>NC_138729.1:18985325-19585325 GCF_965113295.1 Leuciscus leuciscus | reverse complement strand
GTTATAATCGACATTGCGATACTTTGCGAGACATTGTCAATATACGATAATATCCTCATATCGGCCAGCTCAGTTATAGCTACATCGTCGTTACATTTTCACACCCCTAAACATTCCCCTGAACAAAACAAACTTTGATTGGTTTCTTTAGACGGCCTCTGGGTGGTCCTTGGCCAATGAAAGCTGCTATGGAGTCCAGACCTACTGCCATCAATCTGAAGGTCTGGCAATGCGAGACTAGTTGTGGACTGACGTTGTGCAGTCATTTGAGTGTTTTCTATTATTGTCTATTGTTATGGGATCGACTATTTCATATAACCCCACCCCTAAACAGCATGTAAAAACAAAACAAACTGTGATTGGTTGCTTTACATGTCGGACAAACATATTGTAGTGTATTGCTATAAGTAAGCTGTGCACTCAATGAACTGAAGCACTTCTGAACAACTATTTTTATCGAGCAGATTTGTAATTTGGCAACTAAAAAATCTTTAGGTTTCTAAATATTTCATTTTAGGAGTCAATGGCTCCCTAGTAATTTTTTTTAGTCTAGAGCTCTAATAGTGGATCAGACTTTGCTGTTGTTCAGTTAAATGTTTAGCTACATGAGTCTAAAAAGCATTATCTTGTCAAGTCAAGTGTAGCGTCATCTGTCATTACTGCTTTTTCAAGGTTATTTCCTCTGTTTGTCAGCTAACATTCATTCATTCTATGGAAACATGATTATGAAATGTGATGAGCAGTTGGCCTGTGGGTCATCACTTGAAGGCACTTAAACTATGACTGTGCAGCTTTAGCATCGATCTGCTCTTACATTAATGCGCTTTTGAGAAGTTGAGGACATTGATTTTATCACTGTGTTATACTTTCCCTTCAGATCATTTGTACCTGCATAGATGTGTTTTGTGGAGGCAGATTTAAGCTCCGATTTGCTTAGCATTTTCTCCTCTTGTCCTGTATTCCAGTGCACAGGTGCTTTTTTTGGTTTTCTTTTTTTGGGTTAGATCGATATCGAGTGGAAAAACAGCTGCCTGGGAGCCAAGTGCTCACTGTCACAAAGCAGCCATTGTTCAGTAACTTAAGGATTGAAACTAAGCAATCCTTTTTATTGGTTTAAACTATTGTGCCCCAGTTTTCTCCATTCTCCCTGTTTGGGCTGGTGTAATACTGCCAAGTGTATTATTAAATTTTTTTAAACTACAGTTTTGAAAGCATTACTCTTAGGAATGTGTCTGTCTGGATTTGTCATATATGCCCAATGAAATGTGTGACATAGTCATTCTAGTCTTTATCAATTGTACATGCCAAATTTAAACCCAGTAAGGATCAGGTGTGGATTACATAAACATTTATAGGACATTTTATTTTTAGAACAGGTGTAGAACATTTAATCAATCTAAGCAAAAGTCATTTGATCCCATAAAGCAAGACTGTTTATGAGAACGTGAGGTCTTGCGAGTGTATTAATTTTGTAGCTCTTGAATACAATGCAAAAATTCAGGGGGGAAAAATCATTCAGACTATTTTAAAACATTGGCACAGAAGTAACTATATACCTGCTATGTGATCAGACGCAACCCTATAGAACAGTGTTTCCCAACCTCTGTGCAGTTATCAATTTACACCTGTATGTGGGTTTTACAAATAATTAGGCTAACCAATGAAAAGTGTCAAAAAGAGCTTGTGACTACACCGCGTAACTCCATTGGCTCCTCAAACTGTCGGCGAAACCTCAGTAACTCCTCTATGTAGAATGAAGTGCTGCACAGTGCATGCACCTTGGAGATAGAAGGCTGATTGTTTGCAATGCAAAGATAAATAAAGAAGTTATGTTTGATTAAGTACAGCGTTTTCTTTACTCAAGAAACATTGTTTATAAAGGCTAATTATTTTTTGTATTTGAAGAGCAAAGAGTCTGGTATTTGCCATCTAGTTGTAGCCAATATACTGTTTTAAATATCCTGTGCATAGCGCTTTATCTTTTATATAATGAGATTTTGGCCAAATGTATTCAACAACAAGAAAAACTGAGCGCCCATTTAGATACAATAAACTTTATAACCTGTAAGTTGATGAAAACGTAATGCGATGCACTTACTGCCTCAGATGCATCTGTTCTAATGACGGACAAAACGCATATCTCTGTCATTCGCTGGTCAAAAACTACATTTGATATTGATTTTCATAAAATGTTAATATTATAAAGACACGTGCAAGTGTCTGACCATATATAAAGCCACAATACAAACTTTGACAGTGTTTATTTGAGAAAATACGAGGTTTCCGCCCGACTGAGATGATATGTAAATTATTTGTTTTATCATCACAAACAACATCATATAGCAACCTATATATCCTTATTGTGTTCCTACCTGACTTAAGCTCAAATTTCACATTGAATTTGAGTACTACTTTTAATATCCGGTTTTAATATGCCATTTGAAGCAATGCATGTTTGTGCAATTTTGTTATTTTAGTGCTCAGTGGTGTGCCGGGGGATTATTATTTTTTTTACTTACCCAAAACCGTGCCAAAACACGAGTCTATAACTGGATTTCTTCAAACTAGATTCTGTAAAGTATCATTTTTGATTGAAAAGAATCTCACCTCCAGAAACTGATGTTCTTATTATTCTCTCACTGGAGTGATCCCACAGGGGCAGTACATAAAAAATAAAAAAAGAAGGTAGCTTTAAATTGCTCTCTATGATATTTCTGCAATCACGTTGTGTTAATTACACAGTGCTTGGCTTGTGGTGAAGAACACATTCCATCAAGTCTGTGCGTTTGTTTTTTTTCATCCTGACATTTTGGTGCCTGAAGCACTTCCACAAACTGAAATAACCCAGAATCACACAGACCTTGGATCATTTCCTTTTCTTAAAATGGCTGCCTGGCCCTTTCTGCCTGTGGGGCTTTTTGGGTTTTGGTTAAATGACTTTTAAGAAATGTATATCATTCACTGCTTGTTTGTGTGAAACTTTTTATGTTGACCTCCATTCTTCATATTTGAAGCATTTTAATTGCATTTCAGGATATTTCTTTACCAGATCATTCCTTGATCCAATTGATGAATGTACCCTGCTAAATCAATTAATTTGTTTGTACCATGGCTGTGTGTATGTGTATGTATATGTGTATGTATGTGTATGTGTATGTGTATGTGTGTGTGTATGTGTATGTGTGTGTATGTGTATGTGTATGTATGTATATGTATGTATGTGTATGTGTATGTGTATGTATGTGTATGTATGTGTGTGTGTGTATGTATGTATGTGTATGTATGTGTGTGTGTATGTATATATGTATGTGTATGTGTGTATGTGTATGTGTATGTATGTGTATGTATGTGTATGTATGTGTATGTATGTGTATGTGTGTGTATGTGTATGTGTGTGTATGTGTGTGTATGTATGTGTATGTATGTGTATGTATGTGTATGTGTGTGTATGTGTGTGTATGTGTGTGTATGTGTGTGTGTATGTATGTGTATGTATGTGTATGTATGTGTATGTATGTGTATGTATGTGTATGTATGTGTATGTATGTGTATGTGTATGTATGTGTGTGTATGTATGTGTATGTATATGTATGTATGTGTGTGTATGTGTATGTATGTGTATGTATGTGTGTGTATGTGTGTGTATGTGTGTGTATGTGTGTGTATGTGTGTGTATGTATGTGTGTGTATGTGTATGTATGTGTGTGTATGTGTGTGTATGTGTGTGTATGTGTATGTATGTGTATGTATGTGTGTGTATGTATGTGTATGTATATGTATGTATGTGTGTGTATGTATATGTATGTGTGTGTGTGTATGTATGTGTATGTATGTGTGTGTATGTATATATATATATGTATATATATATATATATATATATATATATATATATATATATATATATATATATATATTCATATAAATGTATGAATATAACCTTGCACTGAATAATTTTTGCTAGATTTATTAGCTTGCTTGAACTCCAGGCACAAATCCACTATTAATACAAGCCATCATCTTATTTTTCTACAAAAATCATTGATTTTATTGGGCCTATTTGTCTGTCATGGTCTTGGCAGTGAGGACTTGTCTCAGAACATCTGCTTGAGTCATTTAAATGCAAAACCATTGAAGACCCAGGTGAAATGAGCCAGCAGCAGCCGAACGTATTATTACCCGCATTATTGCCAGAAAATTGAGGTAATTTCACACACAAAAGAAATGTAACGTTTCATTATATGCATTTCTTCCACCAATCATGTGGGTGTTTTCGAAAGGGGTTTTGATGTGTAGTGCAAATGTGTCTTGTTCCATGAATTGTTTGTATTTTAGGCAACTGCAGTGGCTCAAATGTTGTATACTGACAGACTACCAACCAGTTTCGTTGTAGTTCTGCCTTTCTTACAATATTTAGAGATCACTGTGCTTGAGGAGCAACTGAAGTTGTCAAGATGAGTTTCAAAATAATCTTATCACACAGCTGAAGTTCTGAGCCGTGCAATGTCTTACTCTTGTTCCCAGCACTTGAATGAGAGCGCGCCACTCGAGAGGTCATGAATGGAGGGGCTGTGAATGTGCGGAGGGAACCGACTTTCAGGCTTACTGGCCCAATATTAGCCCACCACTGTCCAACCTGTGACATGTATCAGGCCAGACGCACCTTGAGACGCCGTGGCCCACGGGCCTGCTAAATGGAGCTCTTTATTCTAGCAGTGGCAGGGGGGTATTTTTGTCTATTTGGTATCAGGGTCCAGAGTTTCTCCCCCTTGTCATCTCTCCTGAGGCTGCACTTACCACCACCACCCCCCATCCTTAAGTGCCGCTCGTTGGGAAGCGAACACAAAGGGGTGTTAGTATTCATTTTGTTTGTTTGCTCTGGACCTGTCAGCCTGTCACACAAAGCAGGCCAGATCAGAGCGGGCTACTCCGCTCTCAATGGAACCCGAGGGGGTCCGCTCAGGAGAATGGGAGGGGGACATCTCTTCCCCAGCGTTGTTCCCACAGGGTAGGGTGGTCCACTGCCGAAAAGGGGGGATAGCGGAGGGGGTACGAGGGCAGGGCAGGGGTTTACTGGGGCAGAAAGGAGGGTGTAGTTGTTTCAAAGCCAAGGGAGGCATGTGAGGATCATATCAATCACTCGCAGTTTTTGGAGGGAATAGTTATGAAAGAAAAGGATAGTTTGTTTGGGGGGGGGAGAGGCTTCGTCTCCCTGTTCATGTCTCTGCTCTGTCCTTTCTCCTTAGTATATCTCCCTCTCCTCTCTCCCTCTCTCGGCCTCTTTGTGCCGAGGCCTTTCTGGACATCTGCCCAGACCTATACACAGGAAAAAATGAAACACTCAAGCCACCAGGCGTTTTGCCAAATAAAGGGCTGCAAAGAACTAGTCTCTGTGTGTGTGTGTGTGTGTGTGTGTGTGTGTGTGTGTGTGTGTGTGTGTGTGTGTGTGTGTGTGTGTGTGTGTGTGTGTGTGTGTGTGTGTGTGTGTGTGTGTGTGTGTGTGTGTGTGTGTGTGTGTGTGTGTGTGTGTGTGTGTGTGTGTGTGTGTGTGTGTGTGTGTGTGTGTGTGTGTGTGTGTGTGTGTGTGTGTGTGTGTGTGTGTGTGTGTGTGTGTGTGTGTAAGAGAGAGAGACGCAAGAGATGTCAAGGGTGCTTTTATTCTCGAGAGTTGGTAGTTTATTATTATTTTTTGGAGGCATCTTGTTCTTTATTGGAGCTTAGTCTGTAACCCAAAGTTCAGTTTCTAAAATCACAAAATATATCAGACATAAATGCGACTTGTATAATGTTCTTTTATAAAGGTTTTATCTATGACGAAGATTTAATTCGAGGGGGTGGTATTGACAAACACGTAGGCCTATCGTAGTCCTACGTAGGCGAAGATCGAATGCAAGGATCTGTTACACATGCATTTTATTTTTCAACCGTTAAGACATAATCAACTATGGCCCGGGTTTCTCAGACAGTGCTTAGACTAAGCCAGGATTATGCCTTTCTTCATTTAGGGCATTTAAGTAGCTTTTTAAAACGTGCTTTAGAAAAATACATTACTGGTGTAAATCTTGAGACAAAACAATGGAACTGACATATTTTAAGATATGTCAATGTAAGTTACTTTCAGATAAAACAGCTCAAATGCATTTTAGTCTGGGACTAGGCTTAAGCTTTGTCTGTGTAACTGAGGGAAAGTGTAGTAGTGTACCCTCTAAGATGGGCATTTTGACATCATTTTGTGTGAATTTGTCTGTTCGAGCGCAAGATGACATGAAAGACGACCCAGTTCAGCATTCGTGTGCTGTCTGAGACGTGGCTTTATGGTCGCACGTTCTGGATGTGCGCACAAAACTTCTCACACACCGCAAGAGTATCAAATTGAGTTCTTTCACGTCTTCTTGCATTTGCGCTTTTAAGTTGGCAAGTCTTAAAAACACGTGCACATGATAAACTTTTGTGACGTTGCAGTTATTTTTACTAGTTATTTACCCATTAATTATTTTGACTAAGTACTAATGTACTAAGACAGTGATGTTAAAAGATCAAACTCAGTATATATGCCTTATTGATGATGCATACTACATTCAGGCAAGCAGCTGAGTTCAGAATATAAATGCAGTGTGCTGAAATATGTTTTCCCATAAAAAAAACATTCCAAAGAAACTGCTTAATGCCTTAAGACAGTGATATTGGAGGACAAAATTCTGTATAAACCTTATTAATAAAACATACTATGTACACTTAAGCAAAATAACCCAGAATATGAATGCATAGTGCATAAGTTTCATGTTAAGCATTTCCCATGAGGAAAACTCTTAATGTGCAAATTTTGTGTTGCATTCATATTCTGGACTCATCTTCTTGCCTGCATATAGTATGCATCATCAATAAGGTTTATACTGAATTTGATCTTTTAATATCTTAGTATAGTGATAGATCCCAGAACCTGCATTTTTTCACATATATTTGTTTTTCTTCTTCTGAGAGATGATCGAAATATTTGTGGCTTGAAACGGATAAAATTGACAGGCATGTGCAGCGGTTCTGTGGATGTTTTGCCCTCCAGGTCTCTGCACTGGTCATGTGACTGAAAACTATGAATTGAAGTCATCCCTGCAACTGCTGTTAGAAGCTTCGGTTGCCATAGAAACGGTCTGTGTCCTGAGTGCGCTCTTGGGACTGTACATGCCCATTGGCTTTACCAACTTAAATTTTTTTTTTTATTATTTAAGGATGTGAAAACAACATTTATAGGGGAGTTCATGTCAGCTTGTATTGCCGATTCGAAATATGTTATTTAAATGTGAGTTTGGGAAGCAGTTTTTGACATTTCAATATTTCCCCATTCAAGTAGATAGGAGTTGGGTCTTGATGTCCAAAATAGCTGCCCGGAGGCATTGTAAATATGGCCACCGACGAGTGAACTGACTTTCCTTGAAAGGGACTTTGGTATTGACCATGTATGCTCAACACATATCATTACCATATCGGTTATTCATTTGTATTTATATATATACATTTTTATAATTTTTTGTTTAAAATATTTATTTTTTTCATTTATTGGGATCTGTAGATATTGGATATTTAAATGTGCTGGTCATTTCCTGTATTTTTGCATTTAGATTACCTTTGCCATCATCTACTAACTTAGTTATACTCTTTAAAAATACTACCAATTCCACAATTAAATGTAATTTTAAGTAAATCTCAAAATGAATATCCAATTTCATGTATATTATAATGTTGAAATTCACTTGTAGCCTTTAAAATGGTTGATTTTAATTTGTAGTTTTACTTTTAATGTAGGCCTATTTAGATACAATTTTCATATTAAACTAACCATAACAATACACTTGGCTTGTCAGCATTGGCTAGAATTTCGGGGCATCCCTAGTATCGGCATATGCTTCCTGATACAGTGCATGTTGTTGTAATACATTTGGCAAAATGCAATATATAGCAATGCATATCATGTATAATGAACAGAAAATTTTTATTTTTTTTAAATGTAAGTATTGATGCAATTCTGTGAGAAAACGATAATTCAGTGTGTGAAGTCCTAGAAGTTTTCTTGCGTTGTGATACATGACTTTCTGCATGGCTGAAGTTGGTGATTTACTGTCTGTCTCATTAATGGTGTTTAGTCTGGCTGTATCTGATATGGCAGGTAAGCAGAGGACGTCCATCTATATATTGATCAAGAACCTTTCAGCTTCCCAGATTAAAAGCTAACTCCAACCAGCATAAAACGTTCAGCTCAAATCAGCATAAAACGGCCACTTACAGTAAAAGTCTTGGCTTTTCATTGTTGATAATGGAAGTGAGCAAGGTATGGTTTTCATCAGGCCTTTGCCCCTCTGTCTCCCCCAGACCTCTACCGCTGCACCGCTCTCTCATTCCTGTGGTGCATTCTACAAACACGAGAAATGCCAAATGGAATTCTTCATCTGGATAAGGGGATTTAGTGAGGTGATCTATGGTAAACAGTCTGAGACTGATTGATTTTCTGAAAGCACTGGGTGACGACATAATGACCCCTGGCTATATGCCACAAATTGTGTCAACTGCATGATGCTGAAATACATCAAAATGTAAGGTCACAGTGCAATTACTACAGCTCATACTTTGGTTTAGGAGGTTTTCAAAACCCTTCACCCGAAGTATTAAACTTCAGAGCATAATTAGTCTTGCACTGTTTGTGCTACGAATGGGAATGATGCCTCAAATCATGTACTTGGTTGAGATGTGTGCTATTTCAAAAGATAAGGACCACTAAGATATTTTAAAATGATTGTTATTAAAATAAATTAATACTTTTATTTGGCAAGGATGCATTAAATTGATCAAAAGTGACAGAAAAAACATTCATAATTTTACAGATTTCTTTTTCAAATTATTTTCTGTTTTGATCAAACAATGTATCACAGTTTCCACAAAAACGTTTAGCAGCACAACCGCTTTCAACATTGATAAGAAATGTTTCTTTAGCATCAAATCAGCATATGTGAATGATTTCTGAAGGATCATGTGACTGAGTAATGTATATAGGCTTGAGTAATGACTGCTGAAAATTCAGCTCTGATTTTAAAATATATTAAAAATAGAAAATTGTTATTTTAAATTGTAATTATATTTCATGATATAACTTATTTTTGATCAAATAAATGCTACATTGGTGATCACAAGATCATAAAAATGACAAAATCTTACCGATCCCAACCTTTGGAATGGTAGTGTACTTTTTAGTGCTGGGCAAAGATTAATCGCGATTAATCGCATCCAAAATAAAAGTTTGTGTTTGCATAATATATGTGTGTGTACTGTGTATAATTATTTTGTATATATAAATACACACATATGCATGTATATATTTAAGATTTTTTTTTAAATTTATATCTAAATTATTTATATTTATATATAATATAAATTATGTATAAATACATATACAGTATATACATGCAAATATTTCTTAAATAAATACATGCATATGTGTGTATTTATATATACAAAATAATTATACACAGTACACACACATATATTATGCAAACACAAACTTTTATTTTGGATGCGATTAATCGCGATTAATCTTTGCCCAGCACTAATACTTTTGTAAGCGATAATGTGATTTTCACTTACAGTATCGGACAATAAAACAGGTGAAAAATGTCTCATACATTATCAGCTACCCAAAACACCCTGGCAACTGCCTGGCATAATGCAAACAACCACTCAGTACCACTTAGCAACACCCTAGCTGTAACGTTTGGTTTGGTTTTCAGTTTCGGTTTCCAAGGACTTTTAGTTTGTATTTCCTTGTTTTCCTTGGTTTATTCCCCCCCTTGTTCTGCCAGTTTGTTTCTATAGTTACTGATTATGCTGTTCACCTGTGTCTTGTTGAGTTCCTTGTTATTCTGTAGATCTCCAAGATCTACTTCTCCTTGTCTTTGCCTCACCTGCATCATGACACTAGCATCATGATAGTGTTTTGTACAGACAAGCACCACTCACATTTCTACTGAAAAGGAAAAAATCTTTGCAGATTTGCAGTAAATGCATCCTGCTAAAGCAAGTCTAAAAAGTTAGAATAATTATATAAAATGTGTATTTTATAATATATAAACTGTCAAGCATTAAAGCCTAGGTGTAATTAATTTTCCTTGGTATTGTAAAGCATATTTCTTTAACTTTAGCAGTAAACAAACCTCATTTATGCCACATATGGAGGTTAGTCATAAACCATAGAGTCGAGTTGCAGACTGAACGCAGCTGTGGAAAGACATTAGTCACGGAGCTATATGATTCCTGCTAATGACCCCTGCTGACTGTTCTCATTAGTGCAGGTGGAGGATACTTCATTTTACTGATGTTCTGCTCGCCATGTTGCTTCATTTTTTTTAAGAAGGGACTAAAACCCCCTTTCTCTCTGTAAATATTTAGATTTAAATTAGCAGTTTCTTTATAGCATTCATGCAGGATTAGTGAATCTGCACATTTCTTGCAGGTGATGGAAGGTGTCTAGCAATAAAGCAACTAGACCATAAGAGCTGGCACACTCCGCTACTTAATAAATCCATTGGTAAATGTCTGTTTATTGTCAGTATATCTGTCATTGTGACTCTGCTCCTCTCCACACAATGTCCATAAACCAGTAAAGTAGCACTCAATGGATTTCTTATTATCACTTGAGCTGAAGTTCATAGCGGATTGGCTTCGAAAGCAACCATTAAACGGCACAGATGTTCCTTGAATCTGAGCTTCTTCGGTTGTTGGCGTCTGGCACATGGCAGGATGGCATCAAAATGCTGCTTCGTCCTATTATCCTCTATTCTGCCTCTGAACCGCCACAAATGTTTCATTATCCATTCACGTATTCATGCTGCATCTCTGCTACAAACTGGGCACTCTATTTAGTTTGTGCCAGATGCATTGTTAAAGCCGCGGCTTAACGTATCCGTTGACGTTTTATAATGTCTCAGAATGAGCCCATCTTTTCCTCTTCATTCTTCATCATCCAGATGGGTCTTCTCTGAAGATCGAGGAACTTGCTCATATTGTGACGAATCAAAAAAATACCAATCGTTGATATTGTGGCAACCAATAGACATGCTCGGGGAAGAGGGTGGTCGGGATACCTTCTTTTATCATATCTCCGAAGATGCTGGCAGTTTTATCTCTTATATGTTAGCGGCAGATTGAGCGTTCTACCGTTGCTGCCTACGGTCTGTTAATCAGTCAGGGCGGATGAGTTCAGAGGGCCTGGTGGGACTGCTCATAATTAATTATTCCCCACATCAACAAACACACAGCGTGACTGGAACTTTAAAGCCAATTGCCATGATTACGGAGGCTAATAGTATTAAAAGCCAAATTAAGAGATGAGAGAGTACAGCAGTGTAGCCAATGAGAGAGAGAAGGGCTCGTTTGTGTTTGCCCCTCTCCACCAATCAATCTAATTCATCATTAAAAGTTTTAGACTGAGAGAGTGCGAAATTGAAATGGCTGCTAATTGTTTCTCTTGTCAAACAGCTCATTTTCATGCTAATGTCAAACAGCTCATTTAATGCTGAGTATTAGCAAAGAGTGATGGTGGCGTAAACCAAAAGTTAAACGTAAACCATTCCCTAACTAGACATTCATTGAGGGTAGCAATATTAAGATTTTTTTTTTTTTTTGAAAATAAGGAGATCCTTAAGTTTTCTTGTTTTTTTAAATGTTATGTACAGTGAAATGCCGGTATTATAGATTTGACAGTACTATACCGTATGACCTTAAAGTCAACATGAAATCATAATTTACCCTACTTTATTTCTTAATCCATGTTCCTGGTTGTTTTGTGAATGATTCATGAAAAATGTGTGTCTTCGCAATTTGTTTTCAAAAACATTATCACTTATCAAAGTACTCTTTTCTCATGATGTCACAGATAGTGTGGTCTCATGGATTATGCCAAATAGCTGTTTGGCCTTTTATTTTTAGCCAACTCTAGTATGTAATGATGGAAATCACCTTTTTTTTTCTCATTTAATAACCCAGCACACACACCAACACACTTGCTTGGAAGTTTCTAGCAGAGATGGTCTTATTATTGGGAGATACGAGGATCCTTACCATTGGAAAAAGCCTCACCGCTAACTTGGATCACGTGTGCCTTGATAACCAATCACATTACAGCCTTGACATCATTGCTTTTCGTTCAGAGTTGTGGGACAGTCAATCACTGTTTGCGGATACTATATAAACGAATGAGAAGTGCCATAAACTGAATCATACCTGTTGCACAATTGTCTGTGACTTCTCTTATAAAACTGAATTTTTTTCAGTTTAAACTCTAGATAAATTCAAAATGAATGTTGAAGAGCAAATATGTTGAAGATCAGCGGACAGGATGATGATTAATTAAATAAGCGATTTCCTCACAAAAGCGGCTTATTCAGCGTAGTGAGGCCTCTCCTCCATTGACATCCATTCATTTTTTTTTTTAAAGGCCTCTTGTCTCCCTCCCTGCTTACCGCAGCGTTAGCTAGCAGCATTACACTTTTTCCGGCTAAGGTTGCAGGCTTGCCTTCAAGTGGCTTTGTTTCTAGTAAGTCTGAAGACCTTGATTAGCTGGTTTCATGTGTTTAATAAGGGTTGGAGCTAAATTCTGCAGGACAGTGGCCCTCCAGGAGCAGGTTTGGACACCACTGCAATATATTTTCTCCTATTTAATTCAGAAATGTATCATTATGAAAGTAGAATGGGTTGCATATTAAAGTTCATTTTGCATTGATATTAATTTTATGCTTAGCCTAAGCACTAAAATTTCACATGTTACTTAGTGATCTTTAACACATTCAAGCCTAAGAAACAGCAAATTCAATACTACATTATGTGCCCATATGGAGACAATGAGGGAAAAACCACTGTAAACCTATACAGGCTGCTTGTATAAAGTGCATTATGTCAAAATTGTATTGTATTGATATTGATATATAATTGATTATATATTGAATTATATCTATCAGGGCTCCAGACTAACTTTTTGCCTTGGTTGCACTGGTGCGCCTAACTTTTTTATTTAGGTGCACCAGCACAAAATTTGGGTGCACCGAAAATTTTTCTCGGCTCGCGTCACCTTTAACGCCACAATTTCAAGGTCACCTTTTTATCACGCTCTATATACATTCATATTATGTAAATTATTTTAAACAAGAATAAGGTGTAGGTAAATAAAAAAATAAAAAAAAATAAAAATTAAAGTGCTTCACTGAGCTGCCAAACTAACTATTTTGAGTCTCTAGCTCAGGCGCGGTATAGGCTCTACCTCCTTCTCTGAGTCGGATGCCATCTCCGACGAAAGACCAGGGCTTGGCATCTTACCAGGGACTGGGGAGAATGGTGGCTGAAGTAGCTTAATGTCTGGGCTGTTGTCGGAGCATTGACCGGGGAGTAAAGGGTTTTAACGGTATTCCTACTCTTACCGATACTGCTTATCGATCCGGTACTTTAACTGTATTCTTATCGGTTCTTTTTGTTTATATATATATATATATATATTACACATATACACACACATATATATATATATATATATATATTAGTCTAAAAAGAAATCTAATAAAGTAATCAAATGTAAAATAACACTGCATAATTTTTCATAAATAGATTAATGCTTAATAAAGCTGAAGTTATTCTTTCAAGAGCTTTGTAGTGATTTTTCTCTTGTTGTTTGATTCGCAGTAATGGCGCAATCGTCCGAATGTTTATTAGACTGCGGCCCCTTTAAGACCGAGTGCAGATCTGCTACTGATCTGATGCACCATATTCTCCCAACTATTTCCATAACTACGTCCATTTAAGACATAAACTGTTTTTAGTGAATCTCCAAGCCGGTCATTTTGACATACTTTTGTGTACATTTGATCGTTTAGACACGCACATTAAACCCAAAGTAGGCTATAATTTGCTTGTCTCGGTTTCGGTTTCGGAGCGCGTGCCGCCTTGCGAACAACATCTCTTGCGCAGATTTTGTGCTTTTAATAGCTCTTTTAATTATTTAACGCGTCTCGCAAGTTAGCAACAGTAGCTAGACTGCATTTTACAACAATCACCGATCGTGCTGATTCTGTCGTTAGGTTTGAGTTTTAGGGAGAAATGACAGTGTAATGCTGCGAAGTGAAGAAGTTGCGCTCGATAGAATGCGGCTATACTGTAGTTTTTAATGGTTTTACCTCAATATATTATTTTTTATAATCTTTGGAAGCCGAAATCTAAAATAAAATCAGACTAATATCACAGACCTTAAGTGTAACCAGGCTACGTTTGAATGTTTAATTCTGTCCTCCGTCATCACTCATTAAGCGTGAGAGAAGAGTGTGAGTTCCCATGAGTGTGTGAGTTCCGTCAAAGGAGAACAAACGATTAGTTCGTGGAGAGGCAGCGGATGCGAGGACGTTAGGTGCACCGGTGCGACCTAGGAAAAATTTTTGTCGCACCCTTACAAAATTTGGTCGCATGTGCGACCAAATTGGTCGCACTCTAGAGCCCTGTCTATTGATATATCATGAGACTTAATTAAAATTGCTATTACAATTACAAAGCTTTTATGAGGCACTTAAAACCCTCTTGATCACATCATTAAAGCTTTTAGATTTGTGACATACATGTACTTCAGTCAAATACATGGCATCATTTCAAAATGTAGCATCATCAGAAGTTTCCACACAGCATTTACTCTATATTAATTAGACCTTTCTACGTTGTAATCCACTGTGTCAAACTAGTGGGCATTTTGACTGTCCGAGGATGGATTTAAAGATGCCTCAAGTCCTGTAACTAGAGCTAGATTTTCCAGATCAGGTGATTGACACTCTATCCAGGTTTGTGTTGTCATCAATCGGGTGTCACATTACCCATGGCCACCATGGCATGAGGGATGTCTAACAACTCAGCGCTGGCTTTCACTAACCAATTCAGAAAGTGTTACTGAGACCGTGTTACAAAGGCTGTAATTTGACCAATTAGCCCCGTGGCTAGCACACTGCCGTTTGGTCAGAAAACAAAGCTGACCTGCTGTCATGTTAATCTAACTATAAAAGCTTGTGGGATTGCAGGGATGACATGAACGAAAGAAATGACCCCTTCACAATATTGCATTTGTGGTGTGCCGGTTGCAATTTGTGTAGCAGCGCTGCTTCTACAAGCTGTTATTGCATCGTTTGTCAAAGTTTGGATGTGTCCAAACTTCCAGAGTCACGCCAAGCTGTGTTGATCCAGCATCAGACTTGTGGACTGCTCATCTGTCAGTCTGAAAGGCAAACAGTGAGCTCTTGCATCAGGACAGGCAGGATTTAGTGGAGGGTAGAGCAAGTTTGGCCGGGTATCAGTCGGGCAAAGTTGCATGTTTGGCTCGCTGCATTTCTGTCTATTTTCAGTGGCTCTGACTCACAGTATCCCATGGTTACCAAACACATAAGAGGCCAATGAGGTTTTGGCTGGCCAATTACCATGGCGGTGATGGAGAGGGAAAAAATGAAGAGAACAACAAGAGCAAGCAAGAAATGGAAGAGGGAAAAAGGGGGTATCGAGGGCTCCACGAGGATGCCAAACCTAGCTTATTATTATGCAAGAGACTCTGTAATCTCGGCTGCCTTCTCCCTGTCTGTTTATCTGGTCTGAGACTGACTCGTCTCCTGCAGTTCTGGGCTTTGAGTGCAATGGTGTCCGCCAGGATTTGGTGCCTACTGCGCCAGACTGCCCAGTGGCCCTGCCAGAACTGCTGCTCTGTTTACAACAGATAGGAAGTGCTCATTAGAGGGCTCATAAGTCATTTATGACTGCAGAGATTTTTATTATCTGGTGAGGGACTCACTTGTCAACACATTGACACAATATGGTATGGTGTGTTTACACTGAGCAATGGCATATTTGTAACGTACGACTGCTGAACACCATCGCCAGTTTCATTATTTCCTTTTTCTGATTTTAATTCACTTGAATTGTGGGTTTGACACTTGTTATTTGAAAGGGAACTCTATTTACGTGTCATATTCATGTCAGAATACAAACTGGAAGTGTTTTATTCTGGTGAAAGAAATGGAATATGACAGGCTAACGATAAAGATGACGGATATTGAGGTTCCCAGTGAGTATTTAGAATAGCAGTGGCATCCTCAATGGCGAGGTTACACCATATCCCTCAGATATTGTTTATTTTATAATTTTTTTTATAATGCCATTTAGGCAAATTAAAGGGCGGCCAGAAGACTTGGCATTCAGCAGCGGAGACTGTATCCTGTGGGCCGGGGGAGACCGCAAATTCCTCATAGGATTACAGGATTAGGAATCTGAAAGGTGATGCAGTTTCTCACAGATGGGGGAAATAAAAAGGACAAGGCTGGCAGAGGAGTGATCCCTCATTAATGTCTGCTTCCCTCTAATTAAAAACTACTGATTGAATGATATTGGAGAGGATTAGGCTGAGGGATGACTCCTGAAACACACACACGCACACATGCAAGTCAAAAGCATGCTTGGATATTTTAGGTGAGGGCTGTGCACGGTAGATAAAAGTATTTCCTGCCTGGGCTCTTTCAGGAGCTGGTTAGGAGTTAAGTGATGCATTACTCTTGGCTGATTAGAGGAGGAACAAAAAAAGCTCTTCCAAATAGTGTGAAAGGTTGGCTGGTCACCATTATAAAGTTTGCCAGTGGAATCCATAATTGTCTGTGGTCATTTAACCTGTCAAAGGTAGCTCCTGTTGTTCTCGGATTGGTTTTAAGGGAAATAAATTTAAAAGACAACCAAACTGCTGTTCTCCTTCCTCCTTATCAATCTGTACTTTAAAGATTTGGGTTTTATTTTGGTCATTTTTGGAACAACTATTCATAAAAGAGTGGAGAACGGTAAAATGAGGGGGTAAAGAGAGAGAAACTGGATTGGGAAATGGTGCAAGCCAGGTTGTAGCTCCCATCGCCAGACTCAAAGGGTTGGCACTAACTAACCTAAACAATTAGAAGTACATCAGAACACCTTTAGAAACGGCTTAGAAAACGACCCACAAAACCTTGCACCGTGGTGGCGAGTTTTTCAGAGGCAAGTACCCTCACATTTTTTCAGAAAATGAAAAAATCTAGCTAATTAGTAAAAAAATTAGTAGTCATTAGTCAGTTATACCTAAAGTGACTAAGATTTAGCGTCAACTAAGAGATGCAGTTTGTGAGCTTTTACAATGTGCTTTTTCTTTGGTTTCTTCATAGTTCAGCTCAGTTCAGCGCACTTTCACTGTTGTTTTAAGACAGGCCTTTCATAACTCCAGGATGTCATCTTCCAAGGGAACTTACTTATACTTTTCTAAACTCTTTTACCACATTTGTCTTTCCATGCATTTCTTTGGTTTATGTCAGAAATTCTGTGACCCAAACAAACCAGACTCCAGGAGACTAAATCATCTTTTACTGATGTAATCGACTTGTCAGTGCCAAAGTAACATAACTTATTCCTACCACTTTCTTTAAAGCTCTTTAAGCTTTAAACAATTAAAGACTCTTTGTACAATGATTCTCAATTGGTTCTTTTGTTGTTATTCTTTCTTCATTTATTTTATGCAGTACCTTAAGCAGGTACAATTTGTATTTTCTAAAGTTACATTTTGCATTTTGTCTTTTTGGTGTCTTTCCTGTTGTGAGCCTGTTGAAAACACTGGGACCCCAGATGTAAACTAATCTGAAACCGCAGCATAGACTGTCTTAGCCTCAGCTGCAGAGCTCTGAAATGGAAGTTGACCTGCTGAAAAACAAAACTGTGGTTAAACTTCATTACCGCCTGTAGCTGTTGGCTTTGAAAACAGGATGGCTTTACAGAACATATCCTAGTATCAAGTGCTGATCTTGCAATACGTTATTTCTAACAGACCAAACCACAAGTCTCAAAGGCTTGCACAATTGTACACAGTATTATATGCTTTCAGTAGGTGTGGCCCACAAGCTGAGAACTTGGCAGCAAAACAGTAGTTGTTATCAGTAACAACATGTAGGTTCCTAGTTATTTTTTTTATTTTTTTTTATATGAGGTGTGAATGTTTCTCTGTTAATCTACCTTGTGTAAGAGAATGAAAAGCATGTGTTTAATAATATTATCTTGACATAATGTTTGTCTATTTTCTAAATTCTTCCTTTTGTTTTTCAATTTCAGACCTATGAGAGGCCTCATAAACTTGTGAATAAAACTGACAACGTGATGATGGAGAGCACAAAACCAAAGCATGAGTCTAAAAGCAACGACATTCACCACCTTGACTGGATAAAGCCGTTGGATACTGTTGGAGATGTAGTGTACCAAGAGCAACACAGGACAGAACCAGAATCAAAAAGAGAATCAGCATGCACTAACAAGAACCCTTTGTCAGAACCCAACACATCATTCTCGAAAACGCAAGTTAAAAAGGGCACAGGCAGTTCATCTGGAGGTCTCTTTGCATCTGCCATGTCTTCCCAAAGCACTGACACACTAGCATCATCTCCAGTTGATACATTGAGTACTCTAGCTGACTCAAGTCTTTTCTCTTTTAGCAAAGACAGAGGCTTGCAGGTAGTCACTGAGCAGGTTTTTGGGAACATCAAACGTAAATATGGTAGGAAAGACCCAATGAAGGCCCCAACCACGCATAATTTAGGCCTTCAGTGGGTCAAAAAGATGGACAGAGATACTGAAAACCAAGGAAGTACTAAGGAAAGACAACCATACAAAACTGATAAAAATGAATTTGAGACTGAGGAGCCTGAGAAGTCAAGCAGTAGGACAGATGAGAGTAAGACAACATCAAGCTGTGGTATCCTTCACGCAGATGAATCTATGAGTAAAAAGCGAAGAAATAGAAAAGTAGTTGAAGATAACTTATCTGATTCACAAACCACACAGCAAGTTGAGAAGACTGATAAAACAGACCAAGGGAGCACAAAACCTAAAATGACAAAGAAAATAGATTTCATTACACCAAAACAATTCGGTGTGAATTTACGAGAGAGTGAGGAAGACGGTGCTGGGACAATGACTGATGATGTTGAGATGTTTCAGAATAGACAGAGGAAAACACCAGCTGGGAGACCAAGATCAATGATTGATGCCGACAAGCAAACAGAGGGTAGGCTATCAAAGGTCAAGGACAGGTGGTCTTATTTAAAGTCCCAGAACTCCTCTCCTCATAAAGACGTGAATCAATCTCTGTCCATTGAAGATCCACCCTCTGCCTTCCCTATTACCCCATCCAGCCCACTCTACACAAACACAAACAGTTTGACAGTCATTACTCCAGTGAAAAAGAAACGTGGACGGCCCAAGAAACAGCCGTTACTTACTGTGGAGACAATTCACGAAGGAACCGCAACAAGCCCAGTTAGCCCTATCACTCAAAATTCATCCAGCACTTCAAAAAGGAGGAGGAAGCATAATATGTCAAAATTAGTGCAGTTGGCCTTCAACAAATCCCCTCCTGCACAACAGTTAAAACTCAAGAAATCAGGTCAAGAAGGTGTCCTTAAAAAGAGGGCAACTAAGAAAATGAAACTGGTCAAGATGCAGAGCATTTTGAATGAACTTTTGTCCACTTCTAATCCTGGCAATCTTGCCTTGAAGTCCAATGTTCCGGTTTCAAACGCCATGACGACCGTGGCATCGACAATCGAGGCCCGTTTTGGCAAGCAAATCAATGTCAGCAAGCGTGGGACTATTTACATAGGCAAAAAACGGGGAAGGAAGCCCAGAATTGATCTTCAAGCCCAGCAAAATGAGCACAAAGCCAGTGATAAGCACTTGTTGCCTATTTCAAGTCCCTTCGAGAACCCTCTAGTGCCTTCTAATACATCATCCACAACCGGAATGCCTTCTCCCAGGGTCATGCATCCCCTCTCTTCTCACTCTGCAGCAGGTGGGACAGCTCACCCTGCCACCACAGATACCAGCCAGCATGACCTGAAGACAATGCCAAATCTACAGCCTATCAGTGCATTGCCCACGAAAACACATAAGGGCTTGCTCAGTAGTAACTGGAAGCTGTCTCCCCCAAGACTAATGGCCAACTCACCATCCCACCTGTCTGAAGTGGCTTCCATCAAAGAAGTCACCCTGTCTCCAGTTAGTGAATCCCACAGTGAAGAGACAATCCCTAGTGATAGTGGAATTGGCACCGACAACAACAGTACATCTGACCAGACCGAGAAAGGCCCGGCATCCCGTCGGAGATACTCGTTTGATCTTTGCAGTTTTGATGCCACTGAGGCAGCTGTTATAGAGGCAAAGAGCAAAGCAGTGAGGGGGCACTACCAGAAGCGTGTCACTGCGGTCGCTGTGGAAAATTTCTTCGCTCAAGAGAGCCTGAAGAAGCAGAAGCATAGGAGGAAACGCAAGGCCCTCCAGAGCCAGGATGACCTGCAGTTTATGGCTGACCTCGAGGAGCTGGTTAGCAAATTCCAGGTCTTCCGAATCTCTCACCGCAGCTACAAATTCTACCATGAGAATTCCTATCCCAGCATCTTCCGTCTCAACTTTGACCACTATTATCCTATGCCATACTATCCCTATGACCCTGTGCACTATCTTCGCAGGAGCTCTGATAAGTCAAAGAGGAGGCGTGGTCGGCCAGCCAAGTCAAACGAGCCAATATCAAAGATGCCTTTTATTCAAGGGTTTGGCTGCCCAGTGCCTGGTGGCAATTACTATGCACCCTACGCGATGCCTTACACATCCATGCCTCTTGCCACAAGTATGATAAACATGGGCTATTATGGTCAGTACCCTTCTCCCTTTTACTTATCTCATGCACTTGGACCTTCAGCCTCTCCTCTCATGAGGCCACCAGTCCCTCCACCAAAGTTCCACCCTGGTGCGTCCTCCAGTCTCACTGCTCCTAGCAGACATCGAGCAAAGAATATGCCACATGAGATGCCTTCATCTAGAATGAGCGACTCCCATCACCCTTCGAGCAGCTGTTTGGGAAGTGTCTGTCTCCACAAACGCAAGCACAAGCACAAGTACAAACATAAAGAGGATCAGTACATCCCACAGAGGGAGGATCTCGGGGGGCTCTTCAGTGGAACCCAGAGTCCAGCCTTTCTCAGCCTCTTGAATGAGAGACTCGAGAATAACTCTCTGTCCAAACTGAAGGACAAGCAAAGAGGCAAGCAAAGCACAGATGCTTCGCCAAAAGCTTCCAGGAACTACTTTGAAGTAGACACGCTCTCATCATTATCCTTATCTGACTCTCAGCATTGTAAACGCACTCGAGGAGAGACACTAAACAACTTCCTTAACATCTGCACTAGACAACCACATGAGCGCCTGCGAGCCAGCCAGGACCAGACGCTGGACTCCTTCAAGGGGCAGCACTTAGAGGATGATGATTCTAGCGTTCACATCAGGAGGCATAGCTTGGAGAACTTTGCTGCATACAGAGGAGGAAGCATGGCGTCTTTCCAAGGAGGTAGAGAAGAGAGTGTCGAGCAGATGTACCAGTCCAACACAGCTGTAGCAGGTAAAAATATATCTGTCTCTATGAAATGCTTTCAAACAAATGCAAGATCCATACAAAATATTGATTCACTTATTTATTTTTATAAATGAACATTATTTTTCTTTACCAAGCAGTGATTAGTTGGAATACAAGTGAAATCATGTTCTGCTATTAAGTACAAAATCTAGAGAAACAAATGTGCTTTCTGAACACTTTGTATTCTGTTCTCAGTACATCTGGCAAGCAAAGTGTAATGCATGGATGGAGACAACTATAATTCACAAATTTCTCTTTCCTCCCTTTTCGCCCCTGCCTGCCAATGTTTTTTTCTTAGAGATATATTATTCACACGTTTTGATTTATATTCTACAGACATGCAATAAAAAACCTTGCCTCTTGTTAAAAGAGCTGGAGAGAAGCCAGAGGTTTAATGAATCCAGTCTACTCCACTGAAGGGGAATTGCAAGCCCAAGGCACAGTTAGATTACATTTTCACTCCCCTAGGGGAACTATGAGGATGACTCACATTCTGCCTGCTACCACCCACCTCCATGAATTTACTCGATGCTTCAAAGAGCTAGTTTGTTGTACTTAAACAGAGAAATATGACATACATCCCACCTAAGTGTACATCTGTGTTGATTTCAAAGCGCAGATTTAGATAAGCATGTTTTGACAGAATTGCCTTTTTATGGCAGTCACATTTTTTTGCCAGTGGCATTATGGCTATCATGCAATAAAAGCAGCAAAATGAGGCTTTAAATATGCTCAAATTTGCATTTAAGGTCACATCTCATTTACGATTAATTAGTTATATTTGCTATGGAATCATGGCATGACGACAGCACCTTTTTGATAATAAGGCTATTAATCATTGTGATGGGAGTGTCTAGTTTGGAGAAGATGTTTTTCCATATTTTAAACGTATAAGGATTATATCGTGTTGCCTAACTTTACTATGTCCCAATTAAATCTATCTATCTATCTATCTATCTATCTATCTATCTATCTATCTATCTATCTATCTATCTATCTATCTATCTATCTATCTATCTATCTATCTATCTATCTATCTATCTATCTATCTATCTATCTATCTATCTATCTCACAAAGAATAAGATTATATACAGGGCTAAATAAATGTATCCATTAGAAATATCACCCTTTCACAGGCTCTTGAAAGTAATTTATAATACATCAGTGAGCACATATGGTATGGATTGAAATTCTGATGGAGCTCTCAATGTACAGATCTTTCAGCTCTCTAAACCCTCTTTAACGTAAAACCTAATGCCACTAATTTGCTAGCACAGGAATTACACCAAGGATTTCCATTTGATCGTACTAGTATAGTTTCATCTTTCTTTACACTGCAAGCAAGAAAACCCCTATTAAAACCCTTACTAATGCCAGTGCATGATGAGTTTTCAAGCAGGTCTACACCCACATTTGCTTAACACGGATTTTGTGTATTAAATGAGTAGCTTGCCTTGACAATCGACTTGAGAATTTGCAGGGGCAAAAATGTGATCTTACACCACTGTATTTTTTTAAATCATTTACCTTTGAACTGTGGAATTCGGTTGCCATGGCAACAGGAAGTAGGCCTCCACTACCGTGTAGAGCGGAGCTGTGGGGACAGCGGCGAGGCAAGTCCATAAATTGCTGCCACTAATGAAAACATTGTGCACAGGATGCAGGTAGAGATTTCAGGGAATAAATGAGTTGTGACACTCCCTTTGAAAATGAATGTCTCTGTCCAATGATTTGTTGGCACTTGGGAAGACTCTGCAAGTTTCCCAGTGATAAACTGAGGCCAGAGAAGGAAGGGCTCATGTTTAGTCAGGCACACATTTCACTTTATTGAAACCAAATGGGCTGAAGGAGCCCATGCACAGCTGGTTAGTGACCCATGCACTTTTTTTTCCAGTTTTGTTTTGTTCTAACTCGCATCCAAAATAGCCCTGTTGATTGTTTAGAAAGTGTGGTTGCCATTTGATTTAACATTGCATTTTAATGCTATAATGAGAAGATTCCAAGAAGGAGAAGGAGAATTAAGGAGGAGTGTATCCTGTTTTTGGGTTTGCACAGGTGCACTCTTAAGTGAGTCTTAAGAGAAACCTGCAAATGCATAGGCATAGAGCGCCCTGATCTCAAACATCTTCCACAATTACAGCTCTTGTTTGTTTTCATGGAAACCTACCAGATGGAGTGGCAATCAACAAGAAAAGAGAAAAAGAGACCTCTCCAGAGATATGAAAAGAGTGCAGGAGAGATCTTAGATGTGGAACACACATTTTAGGCAGCTTTAGGCTGTCTGAACTCATTTCAAACAAGGCTGCCAGAAACCCAGCATTTCCTCTGGTCTGGGCTTCCTTCCAAAGCTCCAACGTGAAGTGTAGAGGCAGTAAATTAATCACAAATGTATCTGAGGCCTCGTAGTTTATTACTCACATTTACAGACGCATCTATTCATTGTGAATGTGAACACTGGCTATATTCACTGATTGACTGATAAGTAGGAGGTTCCTGATGTTTCCTTATTATGTGCATGGATGCAGTTATCCACATGTCAAGTGTTAAGTGAGCTGTTGCTTCACAGTCCTCTCCTCTCATGGGGCATTTTTCACGTGTTCGCTTATTAACGCTTCACTCTGTTAGACTGACAGCTGATAATGATAAACTGCATGACTCAACAAGCTTGGCTGTATCAATTGCTATCAGATCTGTATATGCAGGAATATTTATACACCAGCTAATACAAATTAGAATGTTGACACATTGGATTGTCACATCATTAAGCACAGAAGAAAGTTTATCTCTCTCAGTCTGGCTGCATACGTCATGACTCACTCAGGGGTCTTAAGTTTACTTTATAAATATCACTGCTTCAGCTAGCAAGATGATGTGCAATTCAATTATATTATAACAAACGACTGGCCAAATGTTTACCAGACTGGCCTAGCACATTTTTCACAATCAGTGTCTCATAGCTAGGGATGGGAACCGTGAAGAATGTAATGATTCCAGTTCTGATTCCTCTTATTGATTCCAGTTCCTTGATAGTTCCATTAAGGATTATTTTAGTACTTTTAGGGACTAAATATTTAGATTAAATAAATGCAATTCTATTGCCAAATGATGAGATCATTTCAATAATAAATTATTTTAAAACCATTCTTAAAAAAATGTCTTTCAATGATCTTTATAATGTCTTTTTTTAAAAGACAGGTGGTGTAAATGCAAACCCATAATTGGCCTTAACTATATATTAAATCAAATACTACACACACACAAAAAAAGTGGTATCTTATATAAAAAAATACTGGCAAAACATGGTGTATGTTTAACTACACATTGTCAAATGAAAAACCAATCAGTCCTACTCTAATTTAAATCAAACTGGTTGTGCTGTATATTTTTTAGTTGATTCAGAAGCGGTGTTGCTGTGCAACTGAGTAAGGTAGTGCAGGAAACTCGGTCATAGAAGCGAGAACCGTTAACAAACATCATTTAATTCTGATATTTTTGGAACTGGTTGTGAATAAGCTGTTGCTTGTCATTTTCATTGATTTGTTTTGTTTCTTGTCCTTTCATCTCCAGACCACAGTTCATACAAGAGGAGGTACAAGGGCAACGAAGTGGAAGATATCCAGTGCGACATGCGAAAAATGTGTGCCTTCTCCAAGATCCTCACCACCAAGAAAAACCTGGATCACGTCAACAAGATTCTAAAAGTCAAGAGACTTCAGAGGCAGGCCAAGACAGGGAACAACATGGTGAAGAGACGCAGAGGGAGGCCAAGGAAGCAGCCGCTTTCTCTCGAGGAGGGATTGCTGGGTCAGATGCCAGTTCTTGAAAAGTGTGTGGACCTTCCTGGGAAGAGGAACCTTCACACCGGTCTGGTGCCTGCTCAGCTTGAGTTCTCCAATCATGACTCCATCACAGACGCCATCGAGTCAGTGGTACACATGGCCAGATCCCAAACCAACCCGCAATCCATGCAGGGAGGCAAGCACTGGCACAAAGTTCAGCCGGAGCTCCAAATGGAGCGTCCGAACCGCAGAGGAAGAGGGTACAGGAAAGAAGCAGCTACTCTCACCTCTCATTAGCGAGGTTATGACAGTGCACTGTGAGTTAGCCTTGTGCTTGGGTCTTTGTATCGTTTCTTCGGTTTGTTTTGATCTGAATTCTACTGACACATTTTAATGGGCATTCGCTGAGAATTTGGATCATGGTTGTGGTCTAAAGAGCTCCGCTTTCAGTATGTACAATTCTATCTCATACTTTATTATTGGTCTCAAGGAGACAAACTGAACTTTTATTCTCCCAAAGCCCATAACCATGAGGATGTTGAAAATATGGCTTTAGCCATAATCTACCAGCACATGTAAATGAACTTAAATGACAGTACTGTGCACTTTTTCCTTTCTTGTTTTTTATTTCGCTCAAGCACAAAGCACAGATCTTCTGGCAGAGGTTGATTTCACTGGTAACTCACCGCTAACACACGCTTACATACGCTTGCCTGCGCTCAGGTGTGTTTCAGGCATGAACTAATGGCAATACTTTCGGATGAAACCCTTTTCAGTGATGTTTTGATGGCTATCGTTTCACTGTACATAGCATCATATTCTACTAACATTTCAAATTCAAAGTATTTTAGATCTACCTATACTGTCAGCATATCAAATCAAAAACCATATAAAGTTTGAAATGTTTTTGTTCCGTTTTTAACCAAATAGAAGTAGAAAGCTTGTTCAAATGGAGAAACATATTTAGTCGTGTAATCTTAACGAAGTGGAATCACTGCAGATCGAAGGCTTGTTGACGACACAGGACATCAAAACGCATCCCGGTAGTTCACAACAGGCTCGATTGGAAAAATGCTACGGTTGCATTTAAAACCAACAAAGCACTTATTTCTTTTCTTTCTGTTTTGTAGAACAAGTTTGAGTGGGCTGAAGTTTTAGTGTCAGTGTTGGTTTTTCGCTTTAAATAATAGTGAGCACCTGGGTGATATTTTCATGATCTGACTGGAAAACAAGTTCTTATTCGAATGGCCTTCTCCAGAGACTCTTTGAGAATGTGCCTGCTCTTGTTAACTAAACAATAGTATGTCTATATACCTGTCAGTATTAGATATCTCCATGACCAAAGTTTCAGTGTAGTCGTGCATCATAGGATACTGTAGATTGGTTTCAGTTTAGCTGCTGGTGTATATTCCTCTGAATGGTGTGGTGGTGTGCTTATTTTTTGATTAGTCTGTCATTTGGATTGGAAAAATACAATACAGAATGTACACTGAAGACTATATAGGTGATCGTCTTGAACATAGGACATCACAAATTAATCAAATATATGTCCTACGTGGTTTTAGAAACAAATCACACTGATATACGTAAGCGACAGAATAAATTTGAATGTGGTCCTAATTTGAATAGCTTTCCATTTGTTATTGATTTCTTAGTTTTTACATATGTGCCTTATGTTTGTCTATAAATCCATAACATGTTCAGGTACTGGGAACAATTAATGGCAAGATATCAGTCTAGAATGTACATAATAGAGTTTGCTGCCCTGGTTGTAATGTGTTCATTTCGACGTGATCATTTTCACAGGTCTTGCTACAGTATAATAGGCTTCATTCTGTCTATATACATACATTTATATACATATATACAGTTCAGTGACCAGGCAGCACATCTAGCACACCTAAAGAAACTCAAAATATCTCTATAACCAAACCCACGCAGGGTTTTTTAAATGAATACATGCTTATTTACTATGCATCAGGTTATTGCTGTGAATCCACTGACATAACTTTTAGCATTTTATCTTTTGTAAGCTTTCTGTTTAATGAAGTGGTCTTACTGAACAATTTGAAATCTGAACCGCTCAAACGAGTAGTGCTAAAACTGACTATCATTTCTTTTGCAATTCTAGTCATTGTCTAGAGGAGGAAAATCAGCCTCTAAGCAGTGCAGCCTTAATCAAAAATTAAATTCAACAAATTGTCCCCTGTAAATAGTCTACCTTCTGTAGGTTGCTGTATAGCTGCGTGAATCATGCCTAAGAATCATGTCAATATGTTGCACTCACAGTTGTCCAAAGCAGGACACATGTAGTGGCTTAACATGCCATGTGGCGTTATGAACCATTCTGTCCTCGTGATAACTTGCAGCTCAAAGAAATAATATATGCCGGCAGCTATTTGCCTCAGCCAGTTGTACTGGACCTTTTGTAGGATGTGTCCATTTGCGCTGGTTCCGCTAAACACCTGCGAACATTGCCAAAAAATGTTGACCATTTATTAGTGCTTGAAGCACCGAAAGCTATGTTTTAAAACAAAATGTACACCGTAGCAGTTTTCTGAAACATTATAGATGATTATAATAGGTTAATCAAACGTGGCTTTGGTAACAAGGCCTGGCAGCTCAAATATGCTCGGCTTCGGTTTTAAAATGCCAGATATATTTTCTCCACCAGCTGATAATTGGTGCCTTGTGAAGTGAAGTGTATTTTTTTATGTTCCTGCTCCTAAACGTCAATAGCGACTTTGTGTCGAGTAAATGTTTCTGAGGTCACCGAGAGAATGTCATCCACTCAAATGTACTATTGTATTTTTAGTTTGTATTGCTATTAATGAAGTTATAATACAAATGAAGTGTTAATCGAAAGTAATATTCCTAACGAGGACACAACAGAAGCTCTTATCGCTGTCTAAATTTGAATTCATACATATGGTGTTATGACCATTTTGATCATTTGATTTCTCTCTCTGCATGCTCTATTTCATTGTATGCATATCAATTTTGAAAAAGTCAAGAAGATGATCTTATACATTGTTTGATATGTTTTTTTGTAATGGATTTTAAATTCATAAAGCATTTTGTACATTGTATGGATATTAAAAACAGCAAATAATGGACGTATATAGAGAAGAATAAATACTGATATACACGAACATATGCATTGTACATAGAATGTATGTATACACATTCATGTTTTGTGTAACTGTGTATACAGACATGTTTATAAATACAAGTACTACCCTGTACATATGTACATACATATAAGCTTGCATGTGTTTGGTCATGTTTGCCGTTCATGATCTTGTAGTTTTATTTTTTTATTTCTTTTTCTTACTGTAAAGCTCATTTTGTGCAGCCATCTCCGGTGAGCAGTATTGAGCACTTAAAATACAGTTGATCTTGTTCATGTCATTCATTGTGCAAAAAAATAAAATAAATGAATTTATCGAGAGCTCACTTCCGTTTCTTTGCCTTTTTTTTTTATTTCTTTTTTTTTTGCATAGTTCTTGACATTCCAGCCATGACCGTTTGTATTTATTAAGGAATATTTTGCACCTTCAAACAGAATGTACACTAATGTAAAAAGTTCAAAACCATTCAAAAGTTTGGTGCAGTTATTTTTTTTTAAAGAAATAATACTTATATTCAACGAGGATGCAATACATTGATCAAAAGTGACAGTAAAGACTTTTACATTGTTACAAAAATATATAGATTTCATTTAAATGCTGTTATTTTTAACTTTTTATCCATCAAAGAATCCTGAAAAAAAAGCGGGGAAAAATCACTGTTTTCACAAAAATATTAACCAGCACAACTGTTTTCAACATTGATAATAATAATAAATGTTTCTTGAGCAGCAAATCATCATATTAGAATGATTTCTGGAGTAATGATGCTGAAAATTCAGTTTTACATGAATAAATTACATTTTAATATATTTTACTGTATATTTTTTGAGTGAAATTTGTGTGATTTATACATTCAGTCCTGCTAATATTTTTCCTAATATGAGGGACTCTCAATCCTTGATTCAAACTACATTCTAATTGTAGGATATTGTATATCTTTCCAGAATCTAAGTGTCTGTCATGCTGATGAGGCTTACAGTAACCTACAGTAAACCAGGAAGAAGTCCTGTTATTAACCTGAAGAATCTTTTATTTCTTAAGACACACACCCTTGGTGAATGTAGGAGGTGAAAATAGAATGAAATATGAAATATCTTTGTGAGAAATATCTTCTCACAAAGATATTTCAACATCATTTCCCAGAAGGAACAATCCTTTGTTAATTCCCAGAGCATGGACAAGAATGTGTCAGATTCTTGTTTACACTTCCAGCATTTCTTATTGTAAAAAAATAATAAATTTTTTTGTTTTATGAAGCTTTACTGGTGTATAGTAATGCTGATGTAAAACCTTATACTGGATCAGTTTACCTCTTGCTTCCTTCAAATACTTCAAATTGTGTGATCGAACTCTATTACATGTGTCACTATTAAGATCTCTTTGCCAAATCAGTCTCAGATTCTCACAGTTCCTGTTCTAAATCCTTATACACCTTTGATTAAAAATGAGATTCCTTCTGAGGAGGCCTTAGTAATTTGTACAACTCTACAAAAACATTGTTTCTTTGTCCAATGTGAACTGATACCTCCAAAAAAATTCTAAACTAAATATTTCTGAAAAACCATAAGAGCCAGGTGATTTCCCAAATTTCAAATACACAATATCAGCTCTGATTCTTGAGTTATTAGTGCATCCAATACATTTATTTCACTAGAGGATAAAATGGGTAATATAATACTAAACAAAAAGCATTTCAACTCCAACTATAACTAGATTCTGATGTATATAATTTGGAATAAAACTGATTTCCTGATTTCATTTCCCTTTTAATTTCTTTGTCAGGGGTAAGCTCCTTATTTCCCTCCCTAATTGCAGGTATGACATCAAATGTATTAAATTGCTTATGCCTTTTCCAAGTAACCAGTTTGCTTTTCTAGATGCCTAACTCGAGTTCCAACTTAAAGGACTGAGTTAGAGTCAGGGCGATTGCATGACGCTGCGCAAGCACAGAAAAAATATAAGGTGGTGATCGCGCATAATTTTATGCAGGCTATTGCATTGTACGTTGCACTCAGCTTTATATATATTTTTTTTAAAGTGATTCCAATAATATTTCAAGCAATTCAAAACCATCATGGCGATCTGAAGTGTCTCAGATGAAATAATCCATTATTTAATTTTTTTATTATTTATTGAATATAATCCACTATTTAATAATCCACTTTAATATATCCGCCAAATTTTCTTATCAGGCCGATAACGAAAACATTATAAACATATATCGGCTGATACTGATATGGTGGCCGATATATCGTGCATCCCTAAAAGTAAATCTCCCAAGATCATTCCTTTTGGATATAAGCACTTTGAAATTGACCATATTTATAAAAGGAGATTTGCTCTATGCATAACAATTGACCATCAAAACCTTGAACTTCATTCACCACTTAAAAAAGGAAAGCCATGTAAGCTAACCTGTTCAATACCTGTTAAATTGACAATCTAGAGAGAATCATGGTCAAAACAGCATGCCTCTTTATACAAAATTGTTTTCAATTGTAGCTTAATGCTGTCAATAGAATAAAATGATTATTAATGATTAATGGCATGTTTTGTAATTAACGTGTTGTACAACTTCGCTACCGTCGTATGCGTCATTCCCCTAGTTCTTCAGCTCTTCACCGTGCTGCTATCATGTCACATTTTCGCAGGAAGAATCTAAGCGACTCACGTTAGCGCACTTTAGTGATTCTTTTCGAAAACTAAGGGAAAGTTTTTAGCACATATTTAGCTTTGATACCTGGATAGTATGCTCACAAGCACTATCCAGTGTGTTTGGAATTGTCCACCTTTGGCTGGATCTCGATGCATGTGTGCACTGCTGGCATCTCTATCGTTCCGCACTCAAGCGTCATGTAGTGTGTGTTCGGCGGGGCAGTGGTCCGCTCCTGTCTTCGGGTGCAAATCCAGAAGCGGCAATCACCATTTTTGGAGGCTACGGAGAGTTGGGACGATCGTTTGGTGGCCGAGGAATGTTGGTGTAGTGTTCAAGACAAGGTTCCCCTGGCTGCTCTGAGTCTGAGCCGAACTTTGACTGTCAGGGGTGATGATTCTGTCTCGCTGGATTCGGGGCGAGGAATACTTACGACTCCTGAATACTATTTGACTCCTGTAAAAACAGTGGTGAGAACTCGCCTGTCGATCTATCCAGATTTGGTAGAAGTGACCCTGCAAGATAGCGGGTGCAAGTAAGTTTAAGTATGTTGTCAATCAAATAAATGAGTGTTCAGCATACAAGGCATAAAGTTGTTGATTTGTCAAAACAATCAAAATGCATTAGATCTGCTAACCTGACAGTCAGGCTGTGTGCCGACAGAGGAGGAAAAGCAGTGATATGCAATATACAGCAATGTTTGCAAAAGGATGCAGGGGTCTGCTCAGGCGAACTGCTCCTGGGTGCAGACAGCAGGGAACAAGCAGTTACAAACACATGTACTTGTTTTAAATTTACGAGCTCTGGGATTCCTGATTAATCTCAAAAGGGGCTCGCTGGCCCAGCGTCAGCGGATGTTATATCCCGGTCTGGCGATGGATTCAGAGCCGAACAGAGGGCAGAGGATTTTCACAGCTATCTGGCTCAGTTTCGACTGGGGAGGCGCACACGTTTTATTCTTACAGTATTGAGACTGCTGGGGCCCATTGCCTCGATAGCGGTGGTATGGCTGGGTCACCTTTGTGCGTGGGTTCCGGCGCTTGGCGCTCTGCGTTCGGTAGCATGCTGTAAGCCACACGACATTTAAGCATGCATCGATAGTGGCATTGTGCATTCAGGCCCTGATCTCCTGTGAAACCTGAATCCGTTGACCGAAGGAATCCCCCTGGGCAGGGTTACGACATGTAGTAAGTGACGACAAATGCATCACAACACGGACGAGGAACTCTGTAAGAGTGTGCACCCTTGAATAGTGGCGCAGATTTGGGATCGGTTTCGGCAGGGCCGATGTGGATCTTTTTGCGTCTGCAGAAAGCACACGCGCCCGCTCTTTTCTTGATTATGGACAGGAGCGCCCCGCTGGGGGTGGATGCCCTGTCGCATGTATCGCTCAGAACTTTGTACTCGCTGTACGTAGAAGGCTCTGTCTCTGATTTTGGTGGCTTCTTGCTGGCCAGCGAAGCAACATGATGTTGTTGTTAAGGACTCCATGGTGTCTTTCCCTATGCAGGGACCTAATGTCCCAGGCAGGAGGCAGATTCTGCACCTCTGCAACTTTGGTCTCTAGGGGCCTACCCGTAGAGAGGGAGAATCTGATTATAACTACAATACAGGACAAAGGTCTTTATCGCTGTATCAGTGCCTGATTGAGGGGATACTGATTTTTTAAAGGAAAGTCACTCCCATTCCACTCTGGAATTTTATTGGATGGCCTTTTCGGCTTGCCGTGAGGGCATTAATGGTGCTGCGCCAAAGTGCGCACATGCTTGCCTTTCGGTTCCTTAAAGGCCCGGGTATACTTCATTTTCCACGTTCCGCTCCGTCTCTCCCACAGTCGAGAGTGCGAGCCTTTCAAAGTATACACCTTTGGCCACGTTTGTGGAAAGACGCATTTGGCGCGTGTGCTTTTTCTAGTGGGTTTTGTTTTCAAGTGCTCTCTCTCATCTCCACCTATAGCTGGTGTGTGGTGAGTGAACTGGCACCGTTGTAATGTGGCTACCGTCACATCGTATACAAGTCATGTCTATACGTCATGTCTATACGTCATGTCGGGAGTCATGTCGGAAGTGCACCCTGTAAAATCTTTGAAAAGACAGGAGACTTGATTTGTGCCTTGTGCGAGTTGTACGCAGGCACTTTGAGCAAGATGCAGGCTTTGCACTCGTCTGACCAGCTTTTAATCATGTTCTCCTACTCGAGAAGTGGGAACTCCAATGGGAAGCTGCTATCTAAGCGACATCTTTAGCATTGGATTGTCGAAATCTATGTCTATAGCATATACAGAGTTGGTTCTGCCTGCAGGGGTGTGCGCACTCTACGAGGGGCATGGAAACGTCATGGGCATGGTTAAAGACTTACGTGAGGCTGCCAGTTGGGCTTATGAGTTATGCATATAACTATTGTTCCCAGAAGGAGGGAAACGAGGTACAACACCTCTGAGCCCTGTGCAGTCGGAGGTTTGGTTAAGAGCTGGACTGAACAAAGGGGATGATGCATGTGACTGCATTTAAATGCTGTGGGCAAGTAACACCGCCCACGTTATCATGCTTGCAAATGGCAAACGTGTCTTCAGCAAATCGTGCAAGAGTGCGATATCCCATGTTGTACCTCTTTTCCCTCCTTCTTGATTCATACAAAATACATTTTGTATGAATCAGTTGAATGAATGCTTCTATGACTCATTCATCAAGACAGCGATTTGCCGCCACCTAGTGGCCCATCTAATTTATCTAGATTCAGAATTCTATATTTAAAACTTATAGTTTTAATTGTTAAAAACAATTTTAGTTTTAAAGTTTTACAAGTTATAATTGCAGTTTAAATGCATTCACCCTTAAGATTACATATACATTAACAAGGTTAGATATTAGGTATACATTTAAGGGGTCAGATGTTGGCCCGTAATTGGAAAGTTAATATCTGTCACTTCCCTGTAGGTGATATTTCATTAAAAAAAATCTAAATATATATAAGCAAAGTTTACTATAAAACCAGTTTAATTAATGCATTACAATTGTGAATTTATCTTCAACTGTTTTATCGTCAACATTTTTCTTAGAATTATTATAACAATAATTCAGAATTTTAATAATTATTAATATGAACTATAATAATTATATTATTATTAATATTATGGTATAAATGTATAATTAAGAAAGTTCATCATTTCTGAGGGAAAAATAAAGTTGAGGCCAAACTATACTTGTTACTGTGACTTGACTTGACTTGATCCTTTGCAGGACTCGACTTGACTTGCTTAAATGTCAGCTTATAATTACCCAGGATTAATTGTTAACCCCGGGTAAATGATGAGCAATATGAAACGTGAAGTAAGATTTCAAGTGTGAATAGCTCTTGTTTTAAAAACATTAAAAAAATCGTAATAACCCCAAACTTTTGAACTGTAGTGTAAATGCATTGATTTCTAAATGGTTGTTGTTGTTTTCACTTCACAAAATCTATTTTCCCTTAATGTTTGTTCTTTTTACCTTTCATATCTAGCAAGGTTGTCTTCTATACATGTAATTGGTGTCAGTGTGCAGTTTAGGAGAGGGAATCCCTGCTCATCAAGCTCTACACCTCATTCCCTCTCACTGCATTATTACAACTCTGCATAGTAGAGATAAACGGATTGGCCCAAATCCCAGCCGTTGGTTGGTGAAGGCAAAGTGAAAAGCATCTAACCATAGGCCTGTGCCTCTGTAAAAAATTCCTGTTGCCATGGCAGCTGGGTGAACTGCCCAAATATTCCAGGGCTCCACTTGGCTAGAATAAAATGTCTCAAGTCAGGCTGGTGAATGCGTACGTCTACAACGCCGCAACATTTCGTCAATATTTTGTGCAGTGCGGAAATTTTGAGACTGTAAATTCTGTTGAAAAGTCATAATTGTGCTTTGAAATCGAAAACAGATGACAGGGGTCTGGCTATTAGAGGTAATGGGGTGCAGATGATAACGAGTTGTTTGTGTGAATCATGTTGGCGTGACTCATCTGTGGCACTACTGCTATGCGTCGCTCACAGCACAGCCATGTTACCCCTAATTATGTGAGTTAGGGCTTGACATACCTATAAAAAGAGAAAATAAACAAGCCAATGTCATCGTCTGTCCCCTAACTGTACTTCACTGGATGTGCTTGCTGTCAACATCTTGACATTGACATGCTGCAAAATGTCAGCTAGCCTAATATGCTATTAGGAATTAGACTTCAGGATTTGTTCCAACTGATCTTCTTGCATAATAAAACATAGCAAGTATTTTTTGAAAATAATTCATTTTCTCCTTGATTTCAAAGATGATTAATGCCATATTGGAATATTTTCACATGTAAATATATTCTAATGTTCAAAAGTATATTGCTATTAGATATACTGTATATCAATTTTTGTTATTTGGATTCCCTAATTATTAATTGAATTATATTGGGCAATATATATTTACATTTTGCATTTACATTAAATTAATTTAGGTTTGAAAATGTACAGTATTTTGAAGCGCCTCTTGCATTTTGTAATAGTATAATACTTTGGCATTTCAAGGTTTAAACGATTTCAATTTGCAAAATATACCGTATAAGATACGCATGTTTACAACATATAATGTATGCAATAAACAGTCAGTAAGTATCCGTAAATAATGGGATAATTAAAGTAAATTGTGGCTCTGTATATAATCCTTCTTGGCTGCAGATGGTCAAAACTGTTAAATGTGACCCATTGCCTCTCATTTATTTATTTTTTTAGTTTGAAATGCATGCATTTCTTTAGATTCGAGACTTTGGACAGAAAAGGTCTTCCTGCATTCACATATTGCATCAAACCGATTGAAAATCCCTGAAGAAAGAAGAAATATTCTATAGCAAATCACTTCCTCTCCATCTGCCTGTAATTACCTCAGCTTGAATGTAGCCACCCCTCCCTCTTGACTCCCTCCCATCTACTATTATTCCTCAAAGCACCACTTACTATTTGGGTTACGCTTCACAATGTGCATATATGTCGCAGGACGCAAAGGATGCTATTTTTTATGATTGGCAACTGGCAGGGTAGCAGCTGCAGTTGCTACGGTGACAGCCTGACTTGCAGCAATTTGGATAGCGAATGAAGCTGTTAGTGTTTTGAGGACTACGTGACGAGGGTTTTAAAACACATTCGCCCCAGAACCCGTCAGCAGCCCCCTCACTCAGGATTTTTGATTTACATGTCAGAGCAGAGTCAGAATATGATACTGTCTTTCTATCCCCTGAATGAGAAATCTTGATTTATTGGGATGAATGCTTAACATTTCAATGAAGACCGTTTCATACCACAGGTAATGTGCGAAGATGGATGAAATCAAAAGGCTCATGTTCATGAAAGACATGAGATTAGGTGTGTTTGATAGCGTAAAGCTTATCAGATTGAGTCTCAAACTACCAAATTAGACCCAAAACATAGTTTCATAAGGCCCGCCAAGCATTAATATTTTATACTTAAATCTAGTCATTGTTTTAATAAAAAAAAGATTACACTTTATTTTAAGGTGTCATTGTTACATTGTGATTATACATTTAAGTACTGAGTAATATTAATTAACAACATGTACTTACTATAGGATTAGGATTGGGATTTGGCTGAGGGTTAGTTGCATGTACAGTAATTATGCATAATTTACTGTTATTACTATGGTGAGTACATGTAACACAAGGACACAAAAATAATGTAATGGTAAAAAGTTTACACTGTCTGACCCACATTTATCAGTTTATTAGTATTTTTAGTTTGTTAATTAATAACATACAATTATAAAATATTAGTATGTAAAAATATACCATTTGGGATATTAAATAATTTATTATTAGGGTTTGAGGTTACATTTGTTTGTTCATTCCTTATTATTTTCTTTATGCAATTTAATGGCCAGCTATTTTTAAAGTAATATCCTATCATTTTGGTACCCCATCATTGTCTATCTTAAATAATAATAAAAATAAAACAATCAAGGTGAATGGGGCTAATTGAGTGTATATGTATATATATGTATTATATATGAAAGCAGAAATTTCAAGCTTATTATTTTATAAGTATTATTTTTTGTGCATTAAAATAAATAAATTCCCCAAATAATGGAATATTAATTAATTAGCCTATTCTAATTATTATTATTATTACATTAATATATATATATATATATATATATATATTTATTAGCTTACAATTCAGGATATCATAATAGTATCATTTTATATTATTATTTTAAAAATATTTTTGAATGCACTACATGTAACTGTGCTGATAACTGGATATTGTTAAATCTAATTTGTAAAACCATTTGTATGTGTAACAAGTGTTCCTCTGGTTCCCTAATGGAAAACCTAAGTGGCCCCCAGGTGATTTGAGTTATAAATATAAAAACGTGAGGATTTTCAAATATTCCTCCTTTATAACTGTTCCCTCATCCCTCATCCCTTTTGCACTCTGCTTATGTAAGGAACCATCAATCATACTTTCACTCTTTTCCTTGTGCTATTTTTCCTGCAAGACGCAGTGACTTGAACTTGAGATTTACTTTCTTGTAACTTTCCCCCCCACCTTGTTTCTCCAAGTCTTTGATTGCTCTTCCTGAGAGCTACTTACAGGAAAACTCTCCCAGCAGAGCACTCAGGTTACTGTTTAGTAAAAAGGCGCTTTTATTCGCAGTAATTAGTGAGGCTAACTCAAGGCTCGGAGCAAAGCACGCAAGTCTCCTTCTCCGGCGCTCTCTTTCCAAACATACAGAGAGGATCTGAAAGGTTAGGTCCTCAGACGCCGAGGTGAGACATTTTTCCAACGGCACAGCTCTTAAAACATTAGAACTACACTGTTATGTTAGTGTCCGTGTCTGTTTTGTTTTGGAAACACTTCACTCTCCAAGCTTTTCATACGTTTGCATGGGACTCACTTGTTTTTAGGATGACTATGCAGTTGCCACTCCATATGATCTCACATATCAAATGATAATAACCATGTGTCACTATACAGGATTCAAGCACTAAAGATGTTGGATCGATGCTAGGAAGAAGTGGCTGATGCCACGGCAGAGCTGGTGAGAGTTCACTAGCACTGAGCAAGGCACTTAACACCCGATTGCTAGAGGCAAACTGACCCTTAGTCGCTCTGGAGAATTAATTGAATCTGAAACGGTGGATGACTGTGACATTATGTAACGCCACTGAAGTCAGAAATGGAAGAAGGTAATATGTTACTGTTTATGTTGCTTAGGTTCCATCACAGTGATGAGTGTTGATTTTATTTTGTTCTCTTCACTTCAGGGCAGTGTTTTCTTCTTCTCTTTATTGTTTTGGATTCAAGTGCTCTTTGAGCAAATACATTATATAACCCTCTAGGTTTTTTCCATGTACTTTTTTTTTCTTTTCTTTTTTTTTTCTTGGTACCAGAAAAACTATTAAAGGAATATCCTGGGATCATTACAAGTTAAGCTCAATCGACAGAATTTGTGGAATAATGTTGATTACCACAAAAATATACTTGAACCTTTCCATAGTTTTATTTAAGAAAAACAAAAATATGGGTTACAGCGAGGCACCTGTAATGGAAATGAATGAGTCCAATACCTAAGTGAACTGTAATGCTTGCCGTTTTAGTATAGCCACAAACAATACACGGTAAGATGATTAGGTATCACTTTTTTTCGATAGTCCACTTTAGACATTCTACTAACTATAAGTAACTTTGCTACTACATGTCAGCTACCAGTCATTAGAGTATTAGTAGGCTAACTGCTTAATATCTGCTTACACTTTATTTTGATGGTCCAGACATTCTACATTAGCAACTACAAATACATAAACTTATTCTGCTTACCCTAAACCTAACCTAACAGTCTACTAATACTCTACTGATAGTTAGTTGACATGTAGTTGCAAATGAATGAGAGCAACACCAAAGCACTTTTCCTCTTCGGTCCCCCTACAGGTTGGAAGCGGAATTGTCCATTACCGTTGTCGGCTATTTGTTTATCCAGCACCGGATTTGGAAATAACGATGTCCACAGACAAGGCAGCCCGATCTCACGGGAAAACGTAAAAATTCTACGAGGTGGCTTATTCGTACGAATTCATACGACCTGACTCGTACGAATTAGTACGATTTTTGCAAAATCGTACATATTTTACGAATTGGCCAATTCGTATGAATTCGTATGAAACCTAACCCTGACCCCGCCCCTAAACCTACCCATCACGTGGGTTTAGACAAATCGTACAAATTCGAACGAGTGAGGTCGTACGAATTAGTACGAATTAGCCAACTTTTTATCATTCGTACGAATTGGTCGTGAGATAGTGTTGGACAAGGCAGAGTATGTTGCATGATTTTCTGAACATATGATGTATTGCGACATCAGAAACGGCAATTTTTTATATAGGCTCCACCTATCGTCTATAGTAATGCTTGCCGTAAAGCAAGTCAAATTTGTAGTTTCTTATGTCTCATTCGAACTACAGATCCGCTACCCGATCTGGCAAACTTGCATAGTGTGGTTATAGCCGATAGAGGGTTGCAAAGCGAATGCAGAAGTGACGTTCACCCTGTTACGAGTTGATGAACCACTGAAACGATTTTGGAAACATTATTTTAAGGTACAAAATAATCTTTAGTGTTGCTTTAATTGACAAGTAGTTACAAAGTTACTTATTAGAATGTCTAAATTGGACTATCGAAATAAAGTATAACCAATAATTTTAGTGTGAAAAAATCCTTACTAACCTTTAATGTGTAAAGTTATAGCCAATTTTGCAACTTTACATCCAAATTTTACAACCGTTTTTTAATACTCCAATAACTGGCCCAATTCACCCCAGTTTCTAAAAAAAAAAAAAAAAATTAGTACTGCTGGGCATAAAAGTGCATAAGGAAAATAATAAGGGCTGAATCAAACAAACGAATAAAATATGAAACCTGAAAACCCTAAAGATCTAAAACTTGACACATTAATGAAAAGAGTCTTCTGTCTACCCGTCAGATTTTTATTTTTTTATCCATACCCAAACTGTTCCTGACTATTCACAGCTGGTTTCATTTTCCCGCTCCTTGAGAAACTGCACTCCTGTGCCCCAGCAATAGCACATTATTGTAAACATATAATTTCATAGTGAAAGCAGCTCAGGTTGTTGGCTTTTTGCCGCCATTTCATTTAGAGTAAAACTGGGGATGTTGCCAACATCTGGTCTGTGTCAATGTTAAGGGTTTTCAACCATTTGCCCCTCAAACTGCCATGTGTGAGGATACAACGCAGGGTTTTGTGATTAATCAGAGGCACCGCGGTAATCGTGAAGGCACTATGTTCAGTGCAAAGTAAAGTAGGCCAGATTAGAAGGTGTAGAGGCACTAAGTGTTTATTCATTTCAGGTTTACATGTTACATTGAGTCAAATGACTAAATATGACAAAATATAACACATCTGGTTATAGACTTTATGCTGTGAGCCATTTTATTTGGCATTTATTTCAAATTTAGTTATGCTTCTTTTGTTACATTTTAAGAATGTGAAGCATTTATTTTTATGTAATGCACTGCATAAACATATAACCAAAAAAAAAAAAAAAAGTATGGAATGAAATATTTTACTTACCCTAATCAAAAAAAAAGAAAAAAAAAGAACACATTTCTTTGTGTTCTTCACAAAGAAATGTTTGCAATGACATGAGGATGATTAAATGTTGCATTATTATTTTTGTGTGCCCGGCACGCAGAACCTGATTTCAGTGCAACATTAACATTGTTGATCCTGAAACAACATTCCAATCAACCAATCAGATTTGAGGGACAAGTTTACAGTTTTGGTCAAGTTTAGGCTTACAACCAGGATAAGCTCACTGTAAAAAAAAAAAAAAAGATTTTCATTATTTGTTATCACAACTTTTTATCTTTTGTCAAATCAATTTAGATAATTAATGTGGTTCAGATAATATTTTGAGTTTCTATTGGTTAAACCAATCTCCTTCATTGCATTAACTAAAAGTTTTATTTTCAATCAACTCAACATTTTAAGGCAACCAGGTAACTTACTTTTTTAAGTTAAACCAACAGTATTTTTTTACAGTTCTACATCAGTGTTATTCACCTATCTCCCTCTGAATTTAGAGATAATGTTATGAGTAGCGTTAGGTTTAGGGATTGAGATATTTCAGATGTTGTTCCAGGATCAACAAAATATGTTGACACAGGAACATGTCTAACTCTGCAAAATCAGGATCTGATGACAGCATCATTCATTGCAGCAGGCCAGGTGATGTTTGAAACCCGTCAGATCTTAGACAGGTCAGTAACTTGGATGTTGGTGAACGTGATTTCACCAAGTACCACATGTTCCTGGATCAGCATCTTTCCAATCAACCAATCAGATTTGAGGGACAAGTTTACAGTTTATGTCAAGTTTAAAACCAGGCTTATAGAACCAGGGAGAGGTGCTTCAACATCAGTGTTATTCACCTATCACTTCCCTCTGATTTTAGGGAAACGTTATGGGTAGGGGTAGGTTTAGGGGTAGGGACAAAATTTTGGGACAGGAATGTTATTCCAGGATCAACAAAATTTGTTGATCCAGGAACATGTCTTAATTGGCAAAATTACGGTGACCCTTGGATGTTAAAGTCTTTAAGAACAAAGTATTGTGTAGCCCATCAGTCTTAGAGTCATGGCAAAATATTGCAGATGAACAGCATGAAACATGCCCATTGCCATAAACTCTATACAACTGTCATGCCTAGTTGTTGTCTTTTGTTTATCAGTAGATGTTGAGAAGAGAATTTTCGGCACTGCAACCATTGGGGGATCTTAAACAAATAGTTACTGTCTCTTATAGTGACTTTGACAAGTAAACAGCAGATGTGTTTTTAGAGGCGTCATGCTAGATGCTTTTTAGAAACCACTGGAGAGAAAATTCTTCAAATACTGGACTAATAGGCAAAATATATGACATTAAATATTTGAATATAGCCTAGCATCTGGAGAAGCATTTCAGCATTTACTTGTATAAATGTGTGATTGCATGTTATATTATGTTAAATGTGAAATATTGTAAAAGATCAACCGGTAATATGTTTGAATTCCTGTATAAGCATTTCTCTAGAGGATGACACTAGCAGTGCCAAGGTCATGGCTTCGACTTCAATGGAACTGAAAAAATGCAATGTAATGCCAAATTCACAAGTGTAAAATAAAATGCAATTTGCAAGATCACATGCCGAAGGAGCAACATTTTTAGCGCTGTTCTAAATTTGAATGGAAAAATATTATTGATAAAAGTGTTGTTCTGGTCAGTATCAGCTCTTGTCTGAGCATCTCACCTGAGCTTTTGTTTTTTTAAAAAAAAAAAGAAAATATTGCAATCACTATGTAATTTTTTCCGCACAAGATGGCAAAGTATGTTATTATTATTATTATTGTAAACCTTGCTGTGTGAGTTATGGCACAGAACATTCACTCCCTTTGGAGAATTCACTGGCTGTGTTCCATGGCAGCTGGAAGCCATCACAAACTCCAATTACTGTCTGTCTGTGTCAACATCTGGAAACCACTTCTGCTCCTTTGGCTGTCTGTATCCTAGTGTGAGTAAGGTAGTTGGCCATATATAGCCAACCTATTGTATATGGAATGTAGGGACAGTGCTGTAGGCGGGAGAGCGTAGATGTCGCTGCACTCGCGCTTGACATTGACCGATGACTTGACAGATCCTTCAATGATAGTATGAAGGACCATTGCATGAATTACAGGCATTTGTGAACTGTCACCTGTGGTTTATGTAGTCTTCGGGACCTGACCTGAAAGAACTTTAGTCTCACTATTAGGTATTTCCTATCACTATCTAAACGATTTAGCTCTAGACTTTTGATAAAGGTGTTTTATAGTTCAGGAATCACTTTACATGACTCTCACTTGTTTTTTTTACAAGGAATATTCGACCAGGTTCTTTTATAATAAAACAAAATGAGAACATCATGCTCCGTCAGAATTTCTCCCTCAGGTCTGTTTCATTTTTATCTTCTCGTGAGTTCATACTCGCCTGCACTGCACCGGTTGTGTAGTGCCTTCAAGAAACTATAAAGATGGAACCGTTGTCACTTGTAATTTCAGTGTGACGCACGTGCAAATAAAGCCAGTCAGGATTATTCATTCTCTGATAGGCTTGCAGCTCAACTAGGCTACTACTTTCGGGCAATACGTAATTGTTTGGGCACGTGGTCTGACTGTCTGCAATGTAGCGCTGGCACTCACACTAGACTAGAGGAATTCACATTTTGATGTGCAGCTCCATTTTGCAGACATGACAAAAAAGCTGCAGAATTTATAACCTCATTTCCTACTCAAAAATAATTATTGGTTATTTTAAGACAGTTGGCAAAATTCTCTTTAGTATTAGAGACTATATTATTAGGAAGAAGCGCATGTTTTCCTCATTTCGGGATACTTAAATTGCCTCGAAATTAGACAGAGCAGTTTACCCCACATGTGTTTTCAATTCAGTTAACTGTAATGGTTTTGAGCACACACACACACACACACACACACACACACACACACACACACACACACACACACACACACACACACACACACACACACACACACACACACACACACACACACACACACACACACACACACACACACACACACACACACACACACACACACACACACACACACACACACACACACACACACACACACACACACACACAAAAATCTGGATTCAGGCATTTTCTTCAATTAATTGATTTTCAGCATAAGTCAGACATGAGAAAGATTTGATTGGTTGAAATCCAGCGCATGATAAATGTAAATGACGAGTAAGTTAAGTTTATATGAATGAACCACAATCTTCCATTGTTTGCATAATTGTTTGGACAATATTGCATTTGCTCTTAAAGCTGGTCTTCCATATGGAAATCTCATCACATTGCCTGCCAAACCCTCTCTTACAAAAAGAAAACTTGCATTCCTGTTATTGAGTGTCATGATGTTTCAAGTTCAATTGACGTTAGTTGGATTAAAATAATACACAGATGGAGAGATGAATGGTCTTATACTGCTGTTCTCCTGAGGCATCACTGATTTGGCACTACAGGTCAGTTAATTTATAACTCACTGAATAAATAGTTGTAATCAGGACAATCTATAATTAATTTTAATACTCTTTGGCTTAAATGTAAGAAATGCATTAACCGTCAGTGAAGAAAGTTAAAGCAAAGTGCAATCTTTCTTAATTTCCTTCCAAATAGTATTGTAAAAAAATGAGTGTTCTTTTCTTAAACAAATTTTTTTGTTCTTCAGCTTTAGACATGAAAACACAACTTACTCCACAAGCATGATCACAGCATTTAAAAAAGTGGAACTCTTCTGCCCTCTTGTGTTCAATGGGAGCATTGGTCATCATCTGTCCCGCCTGGAGGTGGAGCTGTGCATCTTGTTTTAAAGAGGAAATGAACGCAACTTTACCATTAATTCAACCAAATATTTGGCACTTAAAACTGAGCAAACCTAGTCAGTGGACAGACTGCCTTTTAAATAGGATATTGGCAGTGCTCATTCCCAGAGGTACAAGAATCAACAGTAATTGCAGTGAATTATTTTTTATTACAGTTGTGATTCATACCAGAGAGAAAGAACATTGCCAAGGGCACTTGAGGATGTCTCATGATGTGAGTAATTTGTTTGTGGCCATTTATTTGTATACCATCACCACTGTTCAGTCCTAATAACAGGAAACTATTTTTTATTTTATTATTACTGTAAAAAAAACAAAAAAAAAACATTCTAGGCCTGCTTTCATAAGGTGCATAGGCCTCTTCTATTTTTTTCTGTCATCCACAACATTAAAACCACCTGCCTAATATTGTGGTCCCCCTTGTGCTGCCAAAACAGCTGTGATGCACTAGGTATTGAAAGTGACCTGTGGTGTCTGGCACAAAGTCCTGCAATTTGCTAGTTGGGTTTCCATGGATCTGATTTGTTGGTCCAGCACATCCCATAGATACTCAATTGGATTGATATGTGGGGGATTTGGAAGCAAAGCAACACCTTGAACATGTTTCTCAGTGTTCCTTGACAATGTTCCTCAAACCATTCCTGAAAATGTTTTGCAGTGTGGCAGAATGCCATATATCCTGCTGAAAGAGGCCACTGCCATCATAGAACACCATTACCATGCATGGGTAACATGGTCAGCACCAATCGTTAGGTGTATAAATCTAAGTAACATCCACATTAATAAGGTTTCCCAGCAGACATTGCCCAGAGCACTGGATGTCCTTCCTTGCACCCCTTGGTACCACTGCATAGGTACACCCCACAAGACTTACTGTTTTGGAGATGCTCTGACCCAGTCATCTAGCCATCACTATTTGGCCCTTGTCAAATTCATTCAGAATTTTCTCAAAGTCATTTAGAATTTTCGCTTTTCAATTTTTCCTGCTTCCAACACATGGAAATCTAGAACTGACTGTAACTGTCTTGCTACCAAATATATCACACCCCTTACTGACAGGTAGACTAATTGTTACAATATAACAATAGCCTATATGTTATTCACTTAATCTCTCAGTCAAGTCAAGTCAAGTCAAGTCAAGTTTATTTGTATAGCGCTTTTCACAATACAGATTGTATCAAAGCAGCTTCACAGTATTAAATTAAAATAATACAACAAAGTTTGTTTCAAGAGGAATTTATTGATTGATAAAATTAAATTAAATATCCCCAAAATATCCCCAACTGAGCAAGCCAAAGGCAACAGTGGCAAGGAACCGAAAAACTCCATCAAGTGACCTAATGGAGAAAAAAAACCTTGGGAGAACCCAGGCTCAGTCGGGGGCCAGTTCTCCTCTGGCATTTATGAGCTAGAGGCCGGATTGTAGTTTGAACTGTAGGATTATATGAATGCCTGGCTGAAGAGATGCGACTTTAATCTAGTTTTAAACTGGGAGAGCGAGTCTGAGCAACGAACAGTATCAGGAAGACTATTCCAGAGTTTTGGAGCCAAATGTGAAAATGCTCTCCCTCCTTTGGTGGTTCTGGATATCCTAGGTATGACCAAAAGCCTTGAATTTAGTGATCTTAAAGAGCGCGATGGATTATAAGGTGATAGAAGATCCGTTAAATAGACTGGAGCTAAGCCGTTTAGGGCTTTATAAGTCAGTAGCAATACCTTGTAATTAATACGGAGCTTTATAGGTAACCAATGCAGTGATGATAAAATCGGTGTTATATGATCATATTTTCTTGATCTCGTAAGAACTCTAGCGGCGGCATTTTGGACTTACTGTAGTTTGTTTATTGAGGATGCAGGACAACCAGCTAATAAAGCATTACAGTAATCCAGTCTCGAGGTCATGAATGCATGAACTAACTTTTCTGCATCAGAAACTGATAGCATATTACGTAGCTTAGCAATATTTCTAAGGTGGAAAAAGGTTGTTTTTGTAACATATGAAATATGATTTTCAAAAGACAGGTTGCAGTCGAGTATAACACCCAGGTCTTTTACTGTAGAGGATAAAGTAACAGGACATCCTATGATGTTAAAGTTGTATTGTGCGAGGTTTTGTGGGCGGTTTTTTGAACCGATAAGTATTACCTCTGTCTTGTCTGGATTTAATAAAAGAAAATTACGCGTCATCCAAAGTTTTATATCTTTAACACACTCTGTCAATTTGGAAAATTTAGCGTTTTCATCCGGCCGTGATGAAATATATATTTGAGTGTCATCAGCAGAACAATGGAAACTAATTCCATGTTTCCTTATAATATTTCCAAGTGGCATCATATATATTGAGAATAACAGAGGGCCTAACACAGATCCCTGCGGCACTCCATAGTTTACTGGAGTTATGATAGATTTTTCTCCATTTAAATAGACAAAATGGTAGCGGTCAGATAGGTATGATTTGAACCAGCTTAGTGCTTGTCCTTGAACACCAGTATCATTTTGTAGTCGATCTAAGAGTAATGTGTGATCTATAGTATCGAACGCAGCACTAAGATCAAGTAAAACTAGTATTGAGATACAGCCTTGGTCAGAAGCTAAAAGTAAATCATTTGTGATTTTAACGAGCGCAGTTTCAGTGCTATGATGCGGTCTGAATCCAGACTGAAACTTTTCATAGATATCGTTTTGTTGCAAGAAAGAGCCCAGTTGAGCGGACACCACTTTTTCTAATATTTTAGACATAAATGGAAGATTTGAAATGGGTCTATAATTTGCTAGATTATTATGATCTAATTGTGGTTTCTTAATGAGAGGTTTTATAACTGCCAGTTTAAATGTTCTTGGAACATGACCTAGAGATAAAGACGAGTTAATAATATTGAGGAGAGGCTCTTCCACTACAGGTAACACTTCTTTCAGTAGTTTAGTTGGTATAGGATCTAATAAACATGTTGTTGTTTTAGATGAAGTGATAAGTTTATTTAACTCTTTTTGTTTTATAGTTGTAAAGCACTGTAATTGTTCTTGCGGGGTGATAATTGAAGCTGAATTATAAGGCACGATTGAAGATTGAACGTTTACAATTGTGGTTCTGATGCTTTCTATTTTCTCAGTGAAGAAGTTCATGAAATCATTACTACTGAACTGTAACGGGATATTTTGTTCGGGTGACGTCTGTTTATTTGTTAGTCTAGCCACGGTGTTAAATAAAAACCTTGGATTGTTTTGGTTGTTTTCTATTAGTTTGCGGAGGTGCTCAGCCCTGGCCGCTTTTAATGTTGCTTTTAATGTTGTGGCGGATCAGTGTATATATATATAAACAAATTTTTTTTCATAAAAAACATGTCAGTTCAGTCAAGCGAAATTTAGTCAGTTTAATCACCAAATTAAATGACAGCATTCATGAGACACTTGAGTGCATGATTAGAATTGTTTAGCGTGTGATAGTTGTCCATCAAAGGCATTTATGATTGACATTTTCAGTTCTTACATAAACACCATTCACAGACAATGACATAACAGTTTCATATCTTTACTGCATTGGTATAGTACTTATGAAGCCACCAAAATGGAAGTGTCCTGTGTACGATTCTTTATGTTGTTTTAAATAATGGTCAAAAATCTCTTTTAATGTAAATGGTTATCAGAGAGCACAGAATAAATAGGTACATTTTTCAAAAGCTAAAGATCTACTACACTAAATTGAAAATGTAATACATCCCCAAATCACAATTTTGCAGGTGTTTCTGTCAATCACCTTTACTGTGACAGTGAGAACATCTCTTGACCAGCATGCATTCCAGTAGTGCTGATCTAGTGGTGGAGCAGAAAAGTCATGCCATTCACAAGCAAAGATGAGCTGGTCAACCACCAGCAGCACTCCTGCTTCTCATGCGGGACCAGCAAACCAGCATCCAGCATCCCATGCTGGTCCCAGCATGCAACATATAATATACCTTTTGCTATTTTTCATGCAGCCAAAGAAACATTAAAATTAAATCATTCAGAAAACAAATACAGTATGTTTAACTCAAGTGTATCCAATATCATAAATACAAATTTTTTTTTTCAGTATAAATAGACTTGGCATACAATATAATATAAACACACTTAATCTGTGCTAAAATGTCTTATATAATATGGTTAAAAAATATATTGGCTTGTTGATCAATTCTTTGAAATTAACTGTTGAATCCAGTTTAATGGAAAATAATATAATAAAATTGCTAGTAGAAAAGAAGATGTTTGTCATGAGATTAAACACTACATGAAGCTAAGCTATCTCTCATTTTAAACATAGGCTAACAGCTAGGATTGGTATTAAACCTATTGGGCCATAAAAAAAAAAAAAAAAAATACCTGTCTATTGTTTGACTTAATGTTTTCACATTCCACAGATATCAGAGGATAGAGAACAGTCCACTATTGATTGCGAGTTCCTGAGACACTTGTAGTATTTAAAGGGATAGGGTAGGCAATTTCACAGAGGCTAGCAATAGCAAGCTAGCTTTGAAAGCATAAGATCCCACCCTCCCTTCAGAGCATCTCCAAAGCCACGCCTCCTCCAAAACACACAAACTCACACAGAAAAAGCAGAGTCTGCAACCCAGCTAGAATTTTTTTTGTTCTAAAAATGTCTTAAGAACATTTCCCTGCAGTATTCTAGTAATGTTTTCAGCGGGAAGTTTTATTGTTGTTCCCAGAATGTTCTCCTAAAAGGTAGGATAACATTCTCTAAAACTTTCTATATGTTTAGTGATAACATTTTGTTAGAACATTATTCGCTAACGTTCTCATAAACGTTTTAGTGTGAAGTTGTACCTTTGTTCCTAGAATGTTCTTCTAAAAGGTACGAGAACATTCTCTAAAAACATTCTAAAAATGTTTAGTGATAACATTGTTTGAACATTATCCCCCCCATGCATTCTTATAAAGTTTTTAGCAGGAAGTTTTATATTTGTACACAGAATGTTCTCTTAAAAGATAGGATAGCATTCTCTAAAACATTCTATATGTTTAGTGATAACATTGTTAGAACATTATCAAGTCAAGTTGTCACCTTAATTTATAAAGCGCTTTTTACAATACAGATTGTTTCAAAGCAGTTTTACAGTGATAACAGGAAAATAATGCAACAAAGTTTGTTTCGGCTGTACAGAAGATCTAGAAGAAAATAGCATCATAGTCCAGTTTAAGTAGGTTGTCTAACTTAACATTCTCAAAAAGTTTTATCTTTGTTCTCAGAATGTTCTCCTAAACATAAAAATCTTATCTATTACATTGTTAAAACATAATCTGAACATAATCTCTAAAAATAAAACATAAAAATCTAACAGGTTTATAAATGGCATCCACATAAATTATTCATAATTTTACATACAATAAATGCCCAACATCACACAAGAACACAGTAAAGTCCAGCATTTAATCCTGCGTCTTAATGCAGTGTTTGCTCAGAGTGCTCATCATTGTGGTTGCTTGTCTTGGTCCTGGCAGAAAAATAATACAGTTGTCTGTTTTACTGGTGTTCTACTGTTCTTCTCTTAAAATTTTCCATCTGCTCTCCCTGTTAGCAGCATAGAGCTTTATTCTCTGTGTGCAGGGTAAAGTTTTTCCTCATAGCCTATAACAGAGGAGAATGCAACAGTGTAAACAGAAAGAATACAAATACATATTACATCTTAAGATCACAAACAATATTGACATTGAAAACTAAATGAGCCAGCCTAATTAGTAATACAAAATTATGTAATTTATTAAAAGTATAGATGAGATACTTCACGAGTATCTATTAAAACATCTACTCTATCCATTATATATGTTAATAACACAACTAGAGGCTAAAGTTTGTGAACAAACTTTGATGTTGGCTTGAGAAGCCTGAACCTCTTGCCAGGATTCAAACTCAGGTTGCCTTGTGCACAGCTTCTGTCATACCACCGCACACAAGGCTATTGTTCTGAACGACACAACAGTTTATTTTCATCAGTTATTTTGTCTATGGGTCGTTACATTTCTTACAGATATCTGCTAGTTTTAAATCAGATAGGCTTCAGATAAAGTAGCACTTGTCGCGAAGTGTGCAAAAACTGACAGGCTCGCGGGCAGTATAACGCATTGCGTCAGAATCAGGACTGAACACTTGCACAGCTGAGCAAACAGCAAACACGGCGGCTAACGCAATGTCTTGTTCCCACCTCTCAGGGAACCGAGTTTCCCTTTCGTGGTCACTACGAGTTACGTCAGTGACGACGAATGGGGTTTCGCTTAGTGTGCTTCCCGCCAAGGCCGCCTCCCTGCAGCTCCTCCCCTCGAGCCTTCACTGGCCCCAGGCAGGAGGAGCCGGTTCAACCAGCCGGTACTAGATTCTGCTCAGGTGTCTTCGCTTGCTCGCCATTCCTCTCCACGGACGGGATACGTGCGATTATTCTCCTCAGGTGAGCCTCCCCGCAGGCCCTGAGTTCCTCCAGCGCTGTTGACGCCAACGCCAGAGTTATGCCTCCGGCAGCTTTCGCGCTTGGCTAGGTGCCTCCATGTGCATGGTTCCCCCTCTGGGCGACCCCCACGTGTGTATTTCCACTGTAAGCCTCTCTGAGCATGTGTCTTTCCCTCGGCAAGCCGCCTTGCCACCCCTGGGGTTGAAATATTCCACCTGCTGCTGGACACCCCAGTAATTCCCCATATGCATCTCCCTCCAGGTCATATGTGTATTCTTAAAGGGTTACTTCACCGTTTTTTCATATTAAACTATGTTATTCCCTTAACTAAGACGAGTTGATACATACCTCTATCGTCTCAGTGCGTGCACTAAATCGCTCTGTCTTGCGGCGAAACTTTGTTAGCACTTAGCTTAGTCCAGTTCATTCAATATGGGCCAAGCAGAGAAGCTACCAAACATCTCCACGTTTTCCCTATTTAAATACAGTTACTCGCGTAGTGTAACTCGACCTAGGACGGTGACACAAAACAAAACGTTGCGCTTTTCTAAGCGTGTAAAATGGATAACTATATTGTATGGCGGAATACCATAGCAAGTGCTTGTAAGCACTTCGACTTGGCGCAGTAATATCTTCACTAGAGGGAGCGGGGGCCGGTGAGAGGATTTTTCACGAGTGAAGATATTACTGCGCCGAAGTCGAAGTGCTTCCAAGCACTTGCTATGGTATTCCGCCATACAATATAGTTATCCATTTTACACGCTTAGAAAAGCGCAACGTTTTGTTTTGTGTCACCGTCCTAGGTCGAGTTACACTACGCGAGTAACTGTATTTAAATAGGGAAAACGTGGAGATGTTTGGTAGCTTCTCTGCTTGGCCCATATTGAATGAACTGGACTAAGCTAAGTGCTAACAAAGTTTCGCCGCAAGACAGCGATTTAGTGCACGCACTGAGACGAGAGAGGTATGTATCAACTCGTTTTAGTTAAGGGAATAACATAGTTTAATATGAAAAAACGGTGAAGTATCCCTTTAAGTCCCCCCCATTCGGGCAGGCAATAATTGCATATTTCCACTGAGATATGCTTCCCAGTGTACCTTGGTATTCCTGTGTTAAGTAGGAGTCCTTCGTCCGTGCTAGCCTCACGACAGGAAGCTCAGACTTACGCAGGGCACTGGAAGACAGCCGAGGTGGCGTGATTAGACTGGGAACCCCATTCGTTGTCACTGACGTAACTCGTAGTGACCACGAAAGGGAACGTCTCGGTTACGTATGTAATGTTACGTCTCCCTGCCACTTCCGCTGTACCGCTGGAACGCCGGAATTCAGTCTCGGCTCCTCAACGAAGAAACATATCTGCATGTTGCCAGCGTACTTCCTTATATACCCACGAGGTGGGGCGGACTTACGCTATGCAAATTCCGCAAAATACCGAGCCACTGGTACCCCGTAATCGACTTAGGTTTTGGCGGGGGTTCCCTGGTTCCCTCCAGGCCGAGGCTCTCCGGCCTCTGCCAGCCTCGGGGAACCAGGGGCCCGGCCGTGGACCCCCACCTAGGTCCACCCTCCGCCCGACTCGGGGAACCAGAGCTCCCCGGAGGCCGACAAAAACTTGGATCGAGGGCTTACTTTCAATGGATCGCAGCGATGGAGCTGCTCTGCCACGCGCAAAACCCCGACCCAGAATCAGGTCGTCTACGAGTCGTTGATTATACTGGAAATCAAATGTTTAAAATAATATATCCCTTCAGAGTGATGATCCAACAGGAAGGTGAGATCTTTTACTCCACTCCAGTCAAAGGGTGGTGGAGATGTTTGGTTTAGGCCACAAGGAGTGACAAAGAAGAAGAGATAGATATGAGGGTGCCCTTTGGGCACCTAGTGATAAGAAAAAGTATAAGACATGAACACTGGGCATAACCTCATGACCAGCTGGCTTCTCACTTTGTTGCTTGTCAATAAAGTTAATTCTTCTGACCTGGAACCTCGACTCTGAGAAACTTCTTTGAGACCTGAACCAAAAAGAACTCTGAATTTGCCACAACAAAGGTCTTAATCAGAGTTCAGTAATGCATCCTTTCTGAATAATACTTTTTATTAGCAAGGATGCATTAAATTGATCAAAATGATAAATAATTTATATTCTTTCAGAACTTTAATCATCAAAGAATCCTGAAAAAATGTATCATGGCTTCTACAAAAATATTAAACAGCACAACCATTTTAATTAATAATAGTAAGAAATGTTTCTTGAACAACAAATTAGCATATTAGAAAGATTTCTGAAGGATCATGTGAGACTGAAGAAAATTCAGCTTTGCCATCACAGGAATAAATTACATTTTGAAAAATATTAAAACTGTTTTTACTATATTTTTTTAATCAAATATATGCTGCATATATTTGATTAAAAAAATTCAGTAAAAATAGTTTACACAGTTCTCTTGGTGAGAATAAGGGACATCTTTTAAAAACAATAAAAAACTTACCAACTCCAATCTTTTGAATGGTACTAATATAATATAACTCCAACATGAAGAGAGCTGAGCTGCTGGTCTCCTTTTTGACAGTTATGTCTCACAAATGCACTTGAACAGCTAATAAATATAACAGCCAGTGGCCTGAACAACAGAGGTCCTTTTGTTTTATCCCAACTAAGCTGATTATCAAGCTACGATTTGCCTCAAGTATGTGTTAATCCATATTTAGTCTATGTGATCTGCTTGAGAATATTGAGACACATTTGTGTTTGTTTCAGTTATTCAGTAACTGCATAATAAAAAAATAATAAAAATATTAACAATTTATATCAGTCATACCCAATGTATATCTCATAAGCCATAAAGCATTATTTTGATGGCTTTTAGCAGCCAATCAGACTCAGAGTGACAAAGCTAAATTGGTGACACTGCTCAAGTAGTGAACTGTGCTCAAGTAACCTGCAAAAGGAACGCAGAGAGAATTTAGAAGGAATGAGAGGAGGCTCTATCACTCATTTGCATCAGCGCTACATGAATAGAGGTGGAGCAGCGCATGCAGCCCAGCACTATAAAACCATCAGAGTAGTGGCTTTATGGACCATCAGAGGGTTGACTTCATTGCTTCTATAACTGGCTTCATATATGCCTGGAACACAACTAACTAAGGTAGATCTTCTCTCTCTCTCTCTCTCTCTCTCTCTCTCTCTCTCTCTCTCTCTCTCTAAATTAGTATGATGGTATCTATAGAATTATTAAATAATAAATACAATAATAATATTTAATTCTTTATTTGAAGGCTGGCCTACATCTCTGCAGAACTTCTACTTCACATTGTTCCAGTGCTCAAAACACAAAGGTGAGATGTTTCCTGTTTGTAAAGGAAAATCCGGTCATGCTCGAGCCAGAATGTAAACAAACCCCTGCAAAGAATATGAATCCTAAGCCTTTTTTTTTTTCATCAGCATCAGTATTATAACAATGAAATCCGTTGATATTTACAGGAGCTGCAACCACTCATGGCAAATCCAGTCCATGAAACTACAGAGAAGAAGAAACAGCAGCCGCAGGGACCCGAGAGGCCAATTTCACATCAGAAGTTTAAAGCAAAGCTCACCCAATGGCTCTCTTACATTACTGGAGATATGGCTGCGTTTGGTGAATGGATGAAAGGTACAAGAGTAAGCTAGTTTAGATCTCAATAAGGAGCCAAATTTAGAAAGAAGGAAAAACAACAACATTAATTCTGCTAGTGAGTAGTTAGTAGGAGATTGTTTGCACAAAAGTAATTTAGAAAATCATCAATGATCGTATTCAACCAGGGAAAAGCCTTGTTCTAACTCAACTTAACATTTTTGTTTCTTTCACCACAAAGATGACTGAACAACTGTCATAATCTAAAACTTTGTGCCGTTATTAAACTGTTCTGGTATTTTTTTAGTCCGCGTACGTACACATTGTCTTTAGGGAGTTGTATAATGAGTGATCCACACCCAACTGAAAAACAATGCACAGTTACAAAGCAAGAGACAAACAAACATGTGTTTCCAATTTGACCTTTAATACCTTACTACAAATATGCATATTACACAGATATGGATATTAGTAGCAAGTTATACTAGAAAAGTCATTATTTTATTACTTAAGGACAATGTAAGGATTAAGACAATGTAAATACAGTTTTGTATTCCATCTTCTATGCAAACCTCTATGGCGATTTTCTTTATACCCACTTGTACTCTCACATGTTTACGCTGTGCAGGGCAGTTTATCTTGCTCCAGATTGTGGACTGGGTGCTGCGTGGAGCAGCTCAGGTGATGTTTGTGAACAACCCTCTCAGTGGACTGATCATCTTTGCTGGACTGATCCTTCAGAACAGATGGTGGGCACTCAATGGTTTTGTTGGCACTCTGTTTGCTACAATTTCTGCACTCATCCTCTGTCAGAACAGGTATTTAGGCGATGACTTATAGTGCATTTACATTTTAATTCTCTAAATGTTTGAGCGTGGTTTCAGAATTATAATCAATATTTTATATTTCCCTCAGAGGAGCTATCGCAGCCGGCCTGTATGGATATAACGGCATCTTGGTTGGTCTTCTGATGGCGGTTTTCTCAAATGCAGGAGATTGGTACTGGTGGCTGCTTCTTCCCAATATCTTCATGTCAATGGCATGGTGAGTTCGTCTCTTTGTTCTTCAGTTCATTTACGGCTAATTTAGACTTGTATCAAAAAAGGAAATTTTTTTAGCTTCTGACTATGAATACATCCAATCGGTGGATATCAAAACATTTTTAGAACACATATTGATTTAATTTGTCATGCATCTCCTTGCAACAATTTTGTTGTGTCCAGAATAACTTGAAAGTCTGTTAGTCTGTGATCCTCAGTCATTTAGTGTGCAGACAACAGTGGTTTCTGCAGTGATACCGCAACAGACTTCTACCTGACAATCAAAGTGGCGTTATGTCACAAACGTGCGGACACATGGGAAGACCGGGAGTGTTTAGGGTGCCATTTGGGACAGGGCCTAAAATGCAAGGAATTTAGATCCTTCAAAGGCAGATAACTGCGACACACGCAAATGGAATGTTCCATCAGTGGAAGTGTGTCATATGATACTGAAGTTATCTCACATGGTAACAGAATGTTCAAAAATTGAAACATTTTCTGAACAGGGTTATGTCAGAACAAAATCTTATCTGACTTATCTGATTGTATTTATATAAATGTTAGTTCATTAGTTCAAATATAAATATTCATGACATTTTACACGGGGGATCATATATTTTTTTGCTAGTCTAGACCAGTGGTTCTCAGCCAATTTTGGGTAACACTTTACAATAAGGTTCATTAGTTCACATTTGTTAACTACCTTAGTTACAACACTTCTACAGCATTTTTTAATCTTAGTTCATATTAATTTCAATTTACTAATACATTATTAAAATCAAAGGTTGTATTTGTTAACATTAGTTAATGCACTGTGCACTAACATGAACAAACAATGAACAGCTGTATTTTTATTAACTAATGTTAACAATGATCATTGTTAATTTTTGTTAGTTAATACATTAACTAATGTTAACTAATGAACCTTATTGTAAGGTACCCAATTGTGCTTTTTATTTTAGATATCTAGTGGTGATCCAACACAATACCAAAATGATTTATCATACAACAGTAAACAAACATGTCATTAAAAACAAGCAAAATCTCTTTTACTCTGCATAGTTTTCTTCAATTTTGAGGATGACGGCATGGCACAGAAAGTGTCGTGCAAATGATCTATCTGCATAGCTTCCAAGTGACGCATGAATCTGATTGGACACACACCCTTACACACCTCCAAGACACTGGAAGCATTTTTCCTCTCTATTAAAAGTGTATTGGTTTTACAAACTATACACAATGCCTTTTATTTTTAACCCAGTGACCGATATTTGGGCCACAACCCAGCAGCTGAGAACCACCAGTTTAGACTTGTTCTGAATTATAGAATTATAGCAGTGTTGTTTTCTCCAGTCCCATAGTGTCCAGTGCCTTGGCTTCCATCAACAGTCGGTGGGATCTGCCAGTTTTTACCCTTCCTTTCAACATACTAGTGTGCCTCCATATGGTGGCTACAGGCCACTACAATCATCACTTCCCGCAGATTCTCATCCAGCCACGCACATCCTTGGATAACATGACATGGTCTGAGCTGGATTATGCGAAGGTAAGAGCTAACAAGTTGAAATGAGACCAAAATCAAAGAAGTGAAAGCTGTCCCAAAGTTGTAACTCCGCCGGAACAAGAAAGGGCGATTGTGCAACAGTTCTGTTTAGGAATCTTCTAGAAGGATATCACATGACACTAAAGAGAGCAGGTTAATCATGAGACACTGTAACTGACATTATGGAATTCAATCTAGCAGGAAATTCCAGATTTTCTGTTCAAATTGAATATCAAGTTTAAAGTTCTAAGGCAGGATTATCTTCTAAAAGGCAAATCTTATGTAATACATAGTTTGGAATAATTAAGAATTTTGAAATGTTTTTGAAAGAAGTCTCTTATGCTTACAAAGGCTGAATTTATTTGATGAAAAATACAGTAAAAACAGTTTACAATTTAAAATAACTGTTTTCTATTTTAATATATTTTAAAATGTAATTTATTTCTGTGATAGCAAAGCTGGATTTTCAGCAATTACTCTAACATTTGGTGTTCAACTATTGATTGTGGTTCTTATTAATATCAATGTTGAAAATAGCTGTTGCTGCAGAAGAATATGATATATTAAATATAATCATATTTTTTTCCCTTTTTTACAGCTTTTCACCTCAATCCCTGTGGGGATTGGACAGGTATATGGGTGCGACAATGCTTGGACGGGAGGGATATTTATGATGGCCTTGTTCATCTCCTCACCCATAACATTAGCACATGCAACTATTGGATCAGCAGTTGGTATGGTGTCAGGTAAGAGATCACAAGTGTATTAGAATGTTTAATAATAAATCTCCTCAGCATTAAGACATTTTAAGATTGACGATTAAGGTGTAACTTTAACGTAACTTTCAGGTCTTGCTCTTGCTGCACCGTTCCAGAACATCTACTTTGGCTTGTGGGGTTATAACTGTGTTTTGGCCTGCATTGCCATTGGTGGGATGTTCTACGCTCTCACATGGCAGACACATCTTCTGGCTGTGGCCTGTGGTAGGTTCATATCAGATATTTCCTTTCCTTCCTGATTATGTAACAACAATTTCCTATGATAATGGGCAAATCACTGAAATTACAATTGTTTTCCTGTAGCATTCTTCTGTGCATATCTCGGCTCGGCAATTGCAAATGTGATGTCCACTGTAAGTATTATAAACCCAAAACATCAAATTTGTACAAAAATGTGTGTGATTTTAAATGGATTTATATGGTATTTCAACAGTTTGGACTCCCATCATGCACCTGGCCCTTCTGTCTTTCTGCCCTCACTTTCCTTTTGATCACTACGGAGACAAAAACCATTCATAAACTGCCTCTTGCTAAAGTCACATATCCTGAGAAAAACCTGATATACTTCTGGAAGATGAAGAAAGAGGAGAGAATCGACAAACAAAGGAAAAAACAAGAGCAGATGCAAGTGAAAGATGTAGAATCACAGCTGAAGAAAGAGGAAATAATAGTTGCAATGAAAAAGACAGATCAAGAGCCTCTGGACGCTTGCACTGTAGAAGTTCAGCAAGAGGAAACCACACAGAGTGGAACAAATAAGAATTCAGAGGCAATTGAACTTAATTTAACTCAATTATAAATGTCCCTTAAATGGTTCACATGATGTTTATTTGCTCAAAGAAAATGTCACAGAGAAATAGCTACGGTTCTATTTTTAAACATTGAGGGTAATGAGCACCTTTTTACTTTTCTTTTTCTTTTCTTTTTTAACATTTGCCAGTTTCAAAAAAAGAGTGACAAATACTTTTCCCTCAGCAGAAGCATGCATTATTCATAAAACAATAATATATATATATATATATATATATATATATATATACAGTACAGGCCAAAAGTTTGGAAACATTACTACTTTTAATGTTTTTGAAAGAAGTTTCTTCTGCTCATCAAGCCTGCATTTATTTGATCAAAAATACAGATTTTTTTAATTTTTTATATTGTGATATATTATTACAATTTAAAATAATTGGTTTTCAATTTATTATACTTTAAATTATCATTTATTTCTCTGATGCAAAGCTGAATTTTCAGGATCATTACTCGATCCTTTAGAAATCATTCTAATATGATGATTCATTATCAAAGTTGGAAACAGTTCTGCTGCTTAATATTTTTTCATAACCTGTGATACTTTTTTAGGATACTTTGATGAATAAAAAGAAAAAAGAAAAAGAAGCAAATGTTTTAAAAATAGAAATCTTTTGTAACAACAATATACACTATAGGTCAGTAATTTGGGGTCAGATGTGTTAAATTGATAAAAAGTGATAGTAAAGAAGATTTATATTATTAGAAAATATTTTATATTTTTAATAAAAAACAGTTCTTTTGAACCTTTTATTCATCAAATATATTAGGCAGCAGAACTGTTTCCAACACTCATAATAAATCAGAATATTAGAATGATTTCTAAAGGATCATGTGATAGACTGGAGTAATGATCCTGAAAATTCAGTTTTGCACCACAGAAATAAATGATAATTTAAAGTATAATAAATTGAAAACCAATTATTTTAAATTGTAATAATATATCACAATATTACTTTTTTCCCCTGTATTTTTGATCAAATAAATGCAGGCTTGATGAGCAGAAGAAACTTCTTTCAAAAACATAAAAAATAGTAATGTTTCCAAACTTTTGGCCTGTACTGTATGTACTCATATACACAAGACATGATTTACTTTGTAGAAATGTCAAAACAACAGGAAGAACACACACAATTAAGAATGCAAAAAAAAATTTAGTTTTGATGTACTGCTGCCAAAATGTTTCAACAATGTGTCAAAATTCTAATATATGAGCTAGTCAAGTTTTAGCTTCCAGGCAGGGAGGCAGATTACAAGTATGAAACATACTTGTTTTCAGTCATGACATTTTCAAGATATAACTAATTTGTATATGTTCATAAGCAGCATGGGGGAAATACGGATACATGAGAATGTATTATGAGATAGCCTGCACTATTCCAATGTTTTCATAATCTGTAACAGCTTTGTCTTATTTTAAAAATTACTTTTATATATTTTAATAAATATATATATTTTTACATTAAAGTTTTCAGTCTGTCTCTTTTGGAATATAGACATTTACCCTACTTTATTATAGATTTATTTAAATAAAAATGATGGAACACTTCATAATAACTTTAATAAAATATTATTAGATCATGTTTTAACAGATATTTAGGTAATAATATATATTTAAAGTTAAAAATGTCAGGAAACTGATTCCTATATTTTCATTTATACTTGAATGTAAATGAATAAGTGAACTCTGAAACAAAAATTGTTGTCAGTTAACAAAATGTTTATATTACACAGTTATGTGTACATTGTACATAAAATACAATAGAAACAACATGTTTTAATGTACATAATACATTAAAAATACTTTTAAAAATTCCCAATAATTTCCTATAGATCATCATATTTTCTGTTACACATTACTTAATGTTCCCCTAACCAGCATGCCTGGTTGTTATAAATAGAACTTTAGGTTACACTTTATTTTAAGGTGACGTAGCTACATTACTCAAATAAGTAGCGTACCGAGTAGTTAACTACTATATGTACTTACTATATAGTTATGGTTAGGGTTTGGTTTTGGGTTGGTTACTTGTAATTATGCATAATTTACTATTATTACTATAGCAAGAACATGTAGTAATGTGTGTCACTTTAAAATAAATTGTTACCGAACTTTAGTGTAGAGGAGATGTGAGGTCTGAAGCTGATTGCATTGCTCCAGATGATAAAAAGGGTAGATATATAATTAATTTAGTCTTTTTTTATTTTTAGTCTATTAATTCTAGTTCCCTTCAAAGTCTCAATCGCGATCACAGTAGCCTAGAGCTCATGTCCTGATGCTGAACTCCCAAACTGCAAACCGCACTAACAATCTATCATGTGATATTCATTGTGTGGCGCCAACACCAGAAGCAGGATCAAAAAAGCTTTTACAGTACATATCTGAAGATTAAAATCTCCAGAATGAGTTACCAAAGATCTCAGATACAAAGCTCTTATGCAACATGCACACTTATTTGACCCTTAAAAAGGCCATTGCATGCAACAGTGTTCCAAAACCTCTCTTTTGCATAACATAAAAATAAAATGGCAATGTATATTAGTATTGTGTATTAGTGTAGGCAATTTATATTTCTATATGTAGTTTATCTACTTTTTAAAGCACATATCTGTACTTGAGGAAACGTGGCTGTTCTTGATATTATCTTTGCTTGACAGTTCTCACTTTCGATGAGATACTGGCCAATGAGACGATCTGTTCTGCATTCCATCAGATAAAGATACAACCTAGAAATTTCTGTGATCACATTTGCTTTTTCATAAACAGTAATGATGACTATCTGTCACTGACCATCTGACATGTCTGTCATGTCAATCCCATGCCATTTCTGCAAAACGTTGCCATTTCCAGTTGAAATGAACACTCGAGGCATTAAAATGGCAACAACTTTTGTCCCTTTTCACACAAACTATGATTACAGAGGGCGAATATATATTAATACATTAAGTGGCATTAATAGGTTTATAGAAATGGAAAAGTTTTTAGGGCAAACTTGCCCTGTTGAAAAGAGATAGTATTCATCCCTCCTGGGATGGTATCGCTCTTCTCGCTAGTAATATGGCACATAGTCTTAGAGTTGAAATTTGACTAACTGGGGCCCAGATTAGTAAGCAGACAGACTGGATAAACCGACCGTCTGCTAGCAGTCTCACGTCACAGAAGTCAGAGAAATCCCAAAACATAGAGACTCTTTCACCTAGATATCATCATATGGAGACCGTGCCTGTTCCCTTAACTTATAAATTCAAAAAACTCCCAAACCCATTTTAGGCTAAAAATTGTAATGATGTTCAACAAATTAAAAACAGACATAATACAGATGAACAAATGATAAAGCTCAGTTTGCTGAATATCAGATCCCTTTAAATTATATGATCACAGATCTTAACCTAGATGTGCTGTGTTTGACAGAAACCTGTCTAAAACCGGATAATTACATTACTTTAAATGAGTCTACTCCCATAAAGATAGCTTTATGTAATGCTATCTAGTGTAAGTATTAAATTCCATTTGACATTTTGTACTGGCTACTGTATTTTGTACTGGCTACTGTATTTTGTACTGGCCACTATAGGGCACTTATATTCATTCATTCAACTATTGCATTCATTCTTTGCAATAGAAGATGAAAAAAATTGTCTATTAAACTTAAATTAACAAAATCAACAACATGTATGTTAGACCCATAGACTATAAAAAAAAGATTTGCGATGCACCCTCACTCTCTTCCATTGTAGAAAAGTGAAGGCACCAATGTCCCAATATAGCGCTGACATCTTACGCTGATTCGGGACCCGAGTCTGCGCAGTAGTGAGCGTGAAGTGGAACCGCAGTATCAAGACCCCGCGCACACTCCCGCAGAATCGGGTTAGTACAAATTACAAATCAACAGTTATGGAAATGTAGAAATTAAAGTTAAAGCTCCAATCTCCTCCCCAAAATAATCATGATTTCACACTCCTGTTTTTATAACATCAAATAACTAACTAAAACCAAACTTATTTAAAAAAAAGAGAACACTTGAACTTACATCATCTCAACATCTTGGCCAGTGGATAAAACCTAGAATATCAAAATCAACTGCAGGTGGTGGCACCCAGACTCTGGAATAGTCTTCCCAGCCTTGTTTGGGAAGCAGACACACTCTGTTCCGAGTAAATCTAGACTAAAAACACACTTTCTAGAACCATTGATGTACTTGTTACATTGTTAGAAGAATGGCATCTACGATAATATTAGTCTGTCCGTCTCATCCTTATCCCGAGGTTACTGTAGTCAGCCGGATCTGGTCTGTATCCAGATCAGATGGTGGATCTGCACCTAGACACGACCACAACAAAGCCCTGAATGTCAGCAGAGACCGTGTCCAGAGATGGGCATAAATACATGGAAATGTATTTAAAATAAAAAAATTAAATAAAATTGTGGAAAAATGTATTTAAATAGCCTACATATACAGTATTTTGAAAATACACAAAATAGATGTGAAATTGGCCATCCAGTGCAGGTATAGGTCACAGTGAATGAAGAAACTACATAGGCCGGTTTCACTTTAGTTTGATAGTCCCTTTAACACATTCTGTTGATTATAAGGAACATTAGACCTACATGTCTATTAACTCTCATTAGAGTGTTAGTAGAGTATTAGTAGATAGGGTTAGAAAAATGTGCATGTACTTGCAAAGTTACTTATGGTTAGTAATGTCTGTTGGGGGACCAACAAAATAAAGAGTTAGCAGATATTAAGCAGAGTCTACTTATACTCTAATGAGAGTTAGTTCACACATGGGTGCAACGTTACTTATAGTCAACAAAGTTCAAAAGGGACCATCATAATAAAGTGTTACTCATAGGCCTACTTACCTTTAATTCCTTACCTCATCTCTGCTCTCTCTGTCATTCTGTCTCCATAACCTCTTCCTTCCTTCCTTCCTTTTTCTTCCTTTTCCTTCCTTCCAATTTCAAATAAACAAATAAAGGTTTCAGAGTTAGTGATATTAGATTGTGTGTATGCAGGGGCGTAGCCATCATTTCAAAAGTGAGGGGGACAGAATGTCAAGTGTAATACCAGTTTTTTTCAGACTTTTGTTGACAGGTTTTTGCTTAATTGGCTTAATATGCTATTTATTTTTAAAGCAATAAAACAGAAAGAAAGAACGATGTTCATTACTTTATATTGCACATGCAGGGTTTTTCCTGGCTCAAAACTAGGCGGAAGTGGTAAAATCCTGATCATGCATTTTAATAATAAGATAATGAAATTTGTATTTTTCATAGACCATCATATAGCCTATGTGTTTGTGGGTGGAGCTCGGTACCCCTAGGGGGGTCGGGGGGCATGCCCCCCTGGAAGAAAATGTGTACATTTTAAAGATAAATGCATTAATCTGGTGCACTTTGAGTCACCCGAATCTGCTGTTAAAAATAAATAATCCACCCGCCAACCGCCCAAACCTATGATATTTGATCATCACATTACAATTATTCAAACTACAATTATTACATCACTGTTGGAAAACATTTTTATTAGAATAAGTTTTTTACCTTTATAAAGGGCATTTTTTCCTTAATTTTATTAAATGTAGCCTATGCTCCATCTTTCATTTCAAATTGAAACTTTGTTACCGTCAGTGTATTATTATCAACTATAGGCTATCAATCGCCACTTAACATTAAATTAAATTAAATCAGAATCATCCTTGCATTATCTGTGATTCCCTATTTATTATTAATATTATTTATTATCTATCTATCTATCTATCTATCTATCTATCTATCTATCTATCTATCTATCTATCTATCTATCTGCCTGTCTGTCTTACTAAACTAAAACTTTCCAATTGAAAACCTTCAAACTTCAAGCTTTTAAAACTACTTCAAACTTTCTGGTTAGGCTTTTTCAAGAGAACTTAAATTTTGTCATCATGTAGCCTACACATGTTACAACGCTGCCTGATTCAAGCAGGCTGTTAATGCATGAAAATACAAATTCAGCATTAGGCTAACAATCACCATGTTTATTCTAATTTGAAGGGCTTTGATAACATCTGTGAAAATAAAAGACATTACGAATAAAAAAAGATTGAAAATAAACGCACGTTTGTGCGGGTAGTGAATATTTTCAATTTACAACGAAACTTGTTAATTATTCAACAAGAGAAATAGGCAGAGTTATTCATCATTGTGCAACACAATTCAGATACCACATGACAACTTACTTACAGCGCTTGACTTTTTCGTGAAAAAGGATCGAGTTAAGACTGAAGAGTTTGTTGTCGTTTTGAACTCACTGCAACCTCTATGAAAAAAAATGGATTGGGCGCGGGTGCGAGCATGGGCGTGTCGTGATGCACGAGTGACTGATTACCATGGAAACGTGAAAGTCACGTATGTAGATAGACTTGACTCTTTGGATTTTAAATCTCGATGTAGGCTATGCACACCCGCGAAAACCGGGTGTGGTGGACACACTTGCCCTATGAAAAAGTGCGGGGGACGAATTTACATTTTATAAAAAGTGCCCGCGTCCCCCGCGTAATCTACGCCCATGTGTGTATGTAATGTATTTTCATCGTACTTACCCTGTAACATGAAACAAGAGTATATTTCCCCAGTATGTAAGCAAAAGTTGCAATAGTTTTAGATTCCACTTTTGTAAAAAAATAAAAAAATAATTACTGTATAATTTTTTTACTGTATAAAATTTTAAAAAGCCTATACAATATGTATTACACTATTATTACAAAAATGTACGCAGTGTATGTGCTCCCTTAATTGCTCCCAAATGTAAGACTGCTGTATCATAATAGTAGAATAAGTACCCATATAGTTCTAAAATACTTACAGTATAGCCTAAATAATTTCTTAATTCTCCAGGTTGTTACCACTTTATTCCCAAAACGTTATATATTGTTCCCTTATACTTACATGTTAGTACTTTATAGGTACACTATAATTACCGAAAGTTGCGCTGTAAATTTGTCTTAATTATGCACTTTCCGGGCTGTCATCTAAAGCGTTACCCAATATTGTTACTGCCAGCAGATGGTGAAGCTGCTGGAGGTGTTCGAGCAGCCGTATTGGTATTCCCTACAGACAGAGGGCTATATATTATACATTGTATTATAGTTAAAGGTGAGTTGAGGCCAGAAGAGAACTGTGGTTTGCTAGTGGATGTTTAAATCACAAAAAAAACACAAATGGAGTGTCATCTTCAGGGGAAAGAGCAAGTCTGGCTCATCAATGAAGTTGCAGTTGAACTTGTGGCCAGCATATAACCAAATAGTGAAGCCACAATAGCCTAACCAAAATAAGCCCCAATACACTAATGTATTCTGGAAACAAGGCCTCCAAAATTGCATATTTATAAGCAACTTTATTAAAAGCAAACTAAGTAACTAAGCAAGCATGCCAACACTGCCTCTAGTGATGAATTGTTCCTCGTGACCTCAAATGATGATTTATTTCCAGTAAATAATAGGTCAAGCACTTAATTGTAGCATGCCAAACATTTTAGATACTCATCTGACCAACTTTATTTATGCTTCACAATAACTAAGCTATTGTGCTCTACTTTAAGTCTTAAAATAACACTAGCAAAACTCTTCCTGCAACACCAAAATAAAACCTGGAATTCTGAAAGCTCTCTTATTCACCCAGTTGTTACTTCATTTAACAAACATCAGCTCCAACAAAAATCATATCACTATAAATACATATAAATATTTAGAAATGCAAATAAACATTATATGGATCACACAGTATGCATTTATGTTTTTTATTTTTCTATTAACAGTCCTTATTTATTTCACATTATGTATTCTTCTTGCACATAAATGTTTGGAAAAAAAGAACAAGAGAACAAGAGAGAGAACAGTGCCATCTACTGAATATCTAGACAGAAAACTTGTGGAATTTGTGCACACATTTTTATTTTATTTCCTTTTTGGTCTTTTATAAAGATGGGTCAGTGGTTTTTCATTAAGCAACATCTTAAAAACATAGAGCCCAAACCCAGTGTAAAGCTGTTTAACAACATAAAATAAGACAATTTCCCCTGCAACCTGGTCGAGCAAATAAATCAATTTTTTCTTCAGGCATTAGAAGGTTTTCAAGTCATTTAACACAACAAATGTTTCACAAGCAAGCATATTTCTCCTTTAAACTATGTCAAGTTTAACCGTTTAACATCTGGAATCTTGCAAAAATAGCATTTCTATTAAGCAGCCTGTCACAAACACACGGAAGCACTTCAGGGGGAAAAAATATTACATGGATACTTATTTTGTGAATGACAGCCAATAACACAAAACAACTCATGAGGGACATCACAGAAATCAACAGGGTTATATGAATCCTAAATTATGACAGCTGAAATGGTGACAAATTTCAGAAAACTGATTCAACACTGTATTTTTAACACGTCATTGTGTTTAATTGACCATTTTATAAATCCAGATGAATTCAGATACATGGGTATTACAATCATAATGTTTCTGTTTAAACCGATCCATAGTAACAAACATGAATACATTCATCGATAACTGTAACGCTCCAAACCAACATTAGATGTGTCCATTACAGTGTAACAATGCTGCCGTTGTCCTTTAAAGACTATCATTCACTTCTATCACAAATATATGAATAAAGCTGCTGATCAAGGGCAATATTACTACTACAAACAAAATAATAACAATGCACCAGCTGTATTACAATGTACCAGTCATATTTGACATTTTATGAGGTCAAAGCACTGAGCTATAAACAAAACCCTGGAAGTGTATTAATGTGAGCTTTAGTCACAGTGAGCACAGATTTTCACACTCACACATGGAAAGAACTAAAAATCTGTATGGAGCTAAAACGATATTAGAAATGCATGCATAAAAATGCACAAATATTCACACACAACACATCATCTCATGATAATATATTAAAATAAAGCTAACTTGTGTGTGTATTTGTGGCATGTATTGTGAGTTTACAAAATGAAATAAATTAATTTGCATAAATGTGCATCTTGACGCATGCATTTGTGCGAGAATGTGATACTGACTCCATATTTTTTGACAAACTAAAGGCATTTGAAACATTCTGCAAAAACAATTCCTGAATAGCTAGAAAATCGGTGAGGAAAATATGTGAAGAAAACACATCACACAAACAAAAACCTTCAATCCTTGAAGAGTAAAACAAAATCAGTAGCAACCAGTGAAGCTCAGCAAGGAGTGAAAAATCGAACAACTCTCCATCAGTGATGTGACTTTAGAGGCCTTTTTTGACAATAGCGAATTACCCTTAACTAAAGCTCTGTACACAGACTTCTCCAAACTTGCTAACAAATATATATATATCTCTCTTTGTCAAATCAGATGGGTAAAACGAGTATGAGTTTACATTTTCTTTGCCTCTTCTAAACTTTAAAACTAAAATATTTCAGCTTCATCAGAACGTACATGGCAAAACCCAAAATAAAATCCACACTTATGTTTCAGAAATGCTAACTTAATCTTTCCATTGACAAACAAACTCTATTTTACCTATAGGCAAGCCTGCACAAACAATACACAATATACACACTCAACTCTAAAATTAAACTTTAAAATACATCTTGTGCAAAGGATGAAAGTTGGAACATTTGTCAGGCAATAACATTTACACAGTGCTGGATTACAAGCATTGCAGACTATGCAAATGATTAAAAACATCACCGGCACATACATAAATAAAACTTTTATACCTAGAAGAAAGGGGCTTGTTGTGACGCATCTCTTGTCGCATGATTTCAGTATTTCACTAGGCAACTATTGTTTTTGGCATTGCGTGATAAGGGCATATTTAAGAGATACTGATGGGAGGTTTTGGTCTGTAGCCACCGACATTAAGTAAAAGGGAATAAATGCATCATGATATTTAAACAACAACCAGATTTGCCCTGAGCAAGGTGAATTTTTGAATAGTGCAAATAGTGCTTGAGGCCAGAGCCATACATATACCGAGTTGGGGCCCTCCAAATGAACCACAGAAAGAAAACACGCCAACCTTTTCCCAGCAGCAACGCCCAAGTTATGACACAGGAAATCATATGCTGCTTACTTTACGCTTTCACTCAGAACTTAAAGGAAGAAAGAAAATACATCTGCTTTACACTTAATATCCAGACGTGTTCATTTACATAGCTTGTATTAAAGGCTAAATGTTTTCAGGCAGATATCTAGTAAGCTTCTGGCTAGGTCACAGTTCACTGGAAAATTCCCTATAAGACGCCCTGAAAAGAGATGTTTTTAAACGGCCCTTTACATCCAAGTAATTCTGCCCTTCTGTCTTGAGTTTGACCTAACGTTTGTACATTTATGGCTCTGGCTGTAATATCGGTTATATCACTCACACCTGCATGTGCCCGGTGACATCACCTGAGGGAGTGAGAGGCACAAGAGAGGAGCCGTCTCCTCCTCACACTACAACCAGAAATTGAGCATGATCAAGTTTTTCTCCATCCATCGCATGTTCTGCTTAATGGTCTCAATGGCCTCCTGAACGATCCTCATCTGAGAACCTTTCGCCCCAAGAGAACTGAAGAAGTTCTGGGCCTGGACGAGAAGGGTAAAAGATAATTCAGTACAAAAACATGACTTTTTCATTTGAACAAATATATGATCTTTTTTTTGGGATGAACAGACCTCCATGAGATGAGTTTTTGTGGAAAATTGACTGGTTACGGACATGATGATGCTCTGAATGGGAAAGGATCCGAGAGGAAACCTTACATAAAGAAAATGGAAAAGGGAAAACATTAAATTACACATTGAATGCTTTAACGTACAATTAACTAATTGATACATTTGCAAAACCACCTCATTATAAAAATCTTGCTTTCTATATTAGGCCTTAAAACATTTACGACCTTTCTCCACTAAAGGGCCGTTTACACAACACCGTTTTCAACTAAAAACGGAAAACTTTATGCGTTTTGGATGTTCATTTACACGACAACTGCGTTTTGGGGGCCTGAAAACACAAGCTTTTGTAAACGAGTTTCAAAGTGCATGTTTTTGAAAACGGTACTGTTTCGTCCCCATGCAAACAACAAAAATGTGCATTTGTGAAAACGGTGACGCCATGTCAAGTCAAGTCAAGTCAAGTCAAGTCAAGTCAAGTCAAGTCAAGTCAAGTCAAGTCAAGTCAAGTTAATTTGTATAGCGCTTTTCACAATACAGATTGTATCAAAGCAGCTTCACAGTATTAAATTAAAATAATACAACAAAGTTTGTTTCAAGAGGAATTTATTGATTGATAAAATTAAATTAAATATCCCCAAAATATCCCCGACTGAGCAAGCCAAAGGCAACAGTGGCAAGGAACCGAAAAACTCCATCAAGTGACCTAATGGTGTCCTAAAACTCCATCAGGTGACCTAATGGAGAAAAAAAACCTTGGGAGAACCCAGGCTCAGTCGGGGGCCAGTTCTCCTCTGGCATTTATGAGCTAGAGGCCGGATTGTAGTTTGAACTGTAGGATTATATGAATGCCTGGCTGAAGAGATGCGACTTTAATCTAGTTTTAAACTGGGAGAGCGAGTCTGAGCAACGAACAGTATCAGGAAGACTATTCCAGAGTTTTGGAGCCAAATGTGAAAATGCTCTCCCTCCTTTGGTGGTTCTGGATATCCTAGGTATGGCATTTTGGACTAACAGAGTTAGACTAACACACTGCCATGTGCATGCGTATTACGTGTTCAGTCTATAGGCGCATAGTGTTTCTTTACAAAGTGACATCGTCAACTACTGGCCTGGCATGAATACAGCAACTTTAGTTTAGTTAATTTCACAGATCTGTGTGAATGGGGATCGTTTTGACAACACTGGCATCTGTACGCAACAAAATGCAAAGGAAAAACGTTTCTGTTTTTAGAACATCGTTGTCGTGTAAACATTCTCTGAACAAACACTGTTTAAGGTGTTTTCATTTTAAAAAATATATATTTTTCTTTATTTTGTTTTATTTACCTTTCCTATGCACAATCAGTGTATGCACATGCATGTAAAGACTAAAAGGTGTAATATTTACATTAAATGTGTGTGGATTCAAAATGTTGCTAAAAACAAATATTTAAGTAACCCTCCTCCTCCTCCAGGGGTTCTTTGATTCTTTAAATATGAAAAGTTCACCACTCACTTTTGAGTGATTTTTTCCCAGTTCTCCTTCACAAAATCCCAAGCGTAGAGGTAGCCAGCAAAGTTCCTGCAAATCGTGTTGATCACCAAAGGAAAGTCTTGAGTTTGAATCACACTTCCATCAAGACTATTCTTCAGAAGCCTAAAATGGAAAACCAAGTGAAATTCAGTATTGCATGTGCTGACAGCTCAAAAGATTTTCCCTCCCAACAGAACATGTCGTCCAGCCTTACCAAATGATTTTCCGTACATCCTGAGTGCTGGCCAAAGCTTCCAGTGTCTTGTGCTTCTCTGCGTCATAGATGGAGTGTTTATACGTGTTTAGAAGCACATCCCATCCGTCATCTGTTTGGGCAGCAACTTTGAAGACTGTTCTCATGAGATCACTGGGAATCCTAATACAACACAGCATATAACAAGAAGAGAAAAAACTGCACTTTAGACGATGTCTCTTTCCTTCTCTTTGCAGACTAACAATAATGCCTTTTTTTTTTTTTTAAATAACAAGACTAGTTATCAGTTAGTGAAGAGCAATTGAGCTTGTTCAGTCAAGGGTAGCGGGTCAATCACTACTCAAACTTACGGAATAGTCATATTGGAATGGATCCACTGATCAAACAGATGTTTGGCCTGTGTTGTGCAGTTGGGTCTGTTGAGGGAACATGCCATCTCCAGCAGGGCAGACCGAAGCATCATCTTCGACACAGAAGTTACCGGTTGCCATGACTGACTCTCCATCAAACTTTCAAAATGTTCGTTGATGTAACTCTGCAAAGATTGAAGTCAAACAACTTTTAGAACTAAACACATTGTCCTAAGATAAAAGAGAGGCATTTGAATACAACAGCTACATAAGATGTTGTAGATGAACGTTGTTTCCTACCGTCATTCTAGACGCCAAGTTCAATTCTGATCTTTTGTCCAGCAATCTGTAAATCTGATCAAGCTGGAAGAGAGCTTCAATCAGAGGAGCCGTCTCGGTCTCGTTTCTAATGTAATCCATTAGGTTTAAGACCTGCTTGAAGGTCACTCTTCCCAATCTGGAGGAAAGATGAAGCATAATTAAGCATCCCAAAAATAGACATATATAGCCTATATATTTTTTTAAACTGATTGATCGTAGATCTCATTGATCTGAGGATAACGTTCATCTCTCTGAAAAAGAAATCCTGTAATTCTATAAACAGTTTGTTTGTGTACATGAATGTGTGTGTGTGTGTGTGTGTGTGTGCATGTATCCAAGCATGCACAGGTCCGAGGCTATTATCTTTGCGAGTACACATGCAAATTTGTTAACATGAACATGATGTTAACTCCTCCTGAACACTAAATGTTTCTCTAAATTTCGATCTCCCCCATTCATTTTCAATGGATAGTCATTTTTTACCAATATAAGCTCAGATCAATGAGGCCGACAATCAGTCAGTTTAAAAAAATAATACAAAACCTGTCCTAATTGAAAGATTTAATCCCATATTTGGTGATAATATAGCATAACAATATATTTATAAGACAATTTTTTTAATTGTAATAATATTTCAACTATATTACTGTATTTTTGATCAAATGAATGCAGCCTTGATAAGCATAACATACATAAAAATCTTACCGACCTCAAACTTTTGAATGGTAGAGAATTTCAAAAAAGAATAAAATAAAAAAGGACAAATCATTTAATGTTACACTGCAGAAAATATTCTTGACAAAAAATATTAAAACATATACATATATATATATATATATATATATATAGCATGCTGGTTTTGATGGGTATTACAGTATTATCACATCACTATGAAATATTCTCAAATGTACAACACTCAGTTCCCACACCAATCATTGTGTTTTTTCTCCATGTTCATGATGGAATAATTATTTAAAAAATATTTTTAAATTATTTAAAAATTGTGTATTATTTTTTGTGAGACTGCAATTGCAAATAGCAGTATTATCAAATAAAAATATTTTATAGCTGAATCACAACAATAAAAACTATTGATAAATAATAATAATAAATGAATGATTCCCTGATAATGTCAGGTTTCCCTTGATTGTAGGAATCCTGAAGCATCAGCTCTTTAAAGTCTTGTCTAATAACTTTAACCTTTCATTTAAAATCAGATCTACCTGGAGAGAGCAAAGATGTTATTGATGAGAGCTGCTCTGTCTTCAGAGGGGAGGACACTCATGTTCCCAGTCAAAGCCTTAATCAAGGCATTCCATCCCTCCTCATCATAATGCACTATGTAGAAGCCATCACTCCTGAAGTTGAACTTCAACCAATTCACCTTACCTGGAAGCTCTAATATGGCTGGAAAAGATTTAAAGCAACAAACAATATATCATCATTTCCAGTAGTTGGAATCATCGGTCTATGCCCATACACTCGGTCCTGAGGACAATGCTTACCTGTTTTGTCCTTGAGATGAAACACTTGCTTGCAGGAGCTGACACTACAGCTGTCGTTCACATATGTCAGGGGAACATGCCACAAGCGGCTATATGGAACACAAAAGTCGATCAATTAACATTAAACATTAAGAGAGGCGGACTTCAAGTAAAGCTTGCCGTTTTAATAGATCATTATAACAGAGCTTGTTTAAACCTCTGGAACCTTAATACAAACAAGACTATTCTATCTCATGCCAAACACTACAGTTCAAAGTTCTCTTATGCTCAACAAGGTTGCATTTATTTGATAAAAAAAAGACAGTAAAACAGAATTATTATAAAATATTATTATAGTTTAAAATAACTGCTTTCTATTTTAATATATTTTAAAATGTAATTTATTCCTGTAATGTCAAAGATGAATTTTCAGTAGCCATTGGCCAAAAATATTGGCAGTGACATAAATTATACTATAATATAATAAGTTATACTTCAGTATTTGTAGTTTATATTTTCATGTTTCTATGGTATACTGGAAATTAATGATAATAAGCCTTTCATAGGAGTGATTTCACATGACTAGTACTTGTTCACACTTTCCCATGTGCTGATGATATGATTAGTGAAATTATATTTTGTGTATTGTGAAGCTTGTTGCAATTATTTAAAATTCATCTGATTACTCTGTACAATAATCTAGAAACAATGTGAATCAACACCACAACTAAAGCAGAAAACATTTTCACTGCCAATACTTTTGGCCACAGCTGTGCTCCAGTCTTCAGTATCAACCGATCATTCACAAGTCATTCTAATATGCTGATTTACAGCTCAAGAAACATTTCTTCTTCTTATTATCTATGTTAAAACAGTTGTGGTGCTTAATTTTTGTGCGGAAATCAATATAAAAAATGTTTTGGTGAATAAAACGTCCAAAAGAACAGTATGTATTTGAAATAGAAATCTTTATAAATGTCTTTACTGCCACAATGTTTGTAAACGTTCCGTTTATGTACTGGTATTTTACATTATTTCTCAGAGTAATGCGATCTTTGTTTATTCTTTTAAAGGGTTAGTTCACCCAAAAATCTTAATTCTAATTTTCTCACCCTCATTTCGTTCCAAACCACAAATGAAGATATTTTTTATAAAATCTGAGTGATTTCTGTCCCTCCACTGACAGCAACGCAGCACGTTTGAGCTTCCAAAAGAACCAATGAGGTTCATTCTCCTGTTACGCAGCACGTTTGAGCTTCCAAAAGAACCAATGAGGTTCATTCTCAAGTTACGCAGCACGTTTGAGCTCCTCAAGAACCAATGAGGTTCATTCTCAAGTTACGCAGCACGTTTGAGCTCCTCAAGAACCAATGAGGTTCATTCTCGTGTTACGCAGCACGTTTGAGCTTCCTCAAGAACCAATGAGGTTCATTCTCAAGTTACGCAGCACGTTTGAGCTCCTCAAGAACCAATGAGGTTCATTCTCGTGTTACGCAGCACGTTTGAGCTCCTCAAGAACCAATGAGGTTCATTCTCATGTTACGCAGCACGTTTGAGCTTCCAAAAGAACCAATGAGGTTCATTCTCATGTTACGCAGCACGTTTGAGCTTCCAAAAGAACCAATGAGGTTCATTCTCCTGTTACGCAGCACATTTGAGCTTCCAAAAGAACCAATGAGGTTCATTCTCAAGTTACGCAGCACGTTTGAGCTCCTCAAGAACCAATGAGGTTCATTCTCAAGTTACGCAGCACGTTTGAGCTCCTCAAGAACCAATGAGGTTCATTCTCGTGTTACGCAGCACGTTTGAGCTTCCTCAAGAACCAATGAGGTTCATTCTCAAGTTACGCAGCACGTTTGAGCTCCTCAAGAACCAATGAGGTTCATTCTCGTGTTACGCAGCACGTTTGAGCTCCTCAAGAACCAATGAGGTTCATTCTCATGTTACGCAGCACGTTTGAGCTTCCAAAAGAACCAATGAGGTTCATTCTCATGTTACGCAGCACGTTTGAGCTTCCAAAAGAACCAATGAGGTTCATTCTCATGTTACGCAGCACGTTTGAGCTTCCAAAAGAACCAATGAGGTTTATTCTCATGTTACGCAGCACGTTTGAGCTCCTCAAGAACCAATGAGGTTCATTCTCATGTTACGCAGCACGTTTGAGCTTCAAGAGGTTTGTTCTCGTTTGTCAAGCAGGTTCATTTGAGCTTCTGTTTATGTTCACTGATCAATGTTTATATGGGAATAAAAGCCTAAATTAAATCTGTTCATCATATAAAGTGATCATGTCTCAGAAAATTCTGACAAAACCACTCAATTCATTTGGATTAGATTTACAATCTCTTAACTTTTTAAAGCGTCAAAGTGGTAGCTGTCAATGGAGAGTACAGAACTGGCTCAGATTTTATTAAAAAGATCTTCAGTTGTGTTCTAAAGATGAATGAAAGTCTTACAGGTTTGGAACGACACGAGGATGAGTAAATGACACAATTTTGACCCGGTTCAACTGATAGTCAAGTGCAACTTATTTTCCGGAACATATGATACCAAAAGTAGCAAAAAGAGCCTAAAGAACATTACTAACCAACAGCAAATGGATCTAATCTCGCCCCAATTCATTACAATACATTTTTAGATCAATGTTTACAGTTAAAATCCTCTACCTGTCGTCTGTGCTGTTTTCAGCATTCAGAAGGAAATGTTCTTGCGACAATGTCACTTGAGTGCCATTCCTCTTCACTGTGACCAGAGGAAAGCCCTTATGAACAGTCCAAGTGTTCATCATCTCAGATACACTTACATTTTGTTTGCTCACCTATGGAGAACATGGATGTCAGTGTACGCTAATAAAAACATGGCTCAGGTGTCAGCCCAGTTGCTTTTTCATTAAGTATAGTAACTGTATGCATGACACTCAAAAAAACTATTTGCTTTGTTATCGTAAATGTTGAAAAACAATCACTGTTCAGACATTTTAAAATCAATCTAGTAAAAAAAAGGTCTGACCTGAGAAAGACTGTTCCATAAATCTTCACTTTCTGTGTTTGATCGGTTATACTTTAGTAAGTACTCAATCACTCCTTTTCGAAACTCCCCATTTGTGAGGGTTGCACTGAGCATCAGCAGTATTGAAGCACCCTTGCATGATCAAGAAACAAGTTATGAGAATAGATATACAATCAATAACAATCAATGAAAATGATTACATTGTACCAGTTTTCAAAAAGAGGGTTAATTAAGCCACTTCACAAGCAATACGTAATGTATGATATACCTTCTCATAAGACACGGAGTCAAACATCTCTTCCACCTGCTCTGGGGTGCTCACGACAGTAGACACTGGGTGGGACGAGTTCAATGCATCTTTGGCTAGTGCTTTAAATCGAACATTTAAAAATTCAGTGCCCTGTAAATGAAAGACACATTTACTAAGTAAATTTAAATGACACATTCAAACAACAAAAAATAACGTACTGAAAGAAACAAAGGGAATTTCTCCTAATTTAGTCTAAAACTTACTATGTCAAGGTCTGGGAACACATTTTCAATCGACATGTACTGCATGTAGGTTGCAAATCCTTCATTCAGCCAAAGATCATTCCACCATCTCATAGTCACTAGATTTCCAAACCACTGAAGAGAAAAACAACATAATGAACATAGCATGTCTGACTTGCCTTTTCTTTTTATTAGAATTGAAAGACTTCATTTCCGATTTATCATTTGTATTTTATATTACTATTAGTGCTGGGCAACGATTAATCGCATCCAAAATAAAAGTTTGTGTTTACAAAATATATGTGTGTGTACTGTGTATGATTATTTTGTATATATAAATACACAAAATATGCATGTATATATATTTTTTATTTATTTATTTATATATAATATAAATGATGTATAAATATATATGTACAGTATATACATGCAAATATTTCTTAAAAATATATATGCATATGTGTGTATTTATATAATGTGTGTATTTAAATAATGTTTATGTACACACACACATATACATACACATTTACAAATATATATATTCTATATATTTTATTTATATACATTTTATTTATATACACACACATATATATATACACACACATATATATATATATATATATATATATAAAATGTATAACAATGCAATGGGGCAATATTTGTGGGTCCTGATAGTGCCAAATGTCTGCTTTTACCAGTAATAGTTATAAACCATTTGAACGTGACTATTATTACCCTGTCATGAGAATGTTGCTTTATTTATAAAGTGAATTACCTGGTGGGCAAGTTCATGAGCAATGACAGAAGTCACCAGTTGCTTGTCTATAGGGGAGGAATTATTCCCTACTAGCAAAGTTGTCTCACGGAATGTGATTAGTCCCCAGTTCTCCATGGCTCCAGCGAGGAAGTCAGGAATGGCCACTAAATCTATTGATTTTCGAAAGAAAACGTGGTCATGTAAGGCAACACAATTAAACATTTTTAAGTCTGTTATTTGTAAAAATTACATTAGTGTGTACATTCAGCTATTCTAGGATTCTAATAATCCCTGTTTGAAGAGTTTTTGTAAGGAAAGGTGTCTTACCTAACTTGCTTAATGGGTAGTCGATCTCAAAGAACTTATTGTAGTACTCCAACAGTTTTGCAGCTGTGTCCAGAGCATAATGCACTTGTTCCTTTTTGTCTGGAACGGCATACACAGACACCTGCACAACATTTGAAAATAAATAAATAAAATAAAAACAAACTATACCATAATGCATTGTGTTTCCAGAATATTTTCAACACAAGACAGCGATTTTGAGAAGAATACATACCGTAGTATTAGAGACATTCTTGCTGTAACTACTAAATTCAGCCACGATAAATGCAACCAGGTAAGTGCTCATTGTATCACTTTTCTTAAACTCGTCTTCTTGAAAGTCATTTTTTAAATCCGTGGTTTTGACCTAAAAAAAATTCAAACAAAAATACAAAACTATAAAATTATCAAAAGAAAATCTAAAAAAATCTGACAAGGTTTTATAAAACAAATATTATATACACAATACTGTTCAAAAGTTTGGGGTCAGAAAGATTTTATGTTTTTAAAATAACTCTATTATGCTCACCAAGACTGAATGTAAGAACATGCGTGAACAAAAATACATTAAAAACAGTAATGTGAATGTAAAAACAGTAGTGTGAAATATTATTACAATTTGAAATACCCATCGTCTAATGTAATATATTTTAAAATGTAATTCATTCCTGTGAGCTGAATTTCACCAGCCATTACTCTGGCAGTCTTCAGTGTCACATGATCCTTCAGAAATCTAATATCATATACTGATTTGATTCTCAACAAACAATTACTATATTATTATCAATGACGTGATAATATCAATATGTAATATAAATTTTGTGCTGCTTGATATTTTTGTGTAAACCGTGATAAAAAAAAAAAAACATGATACTTTATGAATAAAAAGGTAATGTAAGAACAGCATCAATTTGAAAAAAAAAAAATATTTTCTAACATAGAATTTACTTTACTATCTAGGCCTACCTTTACTATTACTATTTAGCTTTACTATCACTTCTGATCAATTTAATGCATCCTTGCTGAATAAAAGTTCATTTTTTTCAAAAAACTAAATAAACAAACTTTGAACGTTAGTGTATACACAAACACACACTTGTATATGTGGTTTACGTGGACTCTCCATAGGCGTAATGGTTTTTATACTGTACAAACTATCCCCTTACACTAACCCTATATATATCTAAACCTACCAATCACCGAAAATGTACTGCATTAAAACATTCAGTATGTTTTTTAAGCCATTTTGAAGTGTCCTCATAAACCATGTTTCCGTTGTAATACCCATGTCATTATACACATTTGTGTCCTCATAAACCACATATGAAGAGCATACACAATTTTATGTATTAGCCACTTCATTTAAAGGGGAAAAAACAGTAAATAAACAATCAAACAAACAAAACTACCTTGGGCATGTTTGAAAGACTGATATACTTGGATTCTCTGGTAATCTTAATAAGAAAAGTTGATTTAAAAGCTGGCTCGTCAAAACAAGGGAAAGCCTTGCGGGCTGCCAAGGGCTCAAACTGAGTAGCGGCCAAAACTCTAGAAGAAAGATGAAGTGAATTAAAAGAAGTGTTTGAGAGGCATAAAGATAAGTAGAAGTAACTATCAATCAACACACTTAAGCAGACTAGTTCATTCAAATTTATCCTTAGGATTCAGAAGGTTACACAAAGGTGAATTGGACTGCAAATACCTTTTTGTACCATTTGTGTCAACATAAGAGCTGTTGTAGAAGCCATCATAGCTGTTGGAGAAGTTTGCTGTGTAGTCAATGTTCAAAACATATTGCCCCTTCTTAAGATCTTCTGGAAATTTGATGGCGATCTGCTGCCAAGGTTTGTACTCCAGGACGTGGACCACTTTATCTTGGAAAGTGGCCTTGGTTATGTTCATATCAGAACTGTGCAGGACAATAATCTTCGTTTCATGTAACACTTCCACTTTGATTGACACACTGCCTTGAAAGGTCATATGCTTCAGGTCGGGATAGAGTGAAATATTGTAATGCACAGGATGCACACTGGATGGTAACCTCAACTCTGTCCATGGGAAAAGTTCTTTACTTGTAGAAATTGGATAGATTTTCTCCATGGTTGAATTTGTCTTTGGGCACCCCGTTTTGGTGAAAGTGCAGCCTGGAACGAAGTAAATGACCATGAATATGGAGACCACCACAACCAGGAGGAGAACACCTACCACCGTGGTCTTAGCTGAAGGCATTGAGCACGATCCAGAAGGCTGGTGGCGGGTGTAGGATGAGGCAGCGCTGCGCTGGTTGGAACTACGGTTCATGAAGGACATGCCAAGAAGACGGGCGGAGGATTCGTAGTCTTCCTCGTCTTCATCCAGGTCGTTTTCCCCAAGGCCTCGGACTAAAAGTCGTGAGCTGCGGGGTTCATAGACTACATCATCTGAGTCGATGGGGTAGGAAGTGGACTCCTTCGCCAAATCCACCACATCTGGCTCTTCCTCAAACATGCTGTTCTCAATCATGTTCCTTGGCAGGGGAGCTCTTTCTGTAGGTTAGAGTAGCAACAGAAAAACAAGTGAATACGAAAGCACGGTAGTTGGAAGTGGCTTCCTGTTTACAAGCGCGATGCCGTCTAAAACAACCAAGAGCTTTTCTGAAAAGTTGAGTGATTTTGTAGTCAGCCTACATAAGTGGTTTGAGTCAGAGTGTAAAAGGAAGAAAACAAATGAAAGTCAAACTAAAGATGAAAGAAAGGCAAATTACCATGCGTCTCTGTGCATACAAACGATAAGATTCGGTTCAGTAAATACTTCCACCCATGGCCAAAGGCTGTCACCAATGTACAGCATAACCTATTTCATGCTCAATTCAATGTTGCTTAACTATTGTCTGCATATGATTTGTCAAGAAAATAAAGTGACCGCAGTGTTCCTCTTTTTACTCCTTCCACAGAGAATTAGACTAAATGAATTAAATAAATCAAGGCACTGTCTGAGTTAACAGTGATCAAATTACTGTTTAACACATTGCTTGAAACAACTAATGTGTCCAACCTACTGACCTGAGGTCAAACTCAGGTCTGCTGGACAAACACTGTTCTTTAAGTGATCTGAAAGTCAACTTATTTTTAACAACAACATGCCTGATTTATTGTTTAGCACAGTTCAGTTTGTGAACTATTCAGTCATAGGCACATAAGCAAACACTTGCTACAGTTCCTTAATAAATCTCACAGAAACTATTTTCATAAATGAATAATATATTTTGCATATGTGATTAAAATGCTGCCTATTTTTTCAAGACTATCTGCTTTAAGATGCCATAATTAGCCTATATCAGTTAAAGTCAGCATGGAGCGGAAGTTGATATAATCTTTTCTTTCCTGTTGTGACATATCTGAGTGAAATGACTTCTCAAATGAGAAAAAAAATTATTTTGTCCATCAGGAATTGATAAGATCAATGAATTGTTCCTGTGATCTCATGTGAATGACAGGATGCTGGAGGGTATGGCTGCACGATTAGAGCAAAAATCATAAATACAATTATTTTGGTCAATATTGTTATCACGATTATTTAACATGATTAAGAGTTATAGGATATGACCAAACCCTTATACGAGTAATTTTGTTTTCATGATAGCGATATACATCAAGGTGTATTTTACAGGAAATGAGGTTGCTTTGTTACCAACATTTTAGATACCAGTGAAATATCACAACTATAGCAATTTTGATTCCACAGCATAAACATTTATACTTTGTTTTATGCTGCTCAATATAATTCATGCTTCTCCAGCAAAGTATAGATTTACTTTTTATATTCACCGCCCTGTAGAAGAATGCGTAGGCTATGTGCGCTTAGTGTTTCTTTACAAACAAGTGACATCACCAACTATCGTTTTCATGGATCCGTGTGAATGGGGAGCGTTTTGACAGCATTGTCGCCTGTACGCGAAACTTTTCAAAAACCAAAAAGGAAAAACGTTTCAGTTTTTTGTACATCAATGTCGTGTAAACATACCCTCATATTATAGGCAAACTAATGCAAGTTAAAAAGAAGTCCTTAAAAAGTTGTTGAGCAAAGTAATAAAAAAAATAAAAACGAACAAACTTAAATCATTGTTTATTAAATGAAATAGGCCTATTTGTATCATGCAAGTCTAAAAGTTTAATATTCCACTAATATCCAACTTCAGAAAAATATATAATCAAATTTAAAAATAAAACTCTGCGTTAAATGTATGAATTAAATATATTCATTTAGTCCAAAGCAGTGAGTGATTTTCTCTTTGTCTTTTGTTGATTGATTAACATTAATGCCACAGAAGGCAGCAGGGATATTAGGCTGCTGTCACTTCAAGTGAAAACAAAATAGACAATTATTGTTTATGGAATATTGCAGTGTTTATTATGAATTATTCATCTATGCAAATTTTTTTTTTAAATGTATGTGACCATCACATCTCTTCTCTGATGGCGTGTTTACTGGCACGAGGGCGGGAACAACCTGTCACAGCAATAGCAAACAACAACAATCCAATCAATTCCATAGACAGTATAAGAAGTGGACAGAGCCATCTCATTGGAACTCAATTGAGACAAGTGAAGCCCATTTTTAGCGATTTTCTAGGACTTCCGTTCCTGACGCGCAGACTCAAACCGACTCAAACAGAGCTTGACGACGTAGATGTGACGTGAGCAACCCGTCTGTCTTCTAGTGGCTGTGGCATGAGAAATCTGAATCAGTCCCTTCCGAAACTTGCAGAGACGGAGAGTGTGAGTAGGAGCTGTCCATGAGCTTGGAGCAGGAGAAACTTTTGCTAGGTATTCTGATTCATTATTTTGTCATTTTGCCTCCACGTCTCCCCGATTGCCCGCGAGCTTCTCCTCCCGTCCATACGGTAATCTCTCTACTGTGCGACGGAGAGTCGCGTGGTTATGACGCAATCGTTAGCCTACTTTTACAAAAACTGCTTCTACGGGGCCATAACATAAGCAACAAGGTAATGGAGCATTTTATACATTGTCGTGTTTCTTTAGAAATAAATAATGGACAAATGGAGTCTTCAAACGCCTCAGATGTAAAGTTATTCGCTGTCAAAGTGATGCCAAAATGAATGGGAGTCAATGGAATGCTAACGCAAGTGAAGTTCTGCTACAAGATGGTGGCACGCGGCCGGCTTCAACTTCCGGTCGACTTCCTTCCCGCTTGATCAATTCCCGCTAGACAAAATGATGTTTTTCTTGTTTGAAAAGCCGGTTCACTGGGATATACGTTACAACAATAAGGAAGAAAAGACTATCAAAATGCTGACTTTAAAGATTACATGGGCAAATTAATTACATTTTTTTTAAAGCAATTATGTACACTGATAAATGATAGATAATTTTTATAATAAACACATTTATAGGATATTTGATTTCATGGTAACTTAAATCACTTTAATCGCACTCAAATTATCATTACCACAACTTACAAAACAAGTATTTCTAGTAGTGATTCTCATTACTGTGTGCTGTTTTGCGCACGTTACGGTAATTAGATCGTGCTTAATTGTAAGACATGAAAAAATCGTGATGCTTGTAAAATAACTGCTTTAAACAAAAGCGTGAATAAATTAGTCAAATAATATGATCTTGGCAGTTTTTTTTTTTTTTTTTTTGGTGAGCGAAACTTCCTTAGCAGGCAAATTCTCATTCAGGACGTCAACAAGAACAGGTTTTTTTTTTTTTTTTGCTTTTGCTGTCATTGACAGAAAACAAACTATTTTAAGCTAACGTCAACTAAACTATGAGATAAGCAAAGACAGTACTAAAAAGTGACAACCAGCTGGCCAGTGTGTCACATGTGCGAGACCATAAAAAACACAAAGCAGCAAATGTCACCTTGCAAAGATTAGGACAAGATTTTGGGCAAAGCATGAACCCTGGGACTCTGGAGATTTAGGTCTGATGCACGTAGCCTGTCAGATCAGATGTGATGATGACTTAAAGGGAATATGAAGTCAAATGTGGATGCTGAGAGCAGAACATTTTGAGACATCACGTGAATAACAGTCACCAAAACAAATAAATCACTGATCTAATTAACTGATTATTCACTTCCCCTCATAAACAATGATATAATTTAATTTAATCAGAGATCTTGTCATGACCTGTCGCAGCTTATGCACGAATGGCTATTTGAATATGTCAGTTAGCCAGCTTGAAGTTTGCATAAATGGTATCTTTGCTTATTTAACCAAACCAAGCCAGCTCCATAACTAACTCTGAATTAATTTGCACAGATCAAGGACCATAATAAAAAACATGTTATCACAATACAAGAGCAGTAAGTTACGTGAGGAAATTAAATCGCATAATAATACATAAAAAGCGAAGCGGCTAGCTGTAGCATGTTAGCCGATAACTTTTTTGAGGTGCACGACCTCATGAAGAGTCCATATTAGCTGCAGCCTTACCGCTTTCAAATGTATCCATGATTAAATGTAGGTCTGAAGTAAAAACAAATCCTGTTTCAGCTGAAAGTGCGGATGTTTAATCCTGAGAGAGGTGAAGAGTAACACATTCACTAAACGCAGGAACGCATCAGATCAACTGTTGCTAGCTTAGCATTGTTATCCTGATCTACAGCTCTGTCACTTCACAGCAATAAAATGATCGATCAGCGGTTTATTGAGCCATCGCTGAACACTGTTTTTCGATATAACAGCAGACACAAGCTGAAAGTAGCACTCACTGCTGCGAAACAAGCAACACGAGTGTTACTTCCCCATTCAGCTGCCCCGTTTAAAGTGACAGTTCACCCCAAAATGGACATTCCGTCATGCTGTTACGAACCCGAATTACTTTATAGTCAATATAGAAAAAAACATGTGGAATTTCCAAACACGCAATTTATCACTTGTCTTATTTTATTATCTGTGTCCTGTTTTTTCTTTCTTTCTTTCTTTCTTTCTTTCTTTCTTTCTTTCTTTCTTTTTCTGTGTGAGGGATTGGGAAGCTTCACCAAGATTTGGAAATAAATCTAACTCTGATTACCTAACATGCCACCTAACATCTCTTTTAGTGCTCCGCAAATGAAAGAAAGTCATATAGGTTTGGAACGACATGAGTAAATGATGACATTTTTTATTTTTATTTTTGGTGAACTATCCCTTTAAGACAGCACTCCTGCTGGTGCACTCCTAAAGAAATACAGCCACTGTACTGACTGGCTGGTATATTGATCATTTTATCCTCATTAATGACAGCTTCGCATATAATCACACAGACACATATAGAGAGTAAAACAAATATTTGTTTTGATCAAAAAAATTTGATTAAAACTTAGCCAATGAAACATAACATAAAATCTACATATAAAAAAGATTTCATAAAGAGATTAATTCATACCAATAGCTCCATATTCCTGATGATTTATATGGTTTGCAGATTCCATGCGCTAAGACAGACTGCCATGCTCAACAAGAATAACTGTGATAGCGTCAATGTTCAGCAATTTGGACAATCACATGCAAACAATTTCACTCTCTGAAAAAACACAACAATAGGCTGGTGTATTCTCAAGAGCTTGCAGTGTGCAGCACATTTGTGCAGTGGAACCGTTATAAATAGTTGGGTCATTGTTTTCTACAGCAGCCTGTCTGTTTATTGAGGAGTACTACTGTGAACACAGTTACAATCCCATACTGATGAACCACCATATCACCAGATTAATAAATAGGTATAAAAATAATAACATGTGGTTTGTAATTATGTGTTTATTATTAAGCTATTAGGCTATTTACAATTTAGTACCAACTGGATGCAGTTGGTATTGTACAGTCTTTTTTGATTAGCCTATCTGGGAAAGGAAGGGAAAAGGTAATTCTATTAAAAATCTTTAAATACTCTGTATGTTAATTTTTTTTCCAGACACTGTTGACAGCTATTAAATGGCTGGCTTGAGTGTATTGTGAACTGAAGTAAAGCAATATTGCCTCCTAGCGACAGTAAAAGGAGCTCACTCTCACATTTACTTGGCTCTCTATGGGGAAATTCCATTGACTTATCTGTTTATACAGCTAATGGCCGTAGAATACGCGGGGGACGTAGTGTGTTCACGCAGAGGCCAGTGTGAATACATCTAGATTTAAATTCAAGGAGATAGTCAATATAGTCTATGTATGACCTCCTGTCGTTTTATTCTTATCCAAAACGAGGCGATCTAAACATTATGTAGCGCTAATGTGTATGTTTAGGCCTATACATTACACGACTGTTGGCAGTATCAGTGTTACTGTGTCTCAAGCTATTTATTGACAATATAAAGTATATGAATAATGCAGTGCTAATCGACATCCTTTTTGAAACAAGTCTCTTTTGCTCACCATGCAAGGCTGCTTTTATTCAATAAAAAAATACGGTAAAAAAACAGTATTGCAAAATATTATTACAAATTAAAATAGCTTTCTATGTAAATATAGTTAAAATGTATTTATTCCTGTGATCAAAGCTGAATTTTCAGCATTTTTTTTTCAGTGATCCTTCAGAAATGTATTCTTATATGCTGATTTGTTGCTCAATAATCATTTCTGATCATTATCAGTGTTGAAAACAGTTGTGCTGCTTAAAACTGGGTAGCCTAAGTAATATGTCTACTCCAGTCTTGGGGAGGGGTAAAGAATTAATCAGTACAGATGGTGTTGTATGATGTAAAGAAAATGATCAAACTTGCAATGAAAACATTGTCAAAGTAGGGCTTAAAAGAAATCCTTCACCTGACATGGTTGTTACCCCTAAAACCATTTACAAAATGCTCTTACGCTATTTCAGTGAGAGCCCAGAGTCTTGTCTTCCACTGGCAGAATTCTATTCTACACTGCTGCCAAAGAAAGCCCTGTCGACTACTGGTCCGTCTCAATAACGCGGCCGGAATCATTGATAATCACCAGCAGAAATGGTCGAATGAAGAACATTTCACAGGAAATTGTGATGTTTATTAGAAACTGCCCTGATGTTACCCTTTCTAACCTGTTTACTCTTATGAAAAGAAAATATATTTCCCTATATATGAATGATCAATATATTAAATGGTTTAACAGTATATTTTTAAATATACAGAATGATATATTGTGTAAATAATATATATTACAATATACTTGATAATACATAAGGAATTGCTGCTTTTCATAAATTGAAAAGAATGTGATAATATATCATAATGTATGTGTTATATTGCAGATATATTTACTCATGCAGCATAAACTCACATATATAGAGAAAGATGAAATATATATATATGTATATATATATATTTTTTTCTATTTATTTATTATTATTTACATTGTAAATGTTTCATATTTTCAAGCTAGTTAACAAAAGCACAAGCACACCTGCATGTACTAAAGTATTTAGCCAATAGACTATCACTGTGCTGAGGATTGAACAGCCATTACTTTTAAAACATAGTAATTAACATTAAACACTAACAGATCTCCCCCTATATTAATATTGAGCAAAACATTAAATAACAATTAATTTTAACATTTGCTCTACTTTAACAGTCAGAAGCAAAGCATGCTGGGAAGCATGTATATTCCCATATATTTTTGTTCCGTAAGGGTAGGTACAAGCCTATCACCAAGTGGTCATCGTCAGAGGTGCAAGAAGCCATGATGAGCATCAAAGGGAGCTGAGAACAAAGAAACCACACTCTTACTCTCTTCCTGACTGTTAGTTTTTAAGTAGCGACCGCTGCTGTCAGCCACGCAGAGACTACTATTGTGGAAAACCCTGCAGCATGCATCTCCAGTGCCCAGACCACAAAGCCTCAGATCGCCACAGCGCCCACACACGTGGCCTTGAGTGACACAGGTGCGTCAGATCGAGTGCTCTGCATGCTGGAAAGGGTGCTTGACTGCACTAACGTACAGGCTGCTTCTGATAGGCCGCATTTGCCCTCTTGGTCTCATCCATCCATATGTCATGTTTTTGGTGAGATAACCCATTCCACATTGCATGTCTGAGAAAAGATGTTTGTTTTGTTTAGAAGTTGGTCACCAGCGCAGAACCTGTCCTAGGAGGAGAACCGGAGCCGCTCTCTGATTCAGGGACACACCCGCTGCGCACCGGGGAGGGGGTAGTGCGGGTGAAGAAGTTCAGACCCTCCAAGATGATGCGTCTAGCATATATGAGTCAACTTGTAAGTCAGTCAGACAAGTGATAATGTGGTTCTGTTTCAGATCATGACCCAGTTGGCATGGGCAGACAGCCTTTTCTACTGACGTTTTAGTCAATGACAGTATTACTCCATAAGAGCCTTGTTAGACAGTCGGTCTATGGTTGTCTCCGGATCAGTGCGAGATGCAGGCCAATATACATGTGTCTAGGTAACTCCAGACCTTAAACAATTATTCCCTTTACAGAACATACGTTTATGGATCCATGGATCCTAATTAAGTTACGCACATGTTTCTAGTTTTGTTAATGATCTATTTCTGCATATATAAGCCCTTAGTTCCCTGTGTTTCGTGTTCTGTCTCATTTTAGTTTTATGTAGTTTGCTAAATCACCTATGTTTCCTTGAATATCTCCTTGTTAAATATTCTGAATGCAGGCTTTTGTTGAACTACTCCATGACTCATGAGTGCTGCAGACCACAGCATAATAGGCCTACCTTAATTATGGAGAGTAGAGATATTGATCTTTAACGTGGACATTTAAAAGGACAGAAGGATGGAATTTTGTTCCAAGTGATAGGTGTAAACTGTAAACTTGTCCCTCAAATCTGATTGGTTGATTGAAATGTTGTTCCAGGATCAACAAAGATGTTGTCCAGGATCTTTGTACTTGGATCAAATCACATTTACCTTTAAAGTGAGGGTCAAAAACGGGAAAGAAACCAGCATTTTACTTCTAAATTAGGATGTTTTTAATTTAAAAATCTTGCTAACATTTATAACTGGACCTCAAAGAACATTATATTTAAAATAAAATAAAAATGCAGCTTAACACCCCTTTAATGTCTGGATGATATACCTTATGATATTTAATCAACGTTCAACAGTTTTGAGCATGACAGATAACGAAGTAGACAAAGCTGATCTGAAGCAAAATGTAGCGATGTTCTATAGTGTATTGAATCAATTCCAAATTATTTACTAGTTATTTGATCTAATTATTCTTACTGATACATCACTTTGCGATGTATGGAAGTGATTGTGATAATAACAAAAGCTTAGTGGAGGACAAGTGATAAATGTCCTAAATGTTTTATCAGCAGGCCTAAATTAAAATGAAATGCACTGTCATCTTAAACAATGTTCATATACTTCATTTAATCCCTTTCCTGTCATTGTCATGTTTCATAAGAACACAATTTTGTTTATAGGCTAGAGTAGACCATGGCTTTAAGATGACATCATCCCTTATATATAAAACATGTTTATTATTATTTTTTTGTTCCAAACCTTATTCCGTTCATTCATTTTCAGCATTTTCAAGTATGATTTGTGCCACTAATTAATAGGCAGTCTCCTATTAACATTAGTTACAAAATGTGGCACAGCTGTCAAGAGACATATCAAAGGCAAAAAACACAAAGGCAAAACCATTAGTGGTTTGAAACTGCAAAGCTGTTTAAAAAAGTAAACTAGAAAAAGCAAACACATCATGCATTATTCAAGCCGTTACCCAATATAATTAAAATACAATCTAAAAAAAGGGCAAAATAATAGAAAACTTGGAAAATCATATGGAGTTGCTAATCAGTATCCACTGATTCATATACCAAAAAACCATTATACTAGTATAATACTAGTCTGAAATGTTGATCTGTTTTTACGTTTTAATTGAGTCTTTGCTGCAACCAAGTCCTCATGGTCTCTAGATTCCTTCTGAGCCACACAATGTTCTTCTCCAGGTTTTCTGTGGCTACCTGTGTGATACGCAGCTGAGATACCTGCTCTGTGATGGACTTGAAGAAAGCCTCAACCTTAACACAAAAAGAATGAAAACACTGTAAATGAACCATCAAAACTAGATGATCATTCCCTCTAAACAACAAATAAACAACCCACCTCTCTCAGCTCCTCTGTGGACGAGAACTGAGTTACAGTGCCAACAATGATGTTTCTGATTCCAAAAGATCCCAGCGGAAACCTTTGATAATGAGATAAGAGTATCTTATATTCATAATGAACAAACCACAACTAGTGCTATATAACAGCTTTATAACCTAAATAAGAAGCAGTGGATTGCACCTACTTTTCTACTAGTTCATCCCAGTGTTTCTTCACAAAATCCCATGCTAGAAAATGACCCATTGGATTTCTGGCCACCATGTATATGAGACTGGGTAAATTCTGTGTTTTTATTACAGTTCCATCCATTCCAAGCTGTAATAATCTACAGAAAAAAATGGAGAAATACAAGGCATTGTGTGATGTTAAACCTAATTTAGATTTCAACCTAACACACAAAATCAGGATATGACTTTTTTAACACTAGAACCGCCATGGGGTAAAGTTTACGGTAACACTTTATTTTACAGTGTCCTTGTTACATATGTTACATGTAATTACCATAGTAATAACAGTCAATTATGCATAATTACATGCAACTAACCCTCAACCAAATCCTAATCCTAACCTAACCCTATAAGTACATGTAGTTGCTTAATATTACTCAGTACTTAAATATATAATTACACTGTAACAATGACACCTTAAAATAAAGTGTAACCAAATTTACCCATGGCTGTTTTTCAAATGTACATAACAGATTTTCAATAAAAAGTCTCCCAGTCATTAGCCGCGTTTCCACTGTCGGGCCAGGGCCGGGCCGTGCTAGTGCGTGCCAGGGCCAGTCGCGTTTCCACTGTCACTTCCGGGGCTTGATCGGGGCTTACTCGGGGCCAACGGCCAGGATTTCTGGCCCATCGAATACCTTGGGCCAGCTCGGGCTAGAGGCGTGGTCAAGGTAAAAGGCGGAGTTTATCGGTGTTAGGGAAAGTTATGGTCTGCAGCAAGATGCACATTTCACTTTTTTATATCGCGAAAATTAAACGCTGAAATGGAGAATCGCCTGTACTGGTCTGTCGAAGATACCAAAGCTCTTCTGAGCATTTGGGCAGAAGAAAGGGTACAACGTCAATTTGACGGCGTGTGCAGAAACGAGGACGTTATAAAATACATCGTTGCTGAACTAAGCATTCAGCGAATAACGCTTCAAGTTCGGGAAAAAATAAAAAAGTTGTGGGCGCAGTACAAGGCGATTAAAACACACAATGAACAAAGCGGTGCCCAGAGAAGGAACTTTCCATGGTTCGACTTGATGGACACGGTGTGCTGGGTCACCGTCCCTCTGTTAGTGGAGAGACAAGTCGGGACACTATGGCAGCCGCGGACGGTGAGTTAATACATGCTATCTTCTTAAAATCTAAGTTTTCTAACTTCCTGCCTGAATGAACATCATAATTCCCGCTGAAATGGGTGGGGTTGTATGACGTTTGATCCAGGAAGGCGTGTTAAGGGCGGGGTTTAGGGCAGCGCTGCAGGGCTAATGGCCCGGCAGTGGAAACGCAAGCCCGGTGCTTGAGGCCCGAGGCCACTGGCCCGGCTCGGCTCGCTGTTAGCCCTAGCCCGGCCCTGGCCCGACAGTGGAAACGCGGCTATTGACTTTTACTAAAATTGTGTTATTTAGAATTCCCTGTTGTTAAAAATAAAACCAGATTAAAAACAGTAGTCATGTGTATTTTACTCACTGGCGGTTTTGGGTATACAACGATCCGTGGGGGTTCTAGTTTAAATGCGTCGATAACAATGTACCTTAATAGTTTTTCAGAGTCCTTGCTGCTTGCTAAAGCTGAGAGAAACTTGCTCTTCTCTGTCTCACACATGGAAACACCATACTTTTCCAGTAGGTAAGCCCAACCGCTGTCATCCTGGGCTCCAATCATATAAACCGTCTCAGACACATCAGTTGGTAAGCTGTATAGTTTGTAAAACATTAGTCAGGTGTTAAGAAATCTGCTGATATAATCATTTCAAATGATAAAAATTTGATATTTTTTGGAGGGTATAATTGCAGAAACAAATCCTGTGTTGTCAAGTCACCTGATTGTACCATTGGATTCCACCCAGCTATCATAGAGCTGTTTAGCCTTTTCCAAACACGGTGGATAACCAAAATCACATGCAAGGGAAAGAACCTCTTCACGCAGTCTCCGGTCTGAGACCGTCCCATCATCACTCCACGACTGCTTGTCAATCACATCTCTGAAATACTGCAAGATGTACGTCTGCAGGACAAAACCAGACATAGCTATGAAAACATACAAGATGAAATAAACTCAGACAAGAGGATCTCATTTGAACTCAACGTGTGGTTCTGCAAGCGGCCTTGCTGAAATGAAAGACTCTTTGACGGATGGAGGAATGAGGACAGTAAATGAAATTAGACTCCAGGAAATGTTTGTGTCATACCTTCAAATTATAAGTAACGTCAGCTATGTTTCTCTTTTCTATCAGCTTGTAGAATGATTGAAGATAGCCAAGCCCTTGCAGGAGAGGAACATTGTGGGTCTCAGACTTCAGGTAACTGATCAGATCTAAAGCTCTGTCTAGTGACAGTCGTCCTGCACTGGAAATTATGAAAATAAATAACATTACAAATGAGCTCATAGGATAATACAATTATGCTCCTTCTGTTTTCCTTTTGATGAGACATGCTTTATAATGAGAGCAGTGGACCTGCACAGTAAACTCACGTGACTAGCTGGAAGGCGTTATGAATGAGACCGGCTCTGTCCGTAAAGCTCAGAGCAGTGTGGTTTACTCTCAGAAGCTCCGTCAGGGCGTTCCAACCCTCCTCATCATAATGAACCATGTAATATCCATTCATGTCAGTGTTGAGCTTCACCCAGTCTACTTCCTCATCCAGCGTCAACACATCTGGGTTTGAGAGATTGGTGGAAAAAGTTATTGACTGTACGGGTGAGCTTGATACAACATCCTTGTAACTAACAACTTTCTCATGTGGCAACTTGACCCAGTTTCCTATATATATATATTTATATATAAAGTATATACATTTGAGAATGATTTTTCACCAAATCTTACCTGATTTTGTGTGAAAAATGTGCTTTATCTCATGGTCAGAGTGACTTGTTTTATATGTCAAAGGGATGTGCCACAGATAGCTATGGAGAATAATATTTTTCTGTTACGAAGAGTCATATCAGAGACATTTCACTGCCTTTACCTATAATTATGGCATATAACTATAAAACACAAAAGACAGCGAGAACTGTGTATGTATACATGTGATTCTGTATTGTTGTTACCCATCTTGAAGTGAATGCCATGAGGGATCATCAGGCAGGACTATCTTTAAGAAGCGTTCTTGCCCAATATAAAGTTTCCTTTTTTGCCGCTTCACTGTGACCAGTGGTATGCCCTTTTGTAGAGTCCAAGTGTACATCATTTTCTTCAGGTCTACGTGCTCCCCAGCAAAACGATACTATAATGTAAAGAGTTAAACAAAGAGTTTTTCAGACTGTTAGGTATCACCATCAAACACTTTGAAGCATGTCTTCCGTGGTGTCTATTCTGTTTTATGGAGTGCTGTGAATGTTAAATAGCAAAAATCTAATATTTTATTTATAATGTGACACTTTACCGCATTTTTAGTAGCTTGAGTACTGCTGTAACAGTGTTCTCCTGCTGTAAATTCCTCTTCAGAACAAGTCTGTACAGAGCGTGAAGAGAGAATGAGTTTTTGTTTTGATGCTAAATTTGAAATGTATGACAGAAAAAGGCAGTGGATGAAGAAGTGACATACTTTAATAAGGCTGTCCCACAGATCTTCATTTCTGGCATTGCTGTACCTGAACCTCCGAAGATACCGAATTATGCCACTCTGGAAGCCTTCATCTGTCAAGAAATGCCTCAGCATATGGAGAATACATGCTCCCTAAAATATTCAATAATAAAGTAATTGGATAAAATTAAACATTAATAAATAATTCAGAGTTGGCACTCATCTTCACCCGCAATAGTGATAATGTTTTAACATTTAACATTTTCCTACCTTGTCATATGACACAGTATCAAACATTTCCTTTATCTGAGTAGGGTTCTCGGCTAAACTGGAAATCGGCCTGGAAGAATTTAGAGAATCCCGTCCAATAGCTCCAAAGCAGGTGTCCAGGAAGTGGTCCTCCTAACATGTAAAATAAAGCATGTGAGACCCTATTCAAAACAAGCTAGTCTACAGAATATTAGTGTTGATATTTATTTATTCACTTTGCTAATGTTCATATTAAGTTATGAAAATGTTTTATCTTGGTTATGCGAACGTTAAGGAAACATTCCATTTTATAATTTTGCAAACATTATGGGAATGTTATTTTTGATGAACGTCAGACTAAAACCTTTCAGGAAGAAACCTTCCATGAATGATGTATAATAATTTTAGAACATTATACTGTAACTTTGAACAAACATTCTATTAATGTTACTGGAAGAACGTTAGCTAAAGTTCTGAGAACGTTCCCTGTGAGCTGGGTTATAATTAGCTTTTTTTTCTTCTTTTTTTTTGGCAGAAGTTTCAAGATGATATATAGGTAAAATTATAAAGCTGTGTAATAAGATGGATAATGTACAGGGTCAATATTGCCAAATAAGCCACCTCAGGGTGAAACCATCTTGATTACTCATTGTGGTTTATTTTTCAATAATGACTACTGGATTTTACGTTACCCAATACATTATATATAGAGAGAGATATTTGAAGCTCTGACATACAATTTTAAGCTCTGGATATACTGCCCCAACAGAGACAAATTCCATATATCGTGCAAAGCCTTCATTCAGCCATATGTCATTCCACCACTCCATAGTCACCAGGTTTCCAAACCACTGGGGAAAAAAAATAGCAAATGGACTTACAAGTAATACTCCTGTAATTTAAATATAATAACAGATGAAGTTAAGAATATATTTTATATCCAACCTGATGGGCTAACTCATGTCCTATCACTATGGTAACCCAGAGCTTATCGGAGGCTGATGAGATGTCAGGGTCATACAGAAGAGAGGTCTCCCTATAAGTAGTCAAACCCCAGTTCTCCATAGCGCCTGACTGAAAATCTGGAATAGCTATCAGATCTGGCACACATCATAAAATAAACTACAATGTAAATATCCAAAGGCACATCATATACAGTAACATATGCACTGAAACATTAGAAGTAAAAGGTAAGGAAAATGCAAGATATACTTACCCAGTTTTGGCAGGGGATAAAGTATGTTGAAATATTGTTCATAAAACTCCAAAAGCTTCAAAGCAGCCTCAAGAGCATAGTGCGTCTGATGCCATTTCTCTGGAACTGCATATATAGAAATCTTTGGGAGAAGACAAAACAGCTGATTCAAGATGATTTTCTCACCTGAGAGCCTGTGATGAAAACTTCATACAAAGCAGAAAAAGTTGCTGTGTTCACGTTTCCACTTCATATCGTTTAACCTTTTCTAAGTTTTAGTTACTTACATTAATTCCAGTTGCAGTTATCCCACTAACAGATTTGAAGTCGCAGACAATGAAGGCCAACAGGTATGAACTCATCTTCACACTCACTTCAAATTGGTCTTCAAACAGACCATTGCCGATTTCCACAGTTTGTTCCTATAAAGTAAAGATAAGGATATTTTCTAAATTTTAAAATGATAAGCCATGTTGTATTTGCAAAATCATTTTTCAAAATAGTTTCTCATATATATATATGCTTTTTACAGTGTACATTGGTAGTATATGTATGAGATGAGCTTACTAATGGCATGTTCGACAAAGCTATATGTGACGGACCCCTCCTTATTCTGACAGTGTAATTAGCTTTGAAAGTGGGTTCATCAAAACATGGCAAGGCCATTCGGGCAGATGTGGGCTCAAAGTGGGTGGATGCCAGGACCCTTTAAGGGAGAAAGTTTGATTATTTAGCAATTATTTGCAATGTGTATATGTATGATTTATGAAATTTGAACTATACCTTGTCTCTCCTGCTTTTGTTCTATATGTACTCTTATAAAATCCATAGAACCCATCACTTAATGGCGCACCAAATTCCAAATACAGGAAGTATTTTTCCCCAGAGGTCAGAATCTTTGGGGAGAAGATGGCGATCTGTTCATGTGGAGGATATTCCAGCACAGAGAGCACCTTGTCTGACAGATGGGCCTCATGCTCATCCAGAACAGTGGCTGTGAAGATCTTAAGGTTCTTGCTGTGTAGCACCACCCAGTTTGTGTTGTTTTTTACATCAATTTCAATCTTCACAGATCCATTGAACCTCAATGTGGTGAGATTGGGATGAATAAGCAGATGATAATGTACAGGCACTATGTAGTTTGGCAGGCGCATTTTACTCCATGGAAAAGGAAGGCCGTTTGTGGCCATGTTATTGCCAACAGGACTATTGCTCTCAGAAGACTGGACACAAAAGTGTGACTCCAGAAAGAGCAGGGTTAAAAACAAGAGATGCATATTGAAATTTAACTTGTGGGTATTGGTTTTGGAATTACTGCATTTGATGAACTTTCATATTTTTGAATGGTTAGATATTGGCAGTCACTGTACCCTGTGGAGAGAAAGGTGAAATTGTAAATTATATGTAAATATTTGAAGTTCTCTTTGTCTTTAATAACAATAAATCACTGTATATGGGTTATTCTTCATTTGCTGTAACAAGTGTCCCTCTTTTTAAACTTTAAATACCACCATAAAATATCATAAAATGTATGCATATTTGTATTTTGTAAGGTAAAACCGTCTTGAGCACTGATAAAAGATACATTTATGTTTTAAAATAGATATTTAACTAACAAAATCTACATATTCCTACTTTAAACAAAGAGCTATCCTGTGATGTAATTGCAACAATATAATTTTTTTTAACACTGCTTATAAAGCGAACATAGATTTTAAGATGTACACTTAAATTAATTCAAATGTAAAATTTGAAAAATACATAATTTATTATATTTTAAGAAAAAGTTGTGTCGTCCAACTTCAAGTCAATGGTGTTACAAAAATGGATATCACCCTTTAAGAAGAGCAAATAAAATTTTGACTATACTTTCTGTGTGTAAAGATCAGTGATGGTTGATCTGAAGAGTGACATTTTTGAATTTTTTTAAGTATGTGGTGTTACCAAAAAGCTTACATTTTACTGAATATAGCATATTAAACCTTTTTTTTGTTCAAATTCTGCCTCTCATTTGCCTCTCTAATTGGAGAATGGCCCATATGCACATTTCATAATTTCTTTACATTTCACAGTGAGCACGTGCGATTGGCAAAGCACTAACCCTAACCCTAACATTCTAGCACATGCTAGAATGTTCGAAATGCTAATTGAAATAAAAGACAACAACCAAATGCTCTTAAAATAACATGCATGGCAAAACAGAGCAGCGCTGAGCGTTCTCTGTTGACCTCACTCTGTAATGTGATAGCCTGTTCATGTTAATACATTGACATCTGCTGTTATACACAGTTTCTAGCTCTATACTGGTATGCATTTGTAACACTATAATGCAGTCTCTGTAAAGTAGGACAAGCATCTACTAACAGCATTGCTGAAGAACACACTCATTTTAACCGTTCAGTTTTGTGTCTTTACCTGAATTTCAGCTGTCTCATTGTGTCGGCTGCTTTCATTTTCTCTTTCATTTGTCCTGCCCACAATTTCCTGGTTTGCAGCAGCTGCGGAGTATGTGCTGTCTGGCTGTGTATCTGTATTCAAATGACAACACAGCGGGGCTCGAGCCACCGAGCAGAGGAATGACCTAGAGCCATCAACACGTACAAACAGCCAGGTCATGTCTGTGTCAGCGAGTGGTTGCAGCAAGGTAAAATAAAAGGCTGGATTTAGTCGCAGCAGTAATTCGATTTATTAACAAACTCAAAATGTAACAAAACAAACTATCTCCAAAAACATGAACGAAACAACCAACATAGTAAGAAGAGAACGGACCAAGACTGATTAAAAAAACAAGGCTATGAATACACACCTCAAATCAATGAAAAACCATAGAAACAAACTCAAACACAGGAAACAGAACTAAACATGTGGAAAATCATCCCAAAGCAAACACGAGACCAGATCACACGTAACATTTCCCCATCTCAAAAAAGCGCAACTATGTAACGCCTTACTACATTAATATGCAAAGTCCAACACGGGGAGGGCGGGAGGGGGCTAAGGAGGTGGACGCAGGGCTGGAGACAACAGCGGGAGAGTCCAGGGAGAAGACAACGGTAGGAGGAGCCATGGCAGAACACCCAGCAGGAATCTCAGGATGTTGGAGTCGAAGGAGGGAAGAGCCATGGTAGAGTCTTGGCATGTGGAACCAGGGGGACGACAGGCTGAGGAAGAGCTGATGGCGGCGGAGACTCAGGCGGAGCCAAAGAGACCGTGCGACACAGAAGGTCCTGGAGACCAAGGCTAAGCCGTGGGGACGAGTGGACGAGGTGGAGCCAGGGTGCCGGAGGACTGAGGTGGAGCCGGAAAGGGAAGGTGGAGCCTGACTGAGCTAAAGAGGTAGAGGGACGATTCGCTGACAAAGGTTTGGAACGGCCTCTCTGGCTGACGCGGGACATTCAGACATCTCAGGACGGGCCTCTCTAGCTGATGCGAAACAGAGAGAGGAGGTGGGAGGGAGGACGGGAACATCAAAGACATCAATAATCCGAATGACGAAACAGGCATAGTGCTACCAGTAGCACACTCCTCCAAATTTATAAGGGGTGCTGAGTTCTGTGCTTTTACATCCGCCTTTTTAGAAGGGACAGGGCTCCACTCCATCCCCTCATATTCCACCAGCACTCCCAAGTGCCACGATTTTGCCAGCTCACGGTCAGATTTTTCACTGGGCTCAGGCTCCGGGACGATCTTTGGCTCAGGCATCAGCTCTGGCGCTGGGATTGTGGTGGGCTCGGGCTCCTTGTCTGCAATGGGCTCTGGCCTAACTTTCGCTGGGACAGGGGCTGCGGATGCAGCAATCACTGAGTCAACAAATTCAATAAGCATCCCTCGAGGACTGTCTCGATATCGAGACCTGCCCGAAAAAGCACACACAGGCTGTCATCGTCATAGTGGACGACACCAAGAAGTCCTGTGTGTGTTCCTCAAGGGAGCGTTATAATTATTATCATTATGGTAACACTTTACAATAAGTTTTCATTTGTTAACAGTTATTCATGTTAATCTCAACATTTACTAATACATTATTAAGATCAAAAGTTGTATCTTTTAACATTAGATAATGAACATTGATCTAGAATTTTTTTTTTTACTAACATGCTGTAAAGTTATATTGCTCATTGTTAGTTAATTTTAGTTAAAGCATGGACCATTGTCAACAAATTAGACCTTATTGTAAAGAGTTTATTATGACTAAATTACTATATTATTACCATTATTACTATTATAATCACCAACAAGTACCACCAATTCTTGTACTCAAATCTGAGATGATGACTTGGACATTTCTGCTTTTTTTGGTCTTTCATATGTTCAGTGATTAATTAAAATAATAAATGTGTGTGGAAAATAAATTTGATTTGATATAATCAAACTAGAAATTATTAGACAAAAATATATTATATTCACAATAATGAATATATGAATAATAAAAGGCATAATTGTTTTGGTGTACTTAATGAAACAAAAAAGAGATATTTATTTACAGGTATATAAGTTGAGGCCCTGAGGTCTCATTCGAGGACTTGACTCAAGCTTTTCTATTAATACTTAAGATTTGAAACTGGCCAATTCATTCTGCTATTTTGTTTCATGCAAAAAAAAAAAAACGTTTAGAAGAGATCAAGCATCTTTAGCATATCCCTGATCAAAACATTCTTTGAAAGTGCAGTTTTATTTCATCCAGATGTACAAACCAGCCGGTACAGCCGTTGGTGTTGATATTATCTCTCTCTCACCACAGAAGTAACCAACTTAAAACAGGTGTGAATCTTTGGAAACACTCTACATCACATTCTCACAAGAAATACAACATATCACACCAGGGAAACATTGTTTATGTCTATTGCATTATATTAAAGTACATATTTTGTCCAACAAATTCTGAAAATCAAATGATCATGAACTCGGAGTGAGGTGAATACGCGAATTGAACTCTTTTTGAATGTTGTTGTATTGCAAGTGAGTTATTCTACCCAATGAATGAAACCTGATGCCAAATTAAGTGTATCAGCGTGTTTAGCGGCACAGGCCTTTGTGTTCTCATTTTAGCACAGCCATACAGTATTTTGGCACAGCAACACACCGATGGAAAGATTCCATGGCGGGTGTGAAATCACATGACTGAAACTTGATAATCCTTTTCACTGCCTGGCTGAACTCATAGAGCTGAACAACATCAACATGCTTCCCACCCTCCTCACCACCATGCTTTTTACAAGTAAGTTGTAGAGTTTATAGGAAGGCTAGCACAATTACTAACATTTTTAGCAATTACAAAGCTCAAGTAAGGCACTTCATTAGATAATATAATTTTAAATACATGTATTTATGCAATAACTGGGCTATATTTTTAAATATATATGTTTTTTTAAGGTTTTTGAAATAAACTAATCATATATTTTATTTTTAAAAATACAGTAAAACCAGAAATATTGTGAAATATTATTACAATTCAAGATCATTGTTTTCTATTAGTACATATTTTATTCCTGTGATAGCAAAGCAAAATTTTTTAGCATCATTACTCCAGTCTTCAGTGTCACATGATCCTTCAGAAATCATTCTAATATGCTGATTTGCTGCTCTTATTATTATCAATGTTAAAACACAGTTGTGCTCCCTTAATATTTTTATTGAAACCGTGACTTTTTTCCCCCCAGGATTCTTTGAAGAATAGAAAATTCAAAAGAACAGCATTTATTTGAAATAATCTTCTGATCAATACATGCATCCTTACTGAATAAAAGTATCAATTTCTTTCAAAAAAGTTGGAGTAACTATCTATGCATACTAATACTACTGTTTCTAACTTCTATGAATACTGTTCTTGTCTCTAAAGTGGGATCAGATGCGGTCCCATATGTCATTTTATCTCCACCATTTCATCTGAACACTGATCAAAGCGGCTTGACCATACTGGTGTGTGTGGTTCATGACGTTCATCAAGGAGAGATGGAGGTGGCCTGGATTTCTAGTGGCACCAGAGGAACTAATCCAGCAGTCTCTAACTTACTCCAAGGACACAATGGCATTCAGAGCGCAATGTCTTTTATCTCTGTGGCATCGAGTGAGTGGACGTCCTACACTTGCTTTGTGAGTCACCGAGGCTCCGATCAACTAATGCACAGACACTATGCTGGATTCCCAAAGGAGACGACTGGTAAATTACTATCACGATCCTTGCATTATGTAAAAGGCTCCATTTGTTAACATTAGTTAACCACTCACAGTAACCACAACACAAAAAAGTTGCTGCGTAAAATTTTTAAGTACAATAAACTTGGACGTTAAGTCATTTCAACTTAAATTACATTAAACTGACAAAAAATTTTTTTTAAATCTTGTATAACTTAACAAATTTAAATTTGCTTAACTTATTTTGATGAGTTAAAGCAATGTAAAAACATGTTGCCATAACTTATTGATCATTACTGTAGTCAACATGAACTATCAATGAAAATACTTCTGAAGCATCTTAGTTAAATTTAATTTTTTAAGATTTATCGCTCGTTGTTAGTTAATACAAACACATTGCTCATTGTTAGTCAATTTTAGGTAATGCATTATCTAACGGGACCTTATTGTAACATGTTATATTGTAAAATGCATTTCAGAAAGAGCTGATGATGAAGAAACGTCTGATATTTGTTTGGACCATCAAAGCAGTTTATTGGAAGGTACAGTAAGAGGCAATTTGTTAATCCTAAGAATTCAATTTAGTGTCTGTTTTGAATTCATTTTCTCTACTTGCAGAAGTGAGAGCAAACAAAGATCTAATATTTATTCAAGCTCTCAGAATTCTCCTCCTGAAAATCACCATTTTCAACACATTGATGACAGCGCAAGCCGTCATAAAGTGGTGAGCGCTCATATTACTGCTTATGCAATGTCTGAACAGTGGCAACTTTTAAATTTTTTCACAATTAAAATGAAACCTGTCATATTTTTCTCCTGCAAAATTTGCAGACTTTTCAAACACAACTGTCACGGTTGTCAGATTTAATTGGACGCGCTGCTGAAGGAACTCCGGCTGATGTAAATGAGAACCTGGAATGTTGATGAGCGTCTCGATGAGTTGCAGACCGAAAGACACAGGTGCTTCGATATGGGCAGATCAGTGTGATAGCTGCTCAAAACCACATCACATTCACAATACAACAAATGAGCTGCACTACAAGGCTGTTTATGTAGGCCATGGCTTTGTAAAGTCATCTTCCACTCATGTAACACCGTTGAACTGTTGATCTGAATGACAATGAGTAACCTTTGATGAAGTGTGTTTATATCAAGGGGATTTGCTTGAATGTGACTCAAGTGCTTTATCAAGTTAAAGTTTTTTTGTGTGTGTGCATTTATTTCACAATTGTTTGTAATTACACTACAGTTCAAAAGTTTATGGTTGGTAAGATTTTTTCGTTGCTAATGTTTTTGAAAGAAATCTGCATTTATTTGACCAGAAATACAGTAAAAACTGTAATATTGCGAAATATTACAATTAAAATAATTTTTCAATTTTTTATTTAAAAATATAACCTTTCTTCAGTCTTCAGTGTCACATGGTTATTCAGAAATCAGTATAATATGCTGATTTGCTGCTCAAGAAAAATGTCTTCCTATTATCAATGTGGAAAACAGTTGTGCTATGTTTAATATTTTTGTGGAAATCGTGCATATATATATATATATATATTCTTGACCCTGATCTTACTGACCCCAAATTTTTTGAAAGGTAGTGTATATTACAGAAAAAAAGAAACAATTATATTAAGGAACACTTGTCTAATTACATTGGTTGCATGTTTACATCTCTGCTATAATGTTACACTATGCTTTTGGTATGGTATGCTGTGTTGTTCTCACTTTGGACAAGAGCATATGCCAAATTAATAAATGTAAATGTACATAGCAATGAATGATTATGCCACAATGGAAATTTGTTTTTGTTTTGTTTTTAAAAGAGAGAGTGGAAATTTGTGGGGGCAAATAAATATTAAAGCCAAAGGAATTTATGTATTTATTGTTTTAAATAACACATGTTTTCCTCTTTTTTTTCCTTTTTTTAAACAGCATCCGTACAATACTAAAACACTGATGTAACAATGGTGACCCACTAGGTGGCAGTACAATCACATCTCAAACGTTTTTCAACAGCAAGAGTATGGAGCTTAACTTCTCTAACAAGACACTATATTTCATAAATAATTTAAGTATAAACATTGAGCAGTCACTCTTCACAAAAACAATGTTCACAACAAATATAAGAGATCACAAGATCAAATGCGAAATGCAAAAAAAAAACAAAAAAAAAACACAGGATGAAGGCTTTCCTTTGCAGTTACTTAATTGCACTCTGATGACTTGTTCTGGTTTTTAAGGGGGGGGAAACAAGATCCCACTGTACACTGATTTAGGCCATTCGGCCAATCAAATGATCGTGCCTCGGAACCGGCCAATCACTGCCTGCGAAACTCCCAGTGTTCCAAATACAATCGATTACACTCGTCACAGTATTGTAGCAGCTCTTCAGCACTGGCAGTAGTTAAACAATGACGTCTCTACAGTAGCAAGTCTTGGTATGGAAACGTGCGTATCTGGAGTGTTGGCATGGCTCCTGTAGCAGTTCGACAGTAAGGCCCAGAAGGTATACAATTCAATTCTATCAAATGAATTATGTGTCCATCAGGCCAAATGCCACACTCAAAGCAAATAGAGACATAAGTGTTTCTGCATATCCTTCATTTGCTTTGAAGCTCTCAATGAAATCACTGCTGATGTGCATTCAGCATAAGAACCAAGGCTCAAGTTAAAATGCATGTGAGGCCAAATCACAATTCCATTGAACATACTTTTGGTTTTTAAAACCAAGTCAGGTGAGTTGATTTATGGCACTATCTTGCAAAACATACGACAATACCAATATTTTTGGGAAACAAAATCTACAGGGAAGCCCACAGTATGTCTGGCAAAATTTCTGATAAGTGTGTTGGTTTTGAGTCATATCTTTGGTCAAGGATAAAACAAGAACTAGAGGGAACTTAACACTCAATGTTTGTTTGGCAAAGGGACAAAGCTAATAAATGTAATCTTGAGAGGAGCCATTCTGGAAGTTCGTTTGAGTGACCAGGAATGAGACACATGGCCCACTTTAGCACTTATGCAACATCCATTTTCCAGTTCACTCAATGAGAGCCACTCACTCTGAAATTAGTCTGAAAGAAGATGAAACTTCTAGCATAAATATTTTGGTGTCTCTAAAATGCACTCTTCAGGACTGATGTTTTGTGTTCGTACATTAGGTAGATTTCGTACCAAACGAAAGAAATTCTGATTGTCATTCTTTTAAAAATAGACCGAACTTCCAATACAATTCCAAAGGTCAATGACGGACAAATTCCCATTTCTGAATTAAGTGCACTTCAACCTACGACTGCTGCGTTCGCCTGAATTCTTCACTTTGTTTTTGCTGATCAACGTTACTCGACAGTTCTGAGTACTAGAACTAAAAATACAGATAAAGTGAATGTCTAGTCAACATGATCCTTCTTTAAATGTCTATGAAAATCACTATGCCAGCCACATCGTGAAACTGTTTAACACGGTTCTACAATGGTGAGGTAAGTACCATTTGTATATAGAGACCTACAGAAATGTATTAAAGAAAACGCGCTGAGTGTACCAAGAAAGATTATTGAGCACTTGTTCCGTGGAACACTGTTTTCTAGTTGCAAAAACAAAAACAAATAAAATAAAAATAAAGTGCTTCCATTAAGATTTCCTCTCCTGAGGACAAAAACATGAAATCTCACAAAATTCACTCACAAAAATCTACAATATTCAGCTCTCTTGAAAACATAATTTACACAAAATGTACAGTCTAATGAAGGTTCGAATTCTAACATTCATTCTCCACACAGACAGTATATACAAAGTACCCTTTACCCCGAGTACTGATTTTTTACAGTCTTGTTTTCCATCTTTTTTTCTTCTTCGAAACAGTTATCAAAACACCGTACACATTATAAAAGCACAGTGATGAGGAAGCCGGTTAGCAGTGCATTGAGGAGTAATGAAAACGGCCTCAGCCCAGCGGTCGAGTTCGGAAAAATATGCCAGCGCTCCTTCTTGGGGTGCAGAGTCTCCATGTCCTTTAGGGCATTGTAGGCGGCAGTGGTGAAGTTGGCATCTCCTGTGGTGAGCAGGTCAAACACGCAGGAGTGGAAATAGATGTCCTTAACCTCCAGTTGCTCCTTGCACTTCCTGGATGCGCTTTCGAGGGTGAAGACGCCCCTCTGGGCTTCGACCCTGGCCTGCTGCTGAAAGCCGGCCTGCTGGAGTCCCAGCATGGGCATCTGAAGATGTCCCTCTTGGTCGATGCGCTCTGATGTGGGGCAACCGTTCATGCAAAGCTGCAGGTCCTGCGTTTCATCGAAGGCCATGGCGAGCTCCTCTGGCATACGCACGGCTAGCGTCAGGTAACGGCCCTGCTGGCGCACGATGATGGTGACACCGATGTACGCGGCGTGGATTTCTACGTGTCGACCGGGAGACTTCTCCAGGATCCAGATGCTGCGGGTTTCGCTGTCGCCCCCGCTGATGGTGCCGTCCACAAAGGCGGCTGGAAGGTCGTCTGTTACGGCTTGGTAGACCTTCTGGTCCGTGCATTCTTGGTAAGGTTTGAAGATTATTGTGACCTTAAAAGAAGAACAGAGAGCATGGTTGAACTCAATCATGAACTCAACTCAGTCATAAAAAGGAAATGCAAATTTATCCTATTTCTATTTTCTGAATGCAATATTGATTTTATTGTGAACAAGTCATCCATTCATGTTTCTAGTAGTGCTGTCAAATCGATTCATCTAACATACAAGTTTGTTTATATTTATATGTGTGTGTGTATATATATATATATATATATATATATATACAGTATATATATATATATAGTTTTGGGAATATTGCGTTACTCTCTTAATAAGTAACTTTTTAAGAAAAGTAATGCGTTACATTACTTTTGCGTTACTTTTTCTCACCTGGTTGTGGCTCGTTGTTTTTTAATAACAAAAAAGTTGTATATATACACATTTATTATATAAACAAACTTTTTTATGTTAGATGCGATTAATTGTGATTAACACTATTGGCAGCACTAGTTTCTTTTTTTTACTCAATAAAAATGCCCTAACTATCTTCCAGCGACACAACATACTTGTAAATGCAGGACTTCTCTAGTAATTTAGCGCTCTTAAATCCCGTAAATAATTTTTTAGTATTCTGTTTCACTCAAAATACAGTATAAAAGATATAGCGCTACTTCCATTTGATCACAATTGATGGTGAATAATCCATATAGTAACAGTGAAGTGCGTATATTCTGCATCAATAGTTGAGATGAACCAATACTGCTTTATGACCAATATCAATCATTTAACTATTGTTTTATTTCTGCTTTTTGAAGATATTAATAAATAAATAATCATTAGAAAACAACAATAAAAAATTGCATTATTATTATTACCGTCATTAATAATAATAACAACAACATGCAAAGTATTAGTACTTACAGTTCAATCATATTCAACTGATGCTACACCTTATGTATACATTACCTACTTATTTAACTGTCAATTCTGTTTTTACTCTGTGTATCTTGTGGTACTATTGTTTGTATTTGTTGTCCATATTTAACTTTTTTTCTTTTCTTTTTTTGCCAAAGCTTATTGTTATTGAATGGCTGTTATTTGTTAATTAATTACTATTGCTGTACGTTGAATAATCCTTCACAAAAAAAAATACATTAAATAAATCTCTACCACAATAAAAACAAACAGGAATTCCTGAACATTCCCCATATCTGCCATTGGTTGGACAAATATATAGTCTAGCCACAAATTCACGTCATTTATTGAGTCAGTTGCTCGGTCGGTCCAGTCAGGACGCATAAACAAACAGAGCAGTGTTTTGATAACACCACAGTATTCGTTTTTGGAGCAATCAACGCACAAATGGCCTATTTACACTCTTTGCATAATAAACCGGGATATGAGAATTTTTACGAATGCTGAAAATAACAACACAATTCACATTTAAAGAACAAAAGTGGTTTTACGCCCAACACTGAAAACGAGAATTACTCTATCACAGTAAAACAAGATGTGGATTTGTGCAGTTCTTTAGAATATTACACGTATTTACAGATCCGCAAACCCTTTTCGCCCTGCTAGTGTTAACCATGAAATGCTCCCAGTATACAGTCCTCAGACTGTGAAACTCTAAGATTTGTGGGAAGCAAAAGAACTGGCTAACAAGAAGTGTGGCGTTACATTAGCGGTGGATGAATAGCAGCTTTGTACACAGGACAAGGATGAAAAATGATGACCAGTTGGCCATAAGGTGAGGCAGCTGAAAAGGCCTCAGTTAAGCGGTGTATGCTAATAATTACTTGCAAATGTTTAATAATGGCTCCCCACCTTCAAGGTCAAGGGGTCAAACGAGAGGTAATTAGCATGGGCGGACAAACTTAGCATTTGAAGCCACATCTGTGCAACGATGAGCTGAACTGTTTTAACTTGAAGACAAAAATCGATGTGTATCTGACGAATCTGTTCAGGCTGTAATATTCTCAAGCTTCCAGATGTTTCACGTTACAAAAATCTGTAAACACGCTGCTAGCAGTCAATATTCTGCATCAGCACATTTGAAATGGGTCTGCGTGTGTGTGTGTAAGCGGACGTGTGTTTGAGTGTTTGACTATAAGCCCCAGACTTGAAAAAAGTGAAGACAGAGGCTTCTTTCAAAGTCACCGTATTATGGGTCACGCCACAGCGCAGGCTGCATCCAGACATTAATGATATTAGAATTTCACAGACATGTTGGTCACAAGTGTTAGTCATAAGACTAGAGCCGTTTGCTTTGTTTAACTTGCACCTGTGAATACTTGGTCAAAGTTGAAAGTTATTTGGTCTTATCTGCAGCTCTTTCTGATAATCTTATCATATAGTCATGTATATAGAGACATCATACACTTCAAACAAAGATAATAACAACGCAGAATGTTGTGATTTATAAAGGTGAAACAAAAAAAGCTAAACTTATTAATGAAACAAAACAAACTGTATGCCTGTTCAGTCAAATGTGGATTGATATTTACATTTTATCATTCTACATTGTGTAACAGTACACATTACCAATTTTTCTTTGAAATAAATAAGAAAAACGTACAATTTCATATGATCAAATTCATCTAAAAGTTTTTAGCTCTGAAATAACAAAGAACAAAACATGTTCAGGATTTATTTATCTTGTTTAATGTTAAATTGTAAATATATTAATATATTTTTAACATTTGTATAAATTATCATATTAAAAAAAATAAAAAATAAACATGAATTAACAATGAGCAAAATATATATCTTTCAATTAATATTAACCTAGATATTAAATTGTTTAAAAAATGCTGTTTATTGTTAGTTCAATGAACCAGTGCTATTTTAGTTTTATTTATATACCATTTTAGTATTTCATATTTGGAATTAGTTTTTATTTTTAGATTTTCAGTTTTCCCTTTAATGTCATTTTGTTATGTGCTTTTGTCCTTTATATTAGGATTTTAACAAATCTATTTGGCTTTATTTTTTTTTTCTGTTTTATTAATTTTAGTACTTAAACATTATTCACATTATTGTCAAAGCAACATTTCAAATTTTTATTCAAGTTTTATTACATATAAGTTAACATTTATTTCAGATTTATTTATTTATTTATTCTATAGAACACAAAAGAATAATGTTTTGAAAAATATCTCAAGTGCTTTTTTGTTCATACAGCGAAACTCATTGGGGTCCAATATTACTTTTAATGTTCATTTTAATTTTAGCTAACAATAACTAAACCATATAGTGAAGTCCTTCTAACCTTTTAATTTTTTTTATTGTTTTGCAGCATAAATATGCTACACTTCTGAGGCAGTTCTTTTTCAAAAGAAATAGTTCTCCACATAAAAAAACTAAAACTAAATAATTATAAAAACAACTCACCTTATTGGTTGCTGTTGCACTGGATCCATATACCACTGGAACATTTGTGACCTGCACTGACAGGTAATTGTTATCAATGAGGGGCCATGCCCCTTCAACCTTACATGTCTGAAAATGGTCTTTGAAAGTCCTAAGATGAGGGTCCCCAAACAGGCCACAGAACAGATAGGTCGCTCTTGGGAGCTCTGGAACCCCTGTCCCTGTCCCAGGCCGCAATGCTTGGTGATGGCGGCTGTGATAGTTGCACGGCTCAATGGGGATGACGGGATGGGTGGACGATGTGGGCCCATCCTTGGAGCAGTTCCTCTGGCTCATGAGGTCAGTGATGCCCAGCATGGCAGAGTGGAAGACCAGGTTGCCCCTGCAGCTCTTGGCGGTCCGCTGGGTGCAGGCGGAGTACGCCCGCAGCGCCTTACAGAACTCAGTATCAAAGCCATCCAGGGAAGGGTTCAGATGGGAAGTGAGAGAGACGAAGTCACCGGTGCACTTTTGGATGCGGCACTGTGGAGTTTGGACCTGGCTCTCACCTGAAAAAGAAAGGAGACATTGTTTTTGAAAAATCTCCATTTCAAAAAACGAATTTGAATAAATATTAATTTATTCGAAAATGAAACTCGTACATATAATTAACAAATCCAATTTCAAAAATTCAAAAATTCACCTCTTCAATGATGAGCATGTTTTTAATTTGTGATTAATACAGCATATCCTGATTCCATAATGAAGAGAGAAAAAAAACTCATTAAATGAATTTAAAAAAATAATAATTAAAAAGTTTGCCATGGTATTTTATGATTATTTATTTAAAAAATAACAACAGCGAGCCAGTTTTTATAATATTATTAATATTTGAAAAAAATGCTTATCAAAGTCATTTGGTGTAATCAAGATACACAATGCACAAAAACATTATGCTCAAGACTGTCAGTCAACAAGTCTTTTAAAATATCAAATAATGTGACCTTTTTAAAGACATGCAAGGTTAGTTGTCATTAAAAAGCATATTTATGTCATTTTTATTTATTTTCATGATTTGCTGATGTTCGTAAACATAATCTTTACCTTGAAAAACATTTTTTAAATCCTTTTTGAAGATAATGATAAAGATGTGTACACTGTAAAAAAAATATTTTAATTTTTTTTTACGTTTAGAATAAAACAAGGATAATTGGAGTATGTCTTACAAGAACTTCAAAAATTTCACATTTCTGAGTAATTGTTTGTAAAATGTACAACCGACTTCTAAGTAAAAATACACCAATCTTTTTTCGGTTCACTCATATCATATGTATCCACACGTTGTAAGGAAAACGTTGCATGTTATTACTTTGTACTTGATGGTTACACTACATGACATATTTAAACTGTCATTCAGCAATTTAAGTCATTAAACTGAAATTTGTCTTTAAAATGGTATAAAAGTGTTTCAAAACCATATGAAACCAACATGAATTCAAAGACTACATTTCTAAGAACTTGACACATGTGTTTTAAACAAGACATTTAAAAGAATACTGACTTAACCAATTAAACACATTGTATGAACAAAGGAGTACAAATACAAGCTAGAATCTTCTAACAGCCATTGTTGTGGCTCGTGTCATAAACCAGTTTAAACTGCTTAACCATAATAAGGTGTGCTAGTGGACTGTGCTTTTCCTCACAACGTGACTCCATGTGTGTTTTACATTATGGTCTAGAAACATTAACAGTCTGCTCAACAAGTGTGTGAAACCTCCTGTTATCTACAAAGGAGAATGCTTATGACCGCAATAAAATCAAATAAAACGGCACTTCAAATGAGAAAAACACTTTTCTGACCCCGCTGTTATACACACAAAAGCAGCATTATGTGCTTGTAAGCACAAAAGAGTCATGGCATGCAAACTAAATGCAACTGTTTACCTCCTAAAAGTGTCATTAGGGTGGTCAAAGAGTAACAATTAAAAATTGTTTTCTTTGAATACTACATACTCGCTTCACTTGATGTCGATTCAATAACACTTTTAAGGTTTTGACTTGATTTCTATTCACAAGCTTGCGATTTGAATCAAATCTAATCTCACTTCAATATATCACTCACTCACTCTATATATCAAGTACAGTACGTACATTTTTCTCAAGGGAACAAATCTCTCTCAACAAATGTTGTAAACTATACAGGAAACCCTGTCAGTTGGTGGTACTAGCGATGCACCGATATGGACATTTACCGATAACCGATAATTCTTTACATGCCAGTCAGAATTTGTAATCCTGTTGTGCCCCGTAACAATGCACAGAAACGCGGCAACTAAACACAAATAATTCACAATGTTTTATACAACAGTGTTCTCTTTATAATGTTATAATATGACAGTGCCATTCATAGTAATGTTGTGCATTGCTGTTTCAGCTGCGTGCGCTGAAGCTAAAGATGATCACCGCTTTACTACCGCTTTAATGAACTTAACCAAACGCATCCAACAGGAGATAAATCATATATAGGCTACCTGTATACAGAATATATACACAAAATAAACATAATATTACAACTAACAATTGCACAAAACAAAAGGCTTTGAATGCACAAGCGAACTTGACTGTGCTAATCATGAAGGTGTAACTCTGATTATCCCATAACAACGCACTAAAACACGGGTGTACGAATACACAACATTCTTTTACAGGAGTGTTTTCATTATAATTTTATTTTGGCTATATAACAGATTTGTGCTGCACATGCTGCACTTAACTGTTTTTTTTTTTAACTTTTTTTCTAAGTGATTCCAATCATGTTTCAAGCAATTCAAAAACCATTATGGTGAACACAGTGTGCATCTGAAGTGTCTCAGCTGAAGGAAATATTACATTATTTACCGGCTTTTTTATATCGGCCAAATTTTCTTATCGGGCCGATAACGATAACATTAAAAATGAACATACATCGGCCGATACCGATATGGTGGCCGATATATCATGTGTATCAATGATATATCAACTGATTTGTGTAAAAACATTTAAATTGCACAAAAACTTGCAAGGCAGTTTTTATAATAAGATTAATAATATATATTATTATTATATATACAATTATATATAATTTTTGTTTCTATTCCAATTCTTTCTTTGAAATATAAACATTTAAATGTTGGCTGTCATTAAAAAAAAAAAAAAAGTCATGATGAATTTATTCCAATACATTAAGTATTGAAGGGCAGCTTAAGTAAAAATATGTAATATGGTGCATATATTTAGCAAAATAGTCCTCTCTAGAGTTATTTTTCTATGGTCATTGAAAGGATTTTCTGAGGTAAATGCGTGACATGCGTCACATTATTTACAAGCTGTTTTATTGATATCGGAGACATGATACATTTCAGCAAGATGTACTGTATCATCCAACATACCTTCTGATGTTCATTCTTGTTTATTTCATGCTTTAGTAGTAAAGAGGTGATTGGTTCATGTACTGATGTACTACAGCGATCTTTCACACTACAATAAAACGGCATTCACTGATTGCATTTTGTGATAAAATTGACAATTTGAAAGCTGAGACTTTGTTTCATATCAAAAGTTGCGATTCAAGCACGTTAAATGACGTTTAGTGAGGTTATGTTCACCCATCAACAGCACAGACTAAAAGATGGATACTTGGGATCATATTGGTTCATCAAAATGAGAATTGATTAAAATCGAGAAATCAATATTTTCAACCCAGCCCTATTTTATACACACTTGTTGTCGAAAATACACCCATCATGTCATGTGCCGCCCTTAATTAGCCACCAATGACATGGCACAAGCAGAAAAACATCTCCCAGAAAAGGACGACTGCATCACTTAGAGTCTTAATGCCTCACTTTTGAGTGCGGCCCAATTGCATTAGCTCAGAGAGAGGCCGTCCTAATCTGATATCAGCTGCAGCCTCTCCATTAACACGCTTGTGATGACTCTATCTTACACAGTCAGGGCCACCCATTTCTGCCTGCCACGCCAATAACTCCCACCGTAGTGGATTCAAATGCATCTGATTTGATTATCGGATGACGCGCTGCTGCGCAGATTGCTTGTAGCGGATCGGCCGATCAGCGTTGCGCTGGAGGAGAAGGAGGCATGACAAAGCACAGGCTGGATTGTGTTTCAGAAACATGCTGTAAGACAATACGGTAGCCTGGCCGAAGCCATGTTGATGTTGTGCTGGAAAGACATTGGCTGGAAAGGGAGAGGAAAGAGGCAGTCCCCGCTCCCATCCACCTCCCGCTGTGTTTTATCAGGCAAGGCTCCAGTGACATCTGTACCAGAACAAAAAAAAAAACCCTCAAATACTTGGCAAGGCATGCAAGACAAAGCCATCTCCGGCACATTCCCATTTATAGTCCGAGCGGATGCTCAAAGCAGATGCAAAGCAAGTAATATCGAAGAATGAACAAATAGCGGTTTGCTCGAAAAATAAAGAATCGTGACCCGGGTAAGTGGGCAAGGGTATGAAACGACAAAGGCTGTGCTGCAAATGTAACCGTATTAGGTAGGTATGTCCTACATATCACAGAGAAACAGAGAGGCTTTTCTTGGAGTCCCACTGGCCATATGTGACCTCGCCGCCCATCAAACGCATGTGCCTCCATTGTTTGTCTCAGCAGCATGGTGTGAGGTGTTAGGGGAGGCTATTTTGTGAGGAGCTGGGTGTAATCTTAATGTAGACTAGACGTTTATGCATGAACTAAAGTGACAAAACAACCACCCAACCATAATCCAATTCACAGCAATCCTGGAGATTAGTTGTTTTTGCTGGTTGCTTGTTGAAATGCAATTTGGTCACCAGACAATCCCCTTAAAACCAGGTGTAAGTGACCCAGTGCAACTGAATTCACAGCCATATCCTCAAAAAGAGCATTTGAAGAAAACAAACTATTTTAACTCCGAAATTGCAAGTAAATTTCACAGTTAATTACAAAGAAATGGCAAGAAACACATTGTATTAGACATGAAATTTTGAAGCAGAAAGACCGAAATAGTATTTTCTTATAAGAACAACTTTATTTACAACTTTGAATCCTTCTGACTCTCTGTGCAAAACACTTCCGATGAATGTCTTAGGGGACACCCAGTTGGGGGCAGCAGATCCTAAGCTAGTACTGGCAGACGAGGGGGGGGGGGGGGGGATCAGACTATCACACTTAGTGTTAGAATGTCTAAGTGTCCTGACAAATGTTAAACCTAAACCCTGAAACGTCTCACTTACCTGTGTCTTTAGCTAATGTGGTATAAACAAATGCTCAGGGGCAGTAACTGACAGTAATAATCATTTGACTCCATTTTAAAGGGAAACCATTCGTGTTTAAAATATCTACAAAGCTAAATAAAAATACTTTTTTTATTCATAATATGTCTTTAATATTCAAATTAGATTTAATTAAATTATTTCAATGATTAAACAGCTATTAGATTGCATATTATTCCTGTCAAGACCATAAAACCAAGTGAACAGTAAAACACAGGACAGAAAAAACACAATGTTTGTTTCACAGGCTCAGCTCATTTCTGCGATCCTGCAGTTGGGGTGATCCGTCTCATTTCGAGCACAGTGCACACCCTTGTTGCTATTAAGTCGTTGGAAATATTTTCTCAGGGTGGCCGGCCGTTTGAGCAGCCATTCTCAGCTGTAGAGGGGCCCAAAGAGTGTGTGCGGAGTGAAATTTCAAGATGTGGAATTTGGCCAGGGCAGAGAGGTCAACAGGCCCACCCCTTCTCCAGGAGTCAACGTGAAGATCTGGAGAAAGCAGGGGGGGGTTTACAAGACCCAATGTCTAAATGACATATCCAGCCTTAAATTCAAAGCTCACACTGTATCGCACTGAACTTTGGAATCTGGTTTAATATGTTAGTTTGTCAGCCTTTCATTTTTGTTCTTATTTGTGACTTCAAGCATTTCGTAACCTTATTACAGCACGAGACAAATAAAGAACATCATGGTTCTGGTCAGTATTATAGTATGATTTGTCACAGTTAAGCACAAAAAGCATCTATTAAACAAGTTTTAAAAGGCACCTTTTTACAGGTAGCCTGTAAAATCCTGCAAACCCTATAACAATAAAGCACTATTCCAGGCATGAGAAAAGAGAAAGGATATTTATTTATTTTTATAAATAAAAAATAAAGAAACCGAACAGCTGCAACTGTCTTTTGCTTCTGCCAAGATTATAATCCAATCAAATACCACCAAGGGGTAGATGTATATTTGGGACTAAATCAATTGAGAGAGGATACAGCCAGATATAATATCCAAAAATGAAATCAAAGAACAAGCATGCAGTTGTGTTAGACAAAAATTACTCAAGATTTGTATTCTTAAATTATTTTCTTGCCAAATGAAAGATTACTGAATATAGACTGCTGTTCGAAAAATATAACAATATTTATTATATAACATTATATTTTTATTATATTGCAACTGAAGGGGAAACAAACACGCATCTGTAGAAAACTGAAGCCTATCAAGCATTATAAATTTAAAAGCACAAAAGGGACAATAACACTTGGAATGGTCACACTAAGGATTTTTCATTTTCAAAAAAAAAAAATATATATATAAATATATATATAAAAAAAATGTATTAATTCAAAATGTCCTTAAATTATGTTTAACACATATTTAGGTCGAGTTATTTCATATTTTTTGCTTCATTGAAGAATAGTGTAGTGCATAATGCCTGTCTGCCCGGCCGGGGTCCATGTTAAATTAATTATGAAGGTGTGACTGCTCAATGGACACCCAGCAGCATTCCATATCCTCTTAATTCACAATGGCATTAACACAGTCTACGGCCAGGACACCCAAAGTGGAGCACTTGACAAGGTGCCAAGGGGAAAACAGGGCACCAAATGTGTAGTCTTCACACTCAGAAGCCAACCCATTTTGAACGAAATCATTTAAGACTTGTCCAAAGTGGTCAAAGGCACCAAACTAACTGAATTTAGGCTTCTAAGTGAGTACGTAAATAAATAAACTAATAAATGCTGATTACACTAACTGAGCAGTACATGGATTATTTAATATATATATATATATATATATATATATATATATATATATATATATATATATATATAATTCAATAGGCTACCGCAAAAAAATAAATAAAATAAAATAAAAAATAAATAAACATATCAAAAGCTAGATGTATGCGAACAAATATGATCACCATGACTTATATATTATTGCAACTGACAACATGCTGCCTGCTATCACAATGGCAAAAGCAAACAACAAATAAAACCGAATCAAACAATAACTTGTGCATAAAACAAGAAATTAATTAATATTACGATCACTCATAAATATTTAATATCCTTTAAAAAGCAACCAATCCAGTGAAGCGCAAAGGGACGCGTAAATCAATGCACTACATTTATTAGGAATAAAGATACAAGTGTGCAAGAAGAAGACACGGATGGATGAAGGACACTGCCTCAGACTGTAAAACCGTCACATAAACAACTATAATTCACTTTTTTTCTGTAAGGACATACCTGAATATTAACCAGCACTGTCATAATTTAGCACGTAAATCCTATTTAGTATTTTAAATTAAACAGCTCCTAACACAAAGGCTACTTATAAAAGGTGTTTTAATATTGCCTAGATTCAGTTAACGTCCAACGAATCATGCATAAAAGTGGAAAGAGCATGTTTACCTATGCGAGTGAGAGAGGAGAGGGTGCAGAGCACTAGTAGATGTAGTACCGGAGAGATGAGGCGCTCAGCCCCGGGGTAGTAAGATCCTGCTCTCCCCATACCCATCCATCCATCCAGAGAGACTCAAGAGTACTCCACGGGTCAAGAGATCGGGCCTCGCTTCTCCCAACTTCACGGGACGCGGAACTCTGTTAAGACGCGACTACTTTTTTAGGTAACACACACCGTCCATAAGAGAAACAAAGTAGCAATTTTGGCAAGTCCGATCCAAAACACTTCACACGGGAGGAAAAAAAAAACAGCTATTTCATTTGTATGCGTTTATCTAATCGGCGAAGATAATCAGTCCAAAAGAAAGCTGTAAACGTGCTAAAATTAATCTGCGCCCCGCGATCGCCCGATTCATGTTGCCTACACATCAGATTTATCCGCCACAAGGAAATCTAGCCCTGTCTTTCCCCAATGATCGATAGTGAATCAACCTAACCCAGAGTTTAGCGGAAACCCCGCCCACACCGACACACAAAACCCCTCCTCCTAAACCATACAACCCAGCCGCAGATTGACAGCAAGAGCTCTCACTTTCAGCAGGGAGAAAAATAGACGAGTTTTGGGTTTCCTTTATATTTTTGAGAATAAAAACAAACTGAGTTGAATACCAGGACCAAATAGTACCATAGTAACATCACCCAAGTACACCGATCATTTATTAAAGAGGTAGCCTAATTAATTCTTTGTTTTTATTATATTTGGAATTGAATTAATTTAACTTTAAAAGCTGGAGAGCAATATGGAAACCTGTAGCAGTTAACATAAATTAAAACAGAACCTAAATGAAAATTAACTGAAATAAACAAACAGTTGGGGAAAAAGTAACCTAATTTGACTCCAAAACTATCTAAAAGAAAAGAAAAATCGCTAGCAAAAAAAAATGTAGCCATTCTTTTTTTTTTTTCTTTTTTTTTTGATACCTGGTAGTCTATTATAAGATTAGAAACCTTTTATACTTGCCTTCATTAAACTTAAAGAATGTGCAATTCTTTTCAATACACCATTCAATTCAAAAGTGTTCAGGTGCACATATAGGCCTACAGTATTAGTACGGAGCCCCTAAAGGGACATGGTGAAGAAAAAAAGAAAAAAAGAAAAAAAGAGAGAGAGATGAAAAAAAAAAAATGTGTCAGTGGTTTTGCATTCCCTTGCTAAACTTTTGCATTCCGCCGAGAATCTCAAAAGAAGAACACATAGGTTTTGCAAGGGAGCGCAAAGTTTCTTGGGGGAACGCAAAACATTTGAGAGAGAACGCAACAGCATTGACTTATTATTTTTAAGATACACATGTAAAAAAAAAAAAACACTGCAAAACTAAAACTAAACTAAAAAATAAAACAGAATAAAAAATAAAACAATAAAAAATACAACAACAAAAAAGCCACACTTAAAGTCACAGTGAAAGTTACACCCGTGAAAGCTAACAAAAACTAAATTGGAAGGGCACAAATAATAAATATGTATTATTATGGTTTAATGTTATTACTAAAGAGATATAGAGCCTAACTGAAATAATGTTTATTGTAAAATATAGTAAGACTATTATGGACTAACCTAGTTTTGTCCAGGTTGGTGATGATATAAACAGTTCTAAGGGTGTAATCTAAAGCTGCATATTTTATGTGAAAATTCTAATTGAAAATCAGACTTGAGCCAATTATAGGATGATATCATCAGCTTTTTAGCAATAACATGCTAAGACCACAAGACATTAATACAGACGTACTTCCTGTGCTGGATAGCAGTGAAAGTGTTATTTATAGGGCCACAAACACCCTCTTACTGTAGAGAAAGCAGCACTACTGGTGTCCAGCAGGGGAGCAGCAGTGTTAGAAATCCAAGACCAGGTCCACAGTGTCAACACAATACAAAATCAATTTAAAGAGAATGCAGGAGACTAAACATGAACCCATTTTCATAAATACACAAAATTGGGTTATGCTGCGCTATACAGTACGTCTCGCAGGGATGATTCAAACGATAACACTGGAAATTCTTCTGTGTTTTGTTGCTTTTGTGGTAGAGGGCAAAGCAGTAAGTTTGTAAGTTGATTAGAGTATTGGAACAGCAGTTTAATGGGATAGCAGCGTGTGAAGCGTGGAGGTTTAAGCCTGCCTTTAACCCAATTCGTTTTCTTCCACGGCTTAAGTGGTCAGTCAAAAATCAGGCGAGGTGTAAGAAGTACTTTGCCAGCCTCAGGATTAGGGGGATTTGTTTTTTGGGGGGGTCTTAACAGTGGCCTGGTTCTCACTTTAGTGTGACACTGCTTGGGAACCGGATTATAGAATTACTATCCAAAAGCCAAAACATTTTTTATTTAAGGTGAGGAAAACAAGTTGACCTAAATCAATTGCATGAGTATGATATTGAAGTCCTAATGCGGGTGTCCCATAAGCCTAAACGATACACAGAGTGTGTATTGTCTTAGAGTGCAGTGATAATGGCTTATTGATTGGTCATGGAGAGCATGCATTCAGATGTGTCAGGGCCTCAGCTTGGTCCCCTCTGGCACATCTGAATATAGGTCAATGGCAAGTCACTATTATAACCTCTAAGTGCCCCTACAAACCACAAAGTAATTCTGTGAGGCATCAAGTAGACATTAGAATTGTCATTAGCTAATTTGATCGATGGTATATGCAAGCTTTCATTAACCCTTTTCTTAAAAATCATTCCCTAAAGAAATATGAACTTTAATATAGACATTTGTGCTCATCATAAAAGAAGTGCTTTCAAGTCACCGAATGTGCGAATTGCATTTTGAATGTATTTTTGAATAAATTAACAGATAGGATAAAAATTAGCACCGCGTCAATAATCAAATTCAAATGATTGCCGAGGTAATTCAATGAAATCTGTATTTTATTTTATTTTTTGTCATCCAATTTTTTATTCTTTTTTAAAATGTACACATTTTCAGCATGGTCACATCTAACGTTTTCCTGCAAAATATTATAGGCATTATTCCCCACGTAGATTTAGCTCATTTTCAAATTGGTCATGTGAATTATCCGTGCTGACCAACAGAAACCTGATTGGCTTTAAAGTGACTTCTGTGTGAACTGTGCTTTATACATTGTTACGCTATATTGACAATTGACAATGGACCTTTTTTAGCCATGAAATTCGCTGGAAATGTTAATCCCAAACCTCTATAGCAGAGGCCTGTGCTTTATGGATCACAGCTGTCTTTAGGGGCAATATGAAATCTACATTTTTAATTACGCATTCATTTTTGAACAAAATATGCCTCATTTCAACAAAATATACATCGGATTTTGTTTATCAGTACCGTAGGGCATTGGGCTGTAGGCCAGTCTTATTAACTGTGCTTTGTCTGGCCAGCTGGCTTCTCCTAATACGTCAATAGACGAGCTTGAGAGCATACCAGCTCCGGACAACAACCCTCCACACAGCTGCAAGAGGAAGGGCCAGGGCCTGAACCCAACTCCCACAAAGCGCTGACCCTAACATTTCAACTCAGTGACAACATCAAGGCAACATGGCTGAACTTGCCTGAGACTTTCATGTCAGTCAGTGAAAAAAGGCGAGCCCTGTGCCATTCCCCTTCACGGTAAGAGGACAACGGCATAGTCTTACAGCCTCTCCGTGTCCCAGCAGTCACCCTTGTTCTGCAGCTGTACATGTTTAATGTATAATACGTCTTACTGTCAGAATGACTCTTGAGGTTGACCTGCAAAATCTTGCTTTAGTTGTTACTACTTCAGAAATTGGATATTTTGATCCAACAAAACATCAGGCTCACTGACTTGACGCTAATTTGACGTGTACAAGGATAAATGGTGTATAATCACCTACGGCATTCGTTTTACCATTAGTAATTACTGCACCTCATTTTGTAAAGGCTCTTGCTGTGTTTAATGTACAGCATGGAAAGAAGCACACTAAACAAAGCACGCTAAATGAACCATTCTAATGAGTTTCCATGATTGTGATCGACAGGCATTGAAATACTATCATGATCGCACCCAACAAATCACCCAGTAAAGGATCAGGAGAGCGTTTGATTACTGCAGATAGAGCTGAAAAACACGTAAGAGGGTCTGAATGCATTGTGGCGACTATAATCACACCGATGGGACCACCCGAAGGTCATGTTACCACTAGTTATCAAACCTCCATGTAGATACATGTCATTGAACCAACGGTGTAGCGCTTATCATTCGAACACAGGTTATCTTTGATTGGTCTTGTTCCGAGCAGTCAACACAGTGGTTCCTTTCATTCAGCGGCCAGACACAAAGCCTCTCTTTTATCTTTACTTCCCCCCTTAAGCACCTTTGGGGGGAAAACAACGAAGCTCCTATTCCAAATCATCCATTTTAATTAAAAAGAGAGGCAAACATCAGATGATGCTCAATCGTATCGAATGTGGTGAGGAGAAAAGAGCGGAGAGAGTGTGTTCGGTGTTCTTTGACCTTGTTTCTCCATTCCCAGCCATCTGTTTTGGCCACTGTCAAAAGCCTCTTTGGTGGCTCCCTGGCATGGCCTCACCCGTCGTCAGACTTCCTCTATGCTTAAGGGACATTTAATATGGTGTCTAATACATACTGTTCTGTGACACCTCAAGACAAGGGTCTCTTTGTGCTGCGGCAGGGTCCCTCTAGAAGGTACTGTGGGGCTATTCGCACCGCAGTCACACACAGGCAGGCACATGGCGGACGCACACTCGCTAATACAAAAACACGAGCACGCACCCGTGTACTTGGGCCGCTCATATGCCTCCTCCTGGAGGGCTTCACCGAATACACAAGCTCTTTCTCTCTTAAGCGCACACATAGAAATCCGGAAAAAAAAATGCAGCTGAAGAAAAAGCTAATGAGGCACATCTCTTGCATTCCTGCTCAGTTTTTGGCAGTAAAGGCATTTACCACATTCACACAAGAGGGCCTTACACAACTCCGCAGGTGTTGGCTTTAGCAACAGCACCTGGCAAAAGTGAAATCCTTCTAAGCTGTGGACAGTAGCATTCAATGAGCACCACTTCAGCCAAAGCAATTACTGAAAATATGCAATGCATCCAGTGCTGTTATATTCAGCATGGACATGTGATTTTCCAAATGGGATTGAATGTTCCTTTGGCAAGTTCACAAAATGGTCACTGCATGCTGATCAAAATGCCATGCAACAACTATTCTACAGTTACTGTAGTTCCGGTAGTCTAAACTGAGGCGGAAGTCCAAGAGTGCTTATGTTTTGTATTCACTGCATTTTACTGTTTTTATGACTCCGCTTTGTTGGTGTTCTCAACTTTGCAGGACAGAGCTAAAGCAGGGTGATTTTAGAGCGAGTTTTTCTGTAAATGTGTTCTTTAGCTCCAGGATCTCTTGTAGTGGGGTTTCATTCATCCGGATTAGAGCTTACTCTGTTCTGGAAGGCCATGCCTACTTTTCACCACCCAATCAACAGAGCGCTGCAGTATTGATTTTGTTGTTGTTGTTGTTGTTGTAATTTTGCACATTAGCATCACCCTGTTCCGTCGACCAAAATCCTCTCTCTATGACCAAAAGCTCTGTGACTAACAAAAGTTTATGATTGCTACTTTTGTTCATCTAGATAATCTTGACAAATGAGCAAAACTTTTAAGAATTCTAAAGCCAATTGGCAAAAGTAAATATTTTAACATAGGCTGTAAACTAACTACACCACAGTCACATGACTTCAACATCATCATCACTAAGCTTCCGACAACACTGTAAGTCTTATCGTTAAAAAAAAAACATTTTCCATTAAAGTTTGAGCTAGAACAGTTGGAAGAGCATGACAAACACAATGAGGCTGGTGAGTAGATGGGATATCCTGTTTGGTGTGATGAAGTTTCAAGTCCCCGACAACCGTTGCCATCCCATTTAGCCACTTGTTAGCAACCGCCTATTTCAAGACCAGTAAAAGATTTTGGTAACATTTAAGTTTAGTGTCCAATCCTCACTATTATTATCTTGCATATTACTAGGATATTGGCTGTTTATTAGTGCATATTAATGCCTTATTCTGCATAACCAGATTGTACATCCCTTAATCCTACCCAACTACTACTAACTATTAATAAGCAGTAGTTAGTTTATTGAGGCAAAAGTCATAGTTAATAGTTAGTTTATCACACTTTAGATCAAGGTATGACCTTAATCTAAAGTGTGACAAAGATTTAAAAAAAATCATAACTGGTTATTATTACTGATGTATTAAATAGTGATAGAATAAAATGTGCAAATATCTTAAGCATGTGTTAAACACAGAACTTATTTAAGGCAAACCAAAAACCAATTTAAAAAACCCACTGACTTGGGCGATGGAATCAAACATACGATCTTCCCTGCAGCAATCTATTGCTAATGGATAAAATCAAGCTCCATTTTAATTAGTTTGACTCAGAAATAGATCACATTGCAGAAGTAAAAGGATTTGCATACTGCAAATGCTACATGCTGTCTTTAAAGCCCACAGTGTTCCTCAGTTTTGATGCGAACGTTAGCGCATGCATACAGCCAAACTCATAGTCTTTCAAAGTATACTCTATTTGATAGCATGAAGTTTCATCCTTGTCTAGTGTCTGAACTATTATCTAATTTATCTTCCACTATATATCACATCCATTTCTTTTTCGAATGTGAAACACTGTGCGCATACAATATATATGTGTGTAAAAAACGAAGTATATTTTGCTTGATGGTTTGGCTTTTTTTTGGGGGGGGGGACATTTGTTTAGACAGAAAAAAACATAAAAACTAATTTTATCTGAAATTTAAATTACTAACTTTCTAATTACTAAATTATTAACTTCTTAATCATTGAACTGTATTAAAGCAACATCACACTCACATGCTGTTATACTGAATATCAGCAGGTCTTTGATTACATGTGGTCAAATCATGTGTGGCTCATGTGAAATTGCTTCAGAGATAGTTCTCCCAAAAAGTAAAGAAAAACTTCAAAAGGCATTTTGACTGTTTTTGTCCATAATGAAGGTCAATGGGGTCCAATTTTGTTTGTTCTTCAAAACATCTTCTGAAGAGAGAATATCTACTGAAGAAAGAAAGTCATACAGGTTTTTGAAAGAAATAAGAGTGAGTAAATGATGACAGAATATACATTTTTGGGTCAACTATCCCTTTGAAGTCTTGGCTGTGACTTACAGTACATAAATGGCAGTTAAAAGGCACTCACAACATCAAATCTGTCAATGTCTTCAGGGAGTACATGTTAGCAAGATAAATTTCATCACAGCATTTTGGCCAAACACTTGGTTCTATCATCTAATCTCTCTCTTTTTCTGTTCTCCATTCATTCCATGATACCCAGAAGACAAACATCTCATGTATAACACATAACCAGTGCATTTTTGAACAAACAGGGTTATCTATCAGTGATTTGAGGCCACTGCCCACAGCACAAATTCGTCTATATTTCTTTGTGTCGGTGCTCAGTTGAGTAAAATCACAGTCTGAATAAAAACAAACCCCTGACTCTGTAGATATGCAAATAGCTCTCAACTGACAACTTCAATACTTGTTTTTTTTGCCCGGTGCATCAATAGAAACCCCCTCATGCACCCCCCAGCTTCAGCGCATCATCCACTGCTGCCTCCTGGGAGACCCGTCTCCACAACCCAACATATGGGTTTCATGTTTAATGCATAAGCTCAGTACTATGAGCCAAGCGTCTTTTCTTAAAGCACTTGTATGGAGGGTTGGTCTCTGTCGTAATTATAATATTAAATACCTCTTTTAGACGCAACATTGGATTGCTGTCATTTGGGGTGCAGGCACCAAATCTGTGTGCATTATACCATCGCCTGGGTAATGACAGCGGCATAAAGACAGCTGTCAATCTGGATCAGGAAAGGGCTGAGATCACTGTTTTTCCATTAATGAAGCAGAACACTTGAGAAATTGCAGAATGTGAATTTGGCTGCAGAGATAATGTAGGAAAACATGTAAGAGCATTTCAAGGTTGACTATACACGTCGTAGCATGCAAGATGTGTACAGTAGATTATGTTTCAGCAGTGGTGTATCGGTTACTACTAATACTCACTGTTTGACTATGACCACAATCATGCCGATGGTGATGTTGAATTCCAGTTTGTAATGCGCAGCCATAAGAAGATCCCCCCACTTTATGGGCCACTGGCGATAACGCCTCACATACTCTCATCGCTATCTGACCGAGAGCTGTGGCGTTCACAAACATATTCATCACGTATATTTTACTCTCCAGTGGATTTCAGCTCACTTTCCCTAGTAGAAACTCAACACAATTCAATAGATGGCATTATAGAATGGCATTATTCATAGAATGGCTTTAGACAGATATTGTGTGAGACCTGTTTATTGCTTACGGTTTTATACTGTTGATAAATTCCCAAAAACTGCTGAGACATTCATCATTATTCTGAAAAATTCAACGATACCTTCAGGGTTGTTAAGTCTGCATTTTTCTTTTTAAAAGTGTTGCCAAGGGTAGATTCTTTCCCCCCTGCAGGTTAAAGGTTTGACATATTGCATAAATTATATTTGACAGAAATGCTTGTGTTGAAATATTTTACTCTAGCCTATCCAATTTATATATACCAATGATAAAACTGGGCTGAGATTTTTGTGAGGGAAGGGCTCTGGTAGGGAGCCTGTGTGTGGCTGTTTTCATGGATTGACAGGTCTCTCCAATTGTAAATTGTAAATATATTATTTTTTAAATACCGGTAGTTCATAAAATGAAGGTTTTTCACCCCCACTGATGGATTTTGATCATCTACTTTCAGTATTAAGGTAAGATGATCCATTACGAAAACAGACGGTTTATGATTACTATACAGTGATGTTCAAGTTGAGATTTTGCGTAATGCATAACAGTGACAGTAAAATATGTATTGTAGTTATAGGAGTGGCATATTTAGAGTTTTGGTATTTAGGCTAGTTTTATTGATCATTGGACTAGTTTTAATTGGCCAGTGGGTTGGTTTTGTTACTCAGATTTGGCAGTCTTGGATACCTTTGATTTGTGAACTGAACACAACCAACTGAACCAATCATCTATAATGAAATGTGAAACAGATGCAAGAGCACGCTTTCAGACCAACAGCACTACTGCAAGCATGATATTGCTTCATTCTGTTACCAGTTCAATTAACAAGAAGTTAATAGCTGAGTAACTTGCATTTTAAACACAGTATTGCTATGAGATGTGTTACTTTGTGTCTTTATTCTCTGCCACTGAAAGTAGTTCCAAAGGGATTCAAAACAGAATCAACGATATAGGTGTTTTGCACTTGAATACATCACATTTTTTAACAAATCGGGTGAGTAAATGATTAAATGACTCTTTTAAGACAGTCACTTTTCAGCTCCTACTAGCGTAAGACTGTAAACTGCAGAAACAATCACTAAAAATTCACTAAAACAGTCACTAAAACAGACTTGTTTGCCACCACGTTTCATGGACCTTCAAACATCAAAACTCGGCAACTCACGTATAATCTACAATTCCATTTTCCCACTAGTAAAAGACTACTAGACTTTGCTTGGTTATTCATGTGTTCTGGTCTCATAAATCCGATTTTGACTCCACTTGAAGGCTGAAATACAAACAGTGAAATGTCCCTGAAATGTGTTTGTCTTCAGTCACATGTTTCATTTGTTCAAGTTTCTCAGCACTCATCAGTTTCCATGGAAACTTACCAATCATCATAGCTGTTTGTCATTATGTCCAGCACCATTGTGTATTTAAGTTCCTCACCTCCTCTCCCTCATTGTCCGGTATTGTCATGTTATCACACTGTTTTGTGTTGTCAGCTCTCATTTATTAAACTTTGTTGTTTGGGACTATTGAATCTGCCTACACCTTCTTCCTAAGACTTAGACGTTACAGATCCAAACAATGCTGTCGTTGCACTGTAAAGCAGCACTCTAGGAACTCCACTCAGCCAATTAAAATCAATGGCCGAAACTAACTGTAGTTAATGCATTTTATCAGTAAATATTTACACGCTAACTTAATTTGATTTATTGCTGTGGGCAGATTACACTATGATCCAATAGACTTACCCACAACCCATAATGTACCACACTGCTGAAGCCTTAAAGCACAGACATCGAAAATAGTAGTTTTAAAACCCAAACCATCTTATTTTCTGTATTAGCAAGTTAAAAATGGCAATAGCCTGAGACCCATTTGCATATAATTCATGTCTATTGGGATTGTAACCTATTTTCCAGAACTCCAATCACCAAATGCAAATACCCCTGTTACTGTAAAACACAGGAAATGTGGGATTTGTTGTTCAGGAGTTCTCCACACATCTGTGCTCCCATGTGTGCCGGGGCAGATGTCAAAATTCCTCTGACCCTTTGGGAATAGTTTGCACTCTGATGAAAATAACCAGTCTGCACCGGTTTACTCTGCTCTGATTTCAAAAGCAAACCAACTGAGCAAGTCTACTGTAAAGACTCATAGTTTATACAACGTCAGTCAGTAAAGCTTTTGAGGAAGATGTTTATAATGTGTCTTGATATTCATCAGACAAGTTTTTTGGAATATGAGTCACCAGAGACAGGAGGTGTGTATATCCGTGTGTGTGTGTGTGTGTGTGTGTGTGTGTGTGTGTGTGTGTCTGTCAGGTCCAGGAGGCTGGTGTTGAGACAAGTGTGCCTCCCAAAGGGCTGCTGAGCAGAGCAATGCCTGCCCACTTCCTCAACACATGCCACATTGTCACTGGCTCCGTGAAGGGAGATGAGCCAACGAATGACTCGAGCAGAACTCCTCACAGCTGGCACTAGAGAGCTCTTAGCCAAAAGACTTCAGCAGAAGCGGTATTATTGCCACCTTTTGTTTCCGGTTTTTGGTTGTGATAAATTCAATAAAATACAGATCAATGTGATGAGGAAATATGATATCCCTCAGAAACATTTATATACATACATACATACATACACACATATATATATATATATATATATATATATATATATATATATATATATATATATATATACAGTATATTTACAAACGTTTGATACATTCTGAAAAGAAAATGTATTCAGAACCCCGCTTGCCAACTTTAGAAAATCACACTTTAAAACGTTTAAGGGATAAGGGCAAACTGTCATTCTTTTATAATATACTGAGGGATCAGAGAGTTTGTTATCTTATTTATTGGCATGGAAGAATGATTTTCATGGAAGACATTTCTAAATAAGGATTGATCGAAATCTTGTTTATTTGCCCAAAACCACAGCGTCAATACTTGGTGCAAGTTGCTGCATTAAAATTGGCTCCTGCAGACCTAAATTACCCTCGTCAGACTGCATAAGTTTAATCCAAATATTCAAATACTCGGGGATTTTGAAAGGAGATTGATCTTATGATTGGTAAATTGACTGAAGAAAATATCCCTCTTGCTCCCAATTATTTTTCATACCCAGTAAATTTGGAGATAAATGCAAGAAAGCACAAACAAATTGATTTTAGTTTTCTTCAGGCTGAGTGTGCTATTGCTTTAAAATGGAAGGAGACCCAAGCACCCTTCCCAAATAAATGGTTTAAAGAAATGACCAGCAACCTTGCCTTGGAAAAACTGACATGTGTAGTTAAAGGGAAACTTTTTCAAAATTTGGACTCCCTTTTTGCACTATAAGCAAGCGGATCAGACAGCATGGGACGATGGAATTTCCCACCTCTTTTGTATTGGACATGTCCAGTATATAATGCAGCTCTTGTATTCCAGCAAAACAACTAATAACTCTGGTAAAGTAGCAAAGTTATTAGTTAATAGTATTGATGTCCTGTAATGTGTTTTTTTTCCTCTCCATTTTCTTTATAATTCACTCATTTATTTATTTATTTTTGTCACACCGCATGGATTCTGTGTTTTGCACCATTCTCGCCTTAGTTGTCATGGTTATTCATTTGATTTCATCATCATCATCTCGACTACTTAAGTTCAGTCCTGTTTGAGTTTCTTTGACGGGTCTTGTCAGTGTGTACGTTGTGTTGGACTGCTATTTCTGTTCAGAAATCATTCTCATCGCTGTTGTTTTGCATTTGGGAGTTTTCCCTTATGGTTCCTGCGTCTGCTTTTCTGTCCTCTATGAGTTTTCCCTCTATGGCTCCGTCTATGAAACCTGCGGGCGAATTAAAGCGAGACATTTCATTGTGTGTTTCGGTTCATAGCAAAATATGTTCATTTTTTGAACTTGATGAATAAGTGTATTTAGAAAATCTCCTAAGATTTTGCTGAGCAACCATTATTTATTTATAATTCATTTGTAGCTTATTCTGAGAAACAAATGCACCATGGGAAATCAGGTTTGTGTAAATTCACATGGACACGTGTTTAGTTTAAAGCAGGGTTTTTAGCTTGACTTTGCTAATTATAACAAGCTGACATGGTCTCGTAAGTTTCCCTAGGATTTGATAGCTGAAATAACAGCCTAAATAATTAATAGAAGTGAATTTTTAATCAGCCTGTCAATTCAAATCAATGATTCTGGAGCAATAAGTGAAATTGAGGACATTGTCTCTTTGAGTCAGCGTTACAGCAGTTTTAGCTTTGCAGAAGATGTGAAAATAAATAAATAAATAAAAAACATAAAAAAAAAAAAAAAAAACTGTAGTCCAGTCTCCCAGACAACTAAAGTTTAATTCCGGAAACAACACCAGCATTAGCATTTTACCTTGAATTCACTTTAAGACGGGGGTTGTTTATTAATCACGTTAAACTCTGATAAAAGCAAAACTCCTGTACTTTGCCTCACTCTGAATCTCCTTTTTACACATGTGTATATCATTTGTTTCTGGCAAAAGCTTAAATCCAAATGCACTGCAGCCGAGCCATTTGTTACTCAGCGTCTGTGACTCTCAAACTGCACAGTATCACTTTCAAAACACCATACTCATGCTTTATGGCTCTCGGCAAATGATAATTTATGCAAATGTTTTAGACGGCGGTAAATCGAAAGACTAGAGTTTAGTAGCATCTTATGACTTCACCCTGAAAGAGTTAAACGAAAAAGCGGGAATGACAGGTAGTGTGGAAGATCCTGACTGGCAGAGGAAGAGAGGCTGGAAATGCTGGTGAAAGTTTCAAAATGAAAGGCAGGTTGATTTATAATTCTTTTCGTTTGACCTGAGGCCTGTGAAATGTGCGCTGGCTGGAGTGATTACAGATTCTGCAAGCAGTCTCTTTGTTGTTTTGCTAGGCTGTGGAGGTCTTCCAGAAGCGTTTGAACACCCCCGTACACCTTGTGCTCTCATGGGGACAAGCGAAGCTAAACAAACATGCATCATGCGTCTTAATGATGTGCTGAGATGATCATAACAGACTATGCTAATTTCAGAGACGAACTCCTGGTATTTGGCAGCGGGAGCATCTGACTGCTTCAGAGACTGCTGTTTTAAGTTTTAAAGCGGGTCACCCAAATGATCTTCAGACAGTGTCGGTGAGATGTCAGAACAAGTGGTGGCGCACCGGGGGCTTGGACTGGAATTCACACTGCTCCACCCTTTGGGCCCGCCTGAAGCTTTGCAGTGTAAGTTGAGCTTGACAAACTTCAGCCTGTGTTTTATGAGCCTTTGTAATCAAACAAAGGCTTATGACTGTGGATGAGACAGTGTTCTCACTGGTCATTTGAGGGAACTGAGTTCACATTGCACTTGTCTGTAATGTAATGTGCTTGAAACCTTCACAGCAGTGGATAGACTCACACATTATCATTACATATTTTAAGGTATTTAATATGAAACATGTTTTAACACATTTTGATTTATAATATTAATTAACCAAAAAAAAAAAGAAAAAAGATATATGTATATATGAAAATATATAATTTTCATTACACACTTTAGGTGTATTTAATGTTTAATAATATGAAATGTTATAAAAAAACATTTATTGAATTTTTAACTGTTTAATATAGCTGTCATTCAATTACATACACTTTAATTAGCCTATATATTTTAAATGAAATATAAGTAACATTTTTAACTAATTATTATTCATGTATTTAACATAAATAAATGTCACTTTAATTCATGCAGTTCTCATTACATGCATTAATAAGGTATTTAATATGAAACAATATGTTTTAACAATTTGTTAAAAAGAAATTAACTATTAAATGAACATTTTTATCAAATAATTTTCATTATATACTTTAATAGGGTATTTTTAAGTACATAATATGCATTAAAGGTATTTTAAAGGTATTTTTTATATAAACAAATTATTTAATATAGCTTTTATTACATAACATACACTTTAATTATGTATTTAATATGAAATATAATAAATGTTTTATCAATTGTTTTATAACTAATGTTTTATAATATGAAATATAATGTTTTAACTAATTGTTAATTATGTATTAATTAAATAATTGATTATTTAAAAAAATAAATGTTTATGTAATTAATATAGTTTTCATTACATACATTAATTAGGTATTTAATATGAAATATACGTTTTATCAATTTTTTTTTATTATTTATTTACTTCCAACTGACAAATTATTATACAATTAATATAGTCAAATAATATTTAATATTATGCAAACCGTTCTGAATTTATTAATGTACAAATGATAGGTGTAAATGAGGTCTAGCTGTTCAGTTCAATCAATAATTGCAGTATGTAGGAACATTTGGGCCTATTTTAAACCAGTGAAACCATAAATAATTATGTATGTGATATCACTGCAAAATCTGCTATTTAAGCTGCTAAGAATTGGGACATATTAATGCATATTTGACAATTTAAACACACATAATGGTTTCTTGTTCTGTACTGGGTGAATGATGGCCCATTTACATTTATACTCCCTGGTGAATTGCAAATTAGTGAAGAGCCCTTTCCTCTACCTCTTACTAAATGGAGAGATCGTGGGTGTCTGATTAAACCATAATTGCAGCCATTTGGCTTAAGATTCTCTTGTCTGGCTGGGAGAGAAGTAATTAAGGTGGGTATGAATGCAATGATTTGCCAGACCAGTCTGAGACTCATGCTCCAATCACAATCCATGGTCTGGATCGGAGGATCATTCTATTCCTTGGAGACAGTGTAGACACTGAACAAATGCCATTTTGCAGTGAGTAAACTTGCTTGAAAACCTCTTTTTAAAGATAAATTGGCTATAAAGAGATGGTCTGAGCTGAATCCAGCACAAGAGAGTGCCAGCATTTAGTCCTGATTTGGTGATACTGAGCAGGACAAATAATAAACCTGCACCTGCCAGCTAAAGGATCAAGACTTGCATCAAACACATCACTGAAATATAAACTGAGAAACCTAGTTTGATATTTTAGCCTTTTAAATTCCTGACAAAAGCATTTGGTCTATAAGTCTCATACTGATGGATGGATGGATGGATGGATGGATGGATGGATGGATGGATGGATGGATGGATGGATGGATGGATGGATGGATGGATGGATGGATGGATGGATGGATGGGCTAAGAAACTTGTTTTTTTTTAATGTTTTATATGGTAAGTGTGCACTTTGTAATGTGTGTTCTAAAAACGATGGCTCTTAAATAGCTTCTTTAGGACTTTGTTTACTTGTCAGGATTTATTGTGCTACCAGTTTTAAAAGCCCATTCTTGAAGTGTTGGACTTACCCAAATATTTATTTTGCCTTGACCGAGCTGAACATCGCAGTGTTTCTCACTTCCTTTGCCAAACACTGTGAGGGTCCCCTGTGTTTCAAAGGTTAGGCCCTCTCATTCTGTTTATAATGCCTTGGACAGCCATTGCGACCCAACCGTGACTATGAATAAATCTCTATGGTCTCTATGAATCATGCATTAATCAAATAATTGATCGACTGGACGAGTTTCCAGTAAGCATGTGACCACAAGGAATAGGATTAATGTTTTTTTCTGCCGTAAACAACGATATCTTGTGGTCAGAACGCAGTTTTTACAACAGTCCACAGTGAGCCGTATGGCTTTGAACAAGTAATATATCCCTGAGACAATAATACGAGTTTGTTACGCAACAGCATTTCTAAGCGCATTATAAATCAGTTCTAAGAAATTGCCTGGCACTCATTACACAATACTCTTTAGTATGATTCCAAACCGTATATTAAAACATTTATGGCATTACTTTTCTGCATTAAGATGTTATAGGTCATCTCTCATGCAACAAGGCAATGTGACAAAGTACTATAATTAAAAATAATAATAATCATTATAAAAAGAAGCATGTGTTAGATGAGTTAGATGTTGTTTTTCCACCATCCCCCTGATGTCTAAGAGTGAAACTCAAGCTGGGATTCCTCAGGCTGCTGTCAGTGCTGTATTTTAGATTGTGTCCTGAGGCTGTGCACCTGGGCGCTGCTGACACTACCAGCAGCCATGCTGAAAATATTTATGGTCACTTCAGGGTGACCACAGATGTTTGAACATCTTCTGCATTTGTCTGGGACACTTCTGGGCATTTGTCTATTCTGGCTTCCTGAGTATACAACTCAAAGAACTGTATGGTTTTCCCCAACACACACATGCACATGCACATGCACACACACACACACACACACACGCACGCACGCACGCACGCACGCACGCACGCACGCACGCACGCACGCACACACACACATTCTTGTACATCTATCTTTATGAGGACATTCATTGACACAATGCAATCTCTATAGCCGCTATAACCTTACCATCACAACTAAGTGCCTAACCCGGACCCGAACCCTGACCCTTAACCTAATTATAACCTTATCCCTAAAACCAAGTCTTGACCCTCAAACAGGCCTTTAAAGGGGTCTCAGAAAGTGAGGACCAGCCAAAATGTCCTCACTTTACTCTCTTTGTCCTCACTCCAATGGTCTAAAACTCAAACTGGTCCTCACAAAGATAGTTGTACAAGTACACACACACACACACACACACACACACACACACGCGCGCTCTCTCTCTCTCTCTCTCAAACTCACATTAACCCAACCTTATTACACAGAGCAAATGATAGTGGTTGAACTGTCTGGGCCATGAATCATGTATGTAGTTCCTCTGACATACATAAATGTCACAGTTCTGCATTTACATAAAGAGTAAAATGAATACAAGTAGGGATACACCGTTATGAAAAGTTTGGCAGAATACTGATAACCGATAATTCTTTAAATTTGAAAGCCGATACCGATATATTGGCTAAAAAATCTAAATTTAAATCCAAATTTTTATAAGCCTATAATATTTGAGAGACGGATTAAAAAACAAAAGTCTCACCATTAAAAGCCATGTCCCAAGCACACAATTATAATGTTCTCATTATAATTTTATGTAACTTATGTGACAGACTTGCACTGCACATGTTGCACTAAACTGTATTTTACTTTCTTGAAATGATTCCAATCATATTTCAAGCAATTCAAAACCATCATGGCGACCAGTGCACATCTGAGGTGTCTCAGCTGAAGAAAATAATTCATTATTTATCGGACAAATTTTCTAATCAGGCTTAACGATAACATTAAAAATGAACATATCGGCCGATACCGATACACTGGCCGATATATTGTGCGTCCCTAAATATAAGTACTAACACTGTACCTCCATTCTCTTCTTTTTTTTTTCTTTTTTTCCCCGCATAATAAAGCATGATTTTATCGGACCTTCTAAAAAATGATAATGATTATCCAACTGGTTTAATTTGTATGCCTGAATCAGTGCATTTCACTTATTTATTTAGCTAGTAAGTTATTTAGTTAGTTAGCCAGTTAGTTGGATGGTGGGTTACATTTAGTATGCTAAGCAGTTACCCTATCATCTAAACTGTAATTTTATGACATTTCTTTAAATGTGAAAAACCAAGGGATGCCATTCAAAAATATATATCTATAAAAAAGTGAGTTGGATTTTTTTCTTCATACAAGACATTGTTTATGCAGAACTCTATAGGGAGAAACTGACTGTTTCAGACTGAATCGCAGTGTTTAGTATTTTGGAAACGTTGCTCATTGTATTGACATGCTCAAGGTGTGCTAGTGTTCTTCCCAAGGTGACTTTTTCAGTAGTATTTGCACATTGTTTGTATGGCCTTGTTGCAAACAGTGGGACCTTGGGACTTACAATATGCATTTCACTTGTATGTTTTATAAATGTGAGATGAGGGCAGAGATAAAATGCCTTTTAAATGATTGAGAGACTGTAAAAAGTTGCTGAGGTTCACATGTACCTTAAAGCTGGGTGTGGAGGAGGAAGGTTTTCCTGTTCCTGTCCAAATGAAGCCATGTCTTTGTGATTGAGGTTTATAGTGGGAGGTCAGCGGTGGCAGCCACTGGGCTCAGGAGCCCTCTGGGCACCATAAATCAAGACAGGGCTATAAACACAGACAGCAGAATTTCTCAGTATATAGACAGGTGCCTTCTGCTCCGCCTGGACCGCTCCAGCATGAGGTTCAAGGTCAAGGTGAGTCCTAATATCTTCCAGGGAAAATACCTTCTGCAATACCTTAAATGACATATTATGATACGCTTAGATTTAGTCTGTTTCTCTTTCTTTAAGAACAGTTCTCACTATTTATAATAACATTTATTCTGCAGTTATTTCCAAAATTATAAACACGACAAATAATTGTATTTCTTTGTAGCTTCTCACATCATTTTACATGCCAATGTTCATTTACCTCAGAAAGATATATATATATATATATATATATATATATATATTATATATATATTTTATATATATATATATATATATATATATATATATATATAATATATATATTAGATATATATATATATATATATATATATATATATATATATATATATATATATACAGTTACAACATAAATGTTTAATGACTTTTCTGCACTTTTAATTCATGATTTCTTAATTTTACCTTCTGTGAGAACCCTGAAATTATTTAGGAAATTATTTCTATTTTCAATTTCCTACAGACTGTCATTTTCAGATGGTACATAAATTAAGTTGCACAGTGAAATTAACATGATAATTTAGTGTGATTCATTATTTAATCATAAAATATAATAATGCCAGTAAATATTCATGTAATTAATCGTGTCCTCAAGACATATGTAAATTCTGTAATAATGAATTTTCCAACCATCAGAGCAATTCATGCTTGAGTACCACCTTCATGTTTTTGTCCACAGTCAGCGCAGCCTATACCTTCCACTAATCATTCCAATAACATTCATATGAATTTCATGTGAGTGCTAAAGATTTCCCTATGCAGAATTCGCAATGAGTTGAAGTTGGTGTAGTTGGAAAGTTGTTTGATTTGAAAGCGACTTCTGAAGAGCACTTTGCTACACAATTGACAACAGATAATGGAGCAACAAAAATGTTGACGGCCGCACCTTCAAAAAGATTGTCAAACTCAACTGTAAAATGTTGTTTTGTTCATGCATGAATTGTATTGTGACTACTATTTTGAAAAGCGCTGTAATGATGTAATATGTGTGAGAATGGAAGTGAAAGGTAAACAAGATGGATGAGGTTTGCTACTCTTGTCTTGTGCTTTATTGCTGCTCCTGACAGACACCAACAACCGTTTCAGGCTTAAAGGGATAGTTCTGAAAACAAAAGTAGATATTTTAAAGAATATCGGTAACCAAACAGTTGATGGACCCTATTGACTTCCTTAGTATGGAAAAAATTTAATTAAATATGAAGTAAATGGTGCCCATCAACCGACATTCTTCAAAATATATTCTTTTGTGTTCAGCAGAAGAAAGAAATTCATACAGGTTTGGAACAACTTGAGGCTGAGTAAATGATGAGAGAATTAAAAATTTTGGGTGAACTATCCCTTTCAGTTCAATCATATGCAAATAAAACAAACCATATACTGACTTCTAATTCCATTTTGCCCAAATGCACTAATGTAAAGTCTGAATTATCTTCGCTTGGGGGCTTTTCTCAGCGAATCCTGATATATGCAATTAATTCTGGATAAATAGATTAATTAATTAGCATATCATGTAATTAATTCAATTCATTATTTTCAGTGATTGACAGCCCTAATTTTAAGATAAATGAAAAATGGTATAAAATCAGGATCATTTCCATTCAACCCCAATGTAAGGATGCAGGAGCGACCCGCATTCAGCCTTCAACGTCTTTCCACACAAATCATGTCTGCTCATGTGCAAGTCCCCCTTCTCTGGCCTTTGTCCTCGAATTCACCCAGACAAAATGGCGAGGAAATTAAATTCATGTCACAAACGTTGCATTTTTTTCATTGAAAAAGCCCTCTGCGACAGGCCATCCAGGAGAGCACTGCTTCATTATTCACTATGAACTCTACAGGAACTCACACATACTCCCTTGTCTGTGCGTGTGTGTGTGTGTGTGTGTGAGTAGAGTATGTCCAGCAGTAAGTGGCTGAATTATTCACTGCGGTGTGATGATGAAGCAGTTAGACTGTAGACCATGTGAGTGCTTCTCAACTCAGAGTGCTTCACCGTACACTCTCTCACAGCCTAAGTACTGCCGCATTCATTTATTCAGCAGGAAGGAGCCTGCAGCGATTTAACTATAGTGAGTGAAGAACTAGTTAAATATCTCCAACCTATTCATGAAGAACTTCTCGTCTAGCTACTTCTTTCCATAGACTCTTTTTTTTTGACATTATCTCGAGAGCATACGCTTTCTGCTAAGCCTATTTACAAAGAGATTAACATACATTTGAGGCGGTAAAAAAGACAGCTTGTCATGAATAAGCCGGATTTAAGCTTTTTTAAATTTATTTTTATTCCATATATATCGTTCAGGGTGTTTTGTTAGGCAAACATTACCACATGACCACATCAGCAATTAATAAGCTGAATACATCTGCATTTATTTCCAGAAGCCAGAAGGTCTCCTCCAGAAGCAGGGATTAAATTCAGGATCAGCACCGAAGCAGGACCATAATTCCATATCATCCCCTCTGAGCTTTGGAGTTGAGTTCCCCTTCACTTGTTTTTACTGCATTAGTGCTGTTCAAATGATGCAAAGCTACCTAAATTGCCTCTGTGAATGGTCAACACCTGGGTAGCACCTCCTCTTTCAGTAGTAATTGGTCCATAGAGTATAACATAAGCCGTCTCTGACGCCCCCTGAGGTTAACGGCCAATCAGAGCGCAGCTTCTCCGGGCTGTATGGGGCAAAGACAGAACGTTATCTAGTCCTTTTTTTCTCTCTGCGACATTGGCACCAATTATCTGAACACGGATCATGTTGAATTAGCAGGGTGTGAATTTAGACGGCATCAGCTTTGTTTGCTAAAGAGAAGATATTGAGGTGGAGGACAGTGATCTGAAGATAGACCAGTTAGATATGTAATCAATAATGATATAAAAACAGCATCATATTTTATTCTATTTTAATGCAGTTAATTCATTTTACACATGTGAAACTGAATATGAAAAGTTGAAGTCAAGTGATAAAACGTGACTGTATTATGGCTGAAATTGTACTTTCACTGTATTCTTCTAAGTATCATTGCCCCTAAAGGGATATAATTCAGTGTTTTGTGAAATTGTATTATGAACGCTCTCTCGTAAACAGATTAATCTAGTTAAACAAGTTGAACTGAAAGAAAAAATATTGTTTAATTATTGCACTCGAATGGAAACAAAAGGGATAAAGCGCTCTTCCTGGTGTAGCAGAACGGAATCAGTTCTTACATTTGAATGCATATTAAACAAAAGCCTCAGTAAATCTCCCCAAATCCTTTCTCAAAACTACGCCAAATGGCTCTGTAAGAATTGCTCAGGCTAAATATTTACTGAGGCAGCTCAACTAGACAGTCAGATCAGCACATTTTGGCCAGTTACTCAGACATGGGAACATGAAGGGGGGTTTGAAAGGATGGTGGCAGTGAAAGTCCGTCTGTGGCTCCAGATAACAGACCCCAAGGATCCAGACGTGAAATGAAGACCAATTCAAATATACAAAATTCAAAAATATGCAGGAATACACTTCTATAATAGTTACTTAGATGGTATTTACACCTGGTTATAAGCTCAATTGGGAAATGATGATAGTTGTAATGATGATAGTTTTAGTGCTTTAGTGCAAAAAGTTTTTTGTACAATTCATGCAACATATTTTTTCATATCAATATAAGATGATAAAATACTGTATGTTAAACAATCTGAAGATGACACAAGCCCTGCTGATTCTAGTTTTTCAGAGAAGCCATGTCTGAGCTTATGCTCTGTTAGCCTAGACTAAACAAAGAAATGCACAGTGTTTCTGAATCAGTGCTAAATATATATCCTCAACATGCATTATGGTAAGCTTTTCTCAGTACATAAATCACAATTTTCCACATTACACACACCCCAATAAAGCACCTTTGTGGTATAGATAATTAGCTTCCTGTTTCACTGTCTGGTGAGCATTTAAAATAGGGACAAATGTGAAATTGTCAATGGAAAACATAAACGGATTTGGTTTATTAGGCATCACAAATACATTCAATTAACATTTTAAATAATGCAAATGCCTTTTGTTTCATCCATCTCTCCCCCAACAAAGTACAGCCATAGTAATAATAAAAAAAATAAAAAAAAAGGTATAGCCTTAGTTTCGTCCAAGGTAATTAAATGACAGAAACCTCTCGGTTAAGCGCCTCCTCATCTGGAGGGGGAAACCCCTGCAGTCTCTCCCTTTTGTTTCTGTCCTTGATAGTGGAGAGAGCCCAGATTAACATAGCTCAATCATTACAGGATTGGATAGAGGCTTTTTGAGCTTGATGATATCTTTGATGAGCTACTGCGCAGCAAGCAGAAATCCGCTTTGCATATTAACAAAGATTTCAGGCCCAGCTGAGCCGCTCTCATGTTAATTCTCACAGCAAAGACTGATATGCAAACAGAGTCTTTCCACTCGTGGTGAATATACGCCTCATACTGAGGAAATACATTATAGCAATCAACCTTTTTTTCCTCTCAGCGAGTAAAGAGTGGAGGTCATTTCGCTCTGTTTGTGAAAACTGATGAGGTAATGATGGCGAAACTATGTCCACATCAATATTTACCCTTTTCAGATCTGGTTTTCTCTGATTTGCTTTTTTCTCCTCTGGAAAGAAACAACCATACATAATTTTGTGGATGAAGGATTTCTCATCAAAAACTAAAAACTAAAAACTCAAAAAACAACCTATCAATGGTACTTTTCCATTAAAACAGAATCCCTGTTGTTTTTGTAAATCACTCCGAGGACGTGCTCAGAGAAAAATCTGAAGTAAAACAATCACCGTTACTTCATATTCAAATGTGAATCTCAGCACAATTTTAAACTGGACCAGCTGTCCACTTCAGACTCCTGTCAGGGCTTTTTACCTGATTAACAAGAACACCAGCACTTCACATGATAAGGACTGAAGCAGGGCACTGCATATTAATTCGCAACTTACGATTTAAATATGGGGTACTTTACTCAGATAACACCTTCAATTCATTTGCTAATAAAGCATCGTGGCTAGTGTGACAGGTCGCATGGTATAAATTGTATGTAATTAAATGAAAGAAGGGCTAACAAAGGATAATTTTGTTTAAAATTGCTGCCAAATTCAGCATTCAAATGTCAATTATGGATTATACCAAAAGAGCCTGTCCATGTAGACAATTAAATGTTATCCAATAAACTGATGGGAGGAATTAGCATTAGACATTTTAAAGTTATTTCAAAAACTGAGGAGAAAGAGGTGGAAACATAAGACAAGTTGGGGTTTAAACAGTGCTGTAATTGTTAACTAAAAAATAAAATGACTAAAAAACATTTTTGTTAATTGAAATAAAGCTGAAATAAAAATATAACAAATAATAAAATAAAATAAAATATAATAAAATGTACTTAGATGAAAATTTTAATGTAAATGTTGCCTTGGAAATGAACTAAAATATGTTTGTTACAGCACTATACTAACTGATATAAAGAATATCTTTAAATAATAAGAACAAATTATTAAATAAGAAAAATTGCAAAAGCACATAACAATGTACAAAAAATTCTAATAAAATGACTGAAAATATAAAAATATAAACAAATAAAAAATCTTAACTAGACACTTCACTTCTGCACCAATATTAGCCTTGATCGGAATTGATAACTGCAATAAATAAATACATGTTTTCAAGAAAGCTTGCTGAACACTCCCCTCACCTGCCATTGGTTGGATTAACAAGTAGCCCCGCCTCAAACTCACAGCATTGTTTGAGCCAGTGTTCAGGGTTTTGAAATGTGCCTTCCTAACCACTTTTAGAGCGAATTAACCTACAAATGACCTACTTTTAGTCTCAACATTTTAGGCTGGGAAATGAGAGTTTCATACTCTTTTATAGCCATAATTTTGGCATGGCCCCAGATGATTCGCATTATTGTACCTGTGTGGAAAAATATGCTCACTTGCTCACAAGAGGCTACTGTAATATCCAGTGTCAGAATCAATTTTCAATGCATGAATTTGAACAAGAACATAGAGTTTGAGTGTGGCCAAAGCTAACACATATTCAATATCCCTCCAAAAAAGGACATAACTCATAGTTGACCGGACCTATTGACTAGATCGAGGTCAGAAAAACACCTCAGTGTTCTTAAATAACTGCATGTGGCTGAGTGCATATTCTGGGATATAAGTGATGACAGGTTAATCCAAGCCCAACTAAGGATGAAAGTCCTGGTATGACAGTAGTTCACACTCTGTAGCCCATCAACAGGATGCAACTAAGTCTGCTTTCTCTCTGAGCGCTCAGTTTATCTCCGCTTACACTCTGGAATGTCCCACCACAGACACTATGATGTGCTGAATAATACAGCGCTTGTATGACTCACGACACTAGGACCAGACCAAGGCTTCCATACTATGTGCTCATAAAGAAGAATTATTAAATCCAGAACTGTGTGGTATCTGAATGGTTAACAACCATCTTAATTGGAAGGTTGGTGGATGAGACATGTCATATGAATCATGACTGAAAAACGCTTGGATGTTAATCTTAAAGAAGCAAAGACAAAGCTCTTGTTTGAATAGGGAAAGATGGAGAGTGAGGAGAATGGAAATGGTCTTGAATCCACTAATAATTAAATAATCAATTAAATACTTGGCCGTCACAAGTGTGAAGGTCAATGCCAAATAAAATGAGTGTCAAGGGAAAATCTTTAGAAAAATCTAGTTCAAAACACGTGCCAAGCATATGCTTTTGAAAAGCTTTCATACCATTTTCAAGAAAAGAAATGATTGAATCTCATGTGGTGCAATCAAGTAAAAAGTTTCCCCCCTTAAGAACAATATTGATTTAGCATACTTTTAAACTGTAAAATATTTAGATAAGTTTAGCATGTGCTGGATGATGATGCATCAGCCAATGCACAGGTAATAAATAGAAACTAGGGCTGGGCAAAAATATGATTTTTTATTAATCGGTTTTTAAAATGTGGTCGATTCAGTATAGATTCTCAAAAGCCACAAATAGTTTTTTTTCCGTATTTATTTACGCACAAACATTGAAGACACTATCTAATTGGCTTTAATCTTATTACTAGTCTTCTCAACTAGATGTCATCCTCTTATTTACCTTGAACGATGTTACAGCGGGGACTCTGTTATTCAGTCAATGGCGGTTGCTGGTGTGCCTTTAAGCGTGAAAGACGTTCCAGACAGTTGAAGGAATTGTCACTGTCACGATCGGGCCAGTGCCGCATGGTCACGAAAGTCTATCATTTGCACACTTTTTCAAGCCTTGCCAATTTAGCATTCAAGCGCAAGAAGACGCGAAAGAGAACTCGCGTGTGAGAAGTTTTGTCACACACATCCGAAGCGCACACATCTGCGCATCTCAGACAGCGTGTAAATAATACAATTAATTCTCTTTTACATCTCCTTGTGCTTGAACGGACAAATTCACATAAATTGATCTCAAAATGCCTGCCACATAGTCGGTTATGGCTTAAGTGAATGTGTATCATATCCTTGCATTAGTCTTAAAGTGACAGCAGCCACTTTTTTGTAACTTTAATAAGGATTAACCTTTATTTAATTTGTACAGTAAAGATTATATGCAGTTTTTTTACATTTTATTACTTTATTCAATTTATGTACCTGAAAACCACTGTTAGACCTACTGTACCTGAAAAACTTTGCACTGATTATTTCAGTTGTATCTTTGTTTTATTGTATTTAGTCATTTGTTGTATTGCTTGTAGTTGTGGTTGTTGGGATATTTCAAATCCAACACAAAGTTTTAATGATAACCCCACAAACATAAACGTGACTGAACAGCAGACTGTGAGGGAAGAACTTAAGTAGTGACTCAAACAAGATGATTAATCAAACACAGCTGAACTCAACGAACTAATAATGACAGTGACCATAGCAACTAGGAAGTGCGGGAATAAAAGTCCATGAACTGAGCTAAACTGAATATAAATGTGACAGTAGTTTAATTATTTGTTCTTTTTTATTATTATTAATGACTGTTTACTTTGCTTTACTATTGACTGTCTTTAATAATCTTTGAAATTTATATTAGTTAGATATATAGTTTTAGCTGTAGTATTGAAATTGGAATCGAGAATTGTTAAATTTCACTGGTATCAATTTTGGTGTCATAACCTTATTTATTACAATACAAGGATACATGAGACAAAAACAACAAAAATAATTACTATTTTATTCATTTATTTATTTTTTGTGGAGCGGCCAGTGAAAATACAATCATTGAATTCATTGAATCGAAAATCGAGAATCAAGTATAGAATCGATTTGGGATCTTGTGAATTGGAATCGAATAGGGAAATCTGAATCGATACCCAGCCCAATTAGAAACATTTGCTAATTTAGTTATAGCACAAAATGACAAATATTAAAAGAGGGGTAAGTTGGGCCCCTACCTGGGAGGGTTACCATACTTCCTTAAGCCTTTATGTCATGCCACTTAATTCATGGACATTTTCAGTAATAACCCCATTAATTACAATAAGTTCATTACAATAACTATGTCACTTGTGGCCTTCTTTGCAAATTCTATTACTTTTACTACACAAATCCCAAAACACTGATTTGTCCACAGATCCCTCAGAAACAAACACACACACACACACACACACACACACACACACACACACACACACACACACACAAAAAAAAACTTTGTCAATGTCTTAGTAGATCACTATTTTTCAAAGATCAAGAGGTCATCTTGCCCCGGGGAGCATCTTACCCCATGTTACCCTTTATTTTTTGGCCAGTCGCACCACATGACTTTTTACTGCCTGACCTGACCTTGCCCTGCGTGTTATAAAACAATATATCTGATATATAGACTTTCTGACCTTGACACATAATCAAATGGGGTGCCATTGTGAAAAGGAAGTGTGCTTAATTGTATTAAATGTGTACTTGTATTGTACTTTAAATATTACTAGTATACTAGTATATATATAAAAAAAAAACTGTACTTGCATATAATAATGAAATAAAATGTCACTTAAGTGTACTTAAAGAAAGTACACTTTCTTGTCTCTTAAAAAACTTAACACACAACCTTTTACTTTAAAGTACATTTTAAATCATTTTCACGCTTTTGTCATGCTTTAAAAATATGTTTAATTTAATGTGTTGACTAACAAACTACAGCACATGTAAAGTACTTGATGTGTACTTACAAATATATTTTGTATAAGTACCTGAGGTTACACTTTATTTTACGGTGTCAATTGTTACAGTGTAATTATATATTTAAGTACTGAGTAAGCAACTACATGTACTTACTATAGAGTTAGGGTAAGATTAGGGTTTGGTTGAGGGTTAGTTGCATGTAAATATGCATAATTAACTGTTAATACTATTGTAAGTACATGTAAAACAAGGACATTGTAAAATAAAGTGTTACCGTACCTGACATACAAGTTTCAATAGAAATGAATAGACCTTTACCATAATGCTTGCTGTATTTCAAAGACAATAGAATTATGAAATTACATATAAATTTTTACTTTGTACAATTAAGTCCTACTTAATTGGGTAAAAAAAAGCACTTTTATGTTCTAGCTGTATTTTATATTTAAGTTCAAATATAATCAATTTGCAATTAACATGCAATTAAGTGTCAGAAATCATAAGGCCTACGTTTAGTTTACACTATATATTTATAGTTTAAACTAATTATATATATTTTTAAAGTATATTATTTCTGTAATAATAAACTCTTTTTAAAAGTATTTTTCACAAGGTATGATGTAATTTCCCTTTTTTTTTATTTTATAATTTTTCCCCTGAATGTTTCAGTGTGTTTTGACATCAGGACAGTGCTATCACGTTGACCTTTCTGACTTTATGCCACCAAGAAAATATCAAAATAAATGTAATAAAAAATTGAAAACATTCTCATTATAGAAGCTGTATGTTCAAGTCACCGTATCATTTGCATTTAATTAAGTATAAAGGCTGTTGTCATACTCACTAGTTTCTAGACAACAATAAAAAATGTAACAAATATTTAGTTTACTGCTGCATAAAAGAGAAATCAATCTACAATGTGACATATGTGGTGCATGTCAGCCGCCATGCTGGCATGTCATTGTAGGGTCAAAGGAGTCATTTAAACAGGTTAAGAATGATTCAAACGACCTAATTATGTGATCGCTGCTGCTACATGACAGGTGACCTTCCAATGAAATTAAAGAACAGGAGACTGTGTCTTTCTCACTTAAATTTGAAGGATGTCCCATGGCAGTTTTGGAGAGTTTCCATGACCTTACAGTCTGTATTCATCTTAGACAGGCAGAAGATGCTCAATTGCACTGTATGTGTAAGTCATCCCAAATGCAGACGCTCTTGCCAGTCAGTGGGATGATATCCGGAATAGTCTAAGGAAATATGATGAGACCGGGGTGTGTCAGAGGAGCCCTCATGCGCACATTATAAATCCTGACAGGTTCACCGCAGCATATCTGCAGATATAATACTCCCATAATGACATCCTCACCTTGAGTCATTCCTTATTCCTGGCAGTGTAGAGGTTTCCATGGGACTAAAGTACATCCAACCGAATGAAATGAAACTAATGACATACAGAATTTTGTCAGGAAAAGAGACAAATGATAAGGCTGTGTACAAACTGCCTCCGCGTTTCACACATTCGAACAGACTATATGTGATTTAGACTTTCCATGGGTCTATGGTTTGGTTGCTGTCATAGATGAGCTATGAAACGCTGGTGTGGTTCTGTACAGCACTTGCAATAAATCTTGTGAAAACAATATGATTTCACAATATGTTGCAGAATTAAACGTGTGATTCATTATTGCTGCAATAGCAACTCCCAAACATCAAGAATTAACTTGTTATTTTTATGGTGGGAAACTTTTATGCCGTTTCATTTTCAAGAAAGTTTTAAATTGAATGACTGTCATGTTGAGTAACCATCAGGTAAAAAGTGATAATGTATTTATTATGAATACATGTGAATGTACACATCTTATTGGTTATTTTAGATGCAAAAGCCTCTAAGTGCCAACTGAAATTTTCTTCTATGAACATTTTTATCAAGCTTGTATGTTTATGTTCAGTTATTTCACTTTAATGGCAATGATAATTATCTATTAATTGTCATTAAAGTGAAATTACTGAACTTAAATATACAAGCTTGATAAAAATGCTCATTTTAGAAGAAAATTTCAGTTGGCACTTAGAGGCTTTTGCATCTGGAGTCTTCATATATAAATATTTTTAAAGGTACATTTTCTTTTAGAGAAAAAGATTTCACTGTGTCTAAAGTCCCCATGAAACATGAAAATCCAACGTGTGGGTGTGTGCAGTGGCGTTTCTAGGGGGGGGGCCCCGGGGGGGCCAGTGCCCCCGTGTCACCAAGCTTGGCCCCCCCTCTGGCCCCCCTAAATTTGGAATCGTAAAATCACACCAAACAACTGCGCATTTTATCAGTTGCGGCGCCTTCATCTATAGGCTACACTGCAGCACGACGTATATTCACATCAAATGTTAACGCAGAGGAACGGGACACTGCAGTTCACAAAAGTTCATTATTTGCATGTGCTTTAAAGCCTTGCCGGTTAAACATGTCATTCGCTGCTGATGCGCTGTTCAAATATGCGCTTTACTGAGCGCGTACACTCGACGCGCACATGCACTAAAAGCCTGTTACTGGACTAAGTTATCTTTTGAATCTTATATTGCGCTAATACTGTCAAATACAGACAATGTTTACATAAACAAAGTTGGTTATGTCTAAAGTGAAAGCAAACAGAGAAAATTAATTAAAATCTGCTTGTCATATGCGTGTATATTAGACGCGTCGCGTGCAGTTCTTAAAGAGACAGTTAACCCTAATAATAAACATGCTGCCGCTTGTCCTTAAAGAGATAGTTCACCCAAAACCAAACAGTTGCTGGTCCCCATTGACTTCCATACATAATAGGAAAAAAATATACTATGGAAGTCACAGGGGTACATCAACTGTTTGGTTACTCACATTCTTTCAAATAACGTTTATTTTCAACAGAAGAAAGAAACTTATTCAGGTTTAAAACAACTTAAGAGAGTAAATTATGACTTTTTGGGGGGAGAACTATCCCTTTAATGTTAATAAAACAACAAAACACACAGAGGAAATCATTCACTGCTCTTGACTGAGAACTTTAAGTCTGTTGTGTTTTATTTTCATATTTGTTCATTTAATTACTTTCTTCAATTCTACTGTTAAATACACCTATAGCTGAAAAAATAAAGCACTGTTTATTTCATTTGTATATTAAGTTGTGTATGTGTAATATGTATCTCTGTTCTTAATTTTTAATAACAAAGAAAATAGTGACAAAGATTTTTATTTTCGCCACTTTGGCCTAAATAGGTAACAAAAATATAGGTATATATTGGTGACCTTATGGTAACCTTATAGGTTATGACCTATATGACCTTATAGGTAACAAAAATATTTTGTTACCTATAAGGCTTTGCTTTTAAAATAGGGACATTAGTTTGGCTGTAATGCTCAGTCACATGCAAAATAGTAAAACCAACATGAAAAAAGAATCATGATAAAATCGTGATTTTCCTGGAAAAAAAAAAATTGTGATATGATATTATTGCCATATCGCCCACCCCTGGTGTAAAAAAAAGTGCCTAGATGTGCTTAGATGCTAAAAATGTGTTATTATTGATCATTATATCACACTACAATTAAACATAATGAAACATTCATTTGAATTGAAATTGTTTTATTAGCTTAGCTAATATAATTTATTAGCTTTTTCTAGAGATTGCAGTCATGCATGACATGGTGAAAAATGACTTGAAATAATTCTGAAAATAGGTTAAGATGAATGTTAAAGGTGTGCCCCCTAAAAGCACAAGTGGCCCCTGCCTGGCCCCCCCAGTTACTGTGGTCTAGAACCGCCACTGGGTGTGTGTGTGTGTGTTTAAAAGCATCATAACATTTTTTTATGATTTTTATAAAACTTTTGTCCACCAAATCGTGTGTGTGTGTGTGTGTGTGTGTGCGTGCGCGCGCGTGCGTGCGTGCGTGCGTGCGTGCGTGTGTGTGTGTGTGTTTAAAAGCATCATAACATTTTTTTTATGATTGTTATAAAACTTTTGTCCACCAAATCAAAGTCTGGACTCTTTGCAGAGCACCATGACTGTGTTTTAAGGTCAGTATGTCTCAATCAAAATCCGAAAATGTGACATTTTTATGGTTAAATTTTATGACATTTTATGGTAGTTTAGGTTTGATAAATCAATACATATTTTGTTCAGATAGGCATTTCTCTTCAAATACTTGCACATGCCCTCCAAAAAATATCGAAATTAATTTTAACAAGAATAATTTAGAAAAAGGTCATCAATGTTGAGACTATTTTGCTCTAGGTCTCCCTCACCAAAAAACACTGTCGCACACCAGTACGAAATGCTAGTTGAATGAGATACAGTGCAAACAATGGATGAGGGGGCTTGTTTGATAGACGTGAGCTTAACTTGAAAGGTGCGCAAACAAAAGGTTGCTCTTCACCGTGCCCTTTGACCAACACGAATAAATTGCCGGGGGCTTTCTGACCTCTCCATACCACTATGGGTTTTTCGACTGAACCAAAGCCAATTTCACCATGTGATGTAGATCAATACATCTCCACAACAATAAAAAAATGGTAGAAGGATGGTCAGATAGGTCAAAAATCATTCTGTCTGTGTGGAAATGAAGGAAATCCGTATTAAAGGAGTTACGCTGCACTGCCTTCTTTGTTCTCAGCTTAGGAATTCCCTTTTATTCTGTATAATTGCCGTAAAAACCTTATTTATCTTACGATTTAGAAAAGCAGTGCAGGAACGTCCGCAAAGAGATAAAGCTTCTCGGAAAAATTGTAATTTACCCAAGAATGATGTGCTAAAAAGGTTTGGCTGATTCAAGGTTCAGAGGTATGACTGGGAATCAGAGACAACAAAGAAATCAATTCTGATGTGGACCAGAGGCAGCCATGAACCTCAACCAGAGATGTCACCGTTATTGTGTGTGTTGTGTCTTTAGAAACACTGACAGCACAGGCGGGGGAGAGACGCAGAAGGGCACAATATGACAGAGAGAGTCGAAATGAAAAACTGCAAGAGCTGCCTATTGCTCATCTAAAGGTCACTGCACCAAGGTCAAGCTGGGAAATAAATGAACCGGAGGGATCGCTCTTAAAATCTGGTGGTGCCATCATTTAATTCAAACCTGGATTTTAATTGAACCCCTGCACTGACAGCATGACAGATCCGCGGTGTGGATGATGCCTCTAGTTGGCAGTATGACAAGCAGGAGGGGGGCGCTACACATCTGAGGGAAGACAGAAACAAAAGAGAGAGAAAGCACAGTGAGCCGATCATCAGCACTCGCTTTAGTTCAAAATTCATCCCTCGTTCATTAAGACAACCTTCCCTTTGTCTGATTTACACTTTACTGCATAAACAGAGAAGCAAGTGTCAGACATCTCCTTTAAATGCTGTCTATATATATGTGTGTTTACATTAATCTTATTAAATTGTATAATCACAAAATAAATAAAAAATGCAAAAAAACACATTAAACTGTATAATATATAAATACTATAATATATACATATTAAGAACTATAATAGTATTGCATAATAAAATAAATAAAATAAAATATTTTGTGTGTATAACTCATTATTGTTTATTGAATAGATAACCACAGAAGAGCTACACATAAGGAGACTGTTGGTCTTACACTGGGACCTTGAGTAATGACCTACAGGCATAGAGAAACCAAATTGTGGGTTTTTGAATAATCTGGAAGATAATTGGTAAGGATGGTGAGGGAGGATGATCAATAGCGTGTCTATAAAGTGCTGGGGGACATTGATTTTCTTTGACTTTAATTTGGGAGAGCGGACTGGAAAACTGAGGGGAGGGTCAAAACATAAATAAAAATGACAGAAATGAGTAACATAAAATCTCAATAATTAATACCGTTACATGTACTATAAAATGTGGTACAATAAAGGTAAATATGACAATTCTGTCATTATTTACTGACACTCATGTCATTCCACACATGTTCAACCTGCACCATACAGTAGATGCTATATTTGATTTGAGAGCTGCAGCGGAAGTAAATATTAATAGAGAAAAATGGCCTGAATTTTGGTCTGTTCATCATGCAAAGTTATCACATAACTTCAGAAGGCCTGACATATAGCACAATAGTTATTTGGCTTTATAGTGAGCTTTTTGTTTGTTTTGGCAGACCATATCTACTGTTGTTGTCTGGAAAAGAGAAAGTGATTTTCTTTTTACAGAAATAATAACAGTATATGTTAGGAGTAAATAATGACAGAATTTTTATTTAATAAGGAGCTATTTTAAATAGACCTTAAAGTCCAAAAATGACTTGTTTGTGTAACCCAGGGCCACTGTCCTGCACAGTTTAGCTCCAACCCTGATCAAACACACCTAGCTGTGAGTTTCTAGTGATCCTGAAGACATTGGTTAGCTTGCTCAGATGTGTTTGATCAGGGCTGGAGCTAAATTGTGCAGGACAGTGGCCCTCCAGGACCGAGTTTGAGAAACGCTGGTGTAACCCAATGTAGTCAAGTTTTTTTTTTTTTTTTTTTTTTTTTTTAAATCAGTGGTTCTCAACCAGGGGCCTCAGCAAACTTCCAAGGAGACCTCAAGATGACTTAAAATTATTATAAATAAGCCAAAACAAGCATTACTGTAAAACAAGCCAAAACAAATCAAATATTTCATACAACTTGTGCTTTTCTTTGAAGAACAAGGATTCTTGAATATATACGAAAGCCTAATTTTAAAAGTGCAATTTCTAGACTTGGAAAAGTCAAATAAAATGAATAAAATCATAAACTCCATGGTCATTTTTATAATGAATTTATTTTATTTCTTAGTTATGCAAAACTCTTAAATATTTTATTGGGTAAATATTGAGAGTATTACATATTTAAGTCCCCATGATATCAAAATAGACAATTCAATTTTTTATGGAATCTTGCAGTATTTATCGTAACTTAAATCATTTATCCGTGCACATCTTTTTTTTTTACATTCATGTGCCCTCATAATCTTTAATCAAAATTACTTCCCCTCCCTCTTATAAGGACTTCTCTTCTCTGTGTGAGGGCGGGAAGACCTGTCAATCATATGTCATCACAGCAAGAGCAAACCACAACCATCCAACAATCCAATCAATTCCCAATCAACCAAATCAAGTCCTACTTTCATTTTTGTTCTTTTCCATTTAACTCAGATATACGTAACAATAAGGAGGAAAAGATGGTCGACAATTTAAAAAAAATCCTAATCCTTAATTCTTATCCAATAAATCACAAACAACTAGAAAATACATGGGGCCTTCAAATATTGTTGTGGACAAATGGAGTCAAAAAGGTTGAGAAAAACTGTATTAAATAATATTTTCAACATGTTACCACATGAGGCATACTTTAGGTTACCTGACAAAATATGTTGTTACGGGTAAATGTATTTAGTTTAACTCAAGTTTATATCATATTTTTATTTATTTATTTACTTTTACAGGATTACAGAGCCTCTCCACCGGAGGTGGTGAAAAAGGGCATACCAACTCCTTCTCTCTAGTCTTCCACTGTCAGAAAGGAGAACACATCCAGTGCTCTCCTGATCAAAGCCATCATTATCAACCCTGAGCTCCTGTGTCACACGCTTCACCAATCAGCCTACGCTTACACACACCTGGAAGAAATGCATGTTTAACAGCAACACATCCCTGATCAAATACTCACCCGAGGAACTGCTCTCATGGCACCAGGGGAATGAACCCACACCTGCTCCAAAACCTTGACTCATCATGCTATACTCGTTTAAACAAATTTCCAGACAGACTTAATGTAAATTCTGGACTGTCAGATAAAAATGCAAAATACACAGAGCAACTGTGATTAATCGGAGTATCATTTTTAATTTTGCTAACACTTTACAGTAAGGTTTAAACATGCACACACATTGAACAAACACAGAATTTCTTGATTAATAAAATTGTTTATTTATAAATATGCTAATGTTCATTGTTAGTAAATATTAGTTAAATAACCCAATTTTACATTATCAATTGAGCTAACCGCAGTGTTATGGCTTTAATATAATGTTTTTGTGGTAATGTCATGCAATACGAAGACGATGCAACAGTGTAAACGTAGGAACTTGTTTTAATAAAAGCAAACTTGTTTTACAGCTTCTTTCCATCACACATATTCAAGGAAATCCCCTGAAGGATGTTCTTACTTCAACTCATGCTGACGGCTATTGGCGTGCACACACACACACACACACACACACACACACACACACACACACACACACACACACACACACACACTCGTGCTGCAGCTGTGGAGGATTGGGCCCTGCCAGATGAAGCATTTTCCCAGAAGAATATAGGTCTGGAGAAACCAGGTCAGGCCCAGTCCATTAGGCTGAGCAGGACTGGACCAGCAGGGCATCACTCAGAGCACAGCAGTCATTAATGGCTGCAGCTGAAACATGGGCGTTGGCAGAGGTACTTCATTTATACGGACTTAGGGACACTTTTGTAGTTTCCTGTATATAGTTGGAATGGGACGAGCTGTTGGGACGATGGAATGGGACGAACTGAGTGTGTATCAGTGTGTATCAGTTTAAACAATAAACATAAAACATTGGACAGGAAAACCTTAATGGAAAGTTGCCTTGGCAAGTTTAAGTTGAAGTACTAAAGTTACTAAAACTGAAATAAAATTAATTAAATCTATACAGAAATACTTAAAAAAAATAACAAAATGACAAAAGCACATAACAAAATGACAAAAACTTAATTTAATGTTAAATTAAAATAAAATAAAAACGGAAAACAATATATATATATATATATATATATATATATATATATATATATATATATATATATATATATAATGTCATGTCATGCAATAATAAATAAGTCAAACAAATATATCCTGTTAATCAAATATGTGTGTTTGTGTGTGTGTGTGTGTGTGTGTGTGTGTGTGTGTGTGTGTGTGTGTGTGTGTGTGTGTGTGTGTGTGTGTGTGTGTGTCAAATTGCACTTCCATATTTTTTGGTCAGGCTGTCATACAAAGAAATTATGAACACATGCAAAAACTAGAGAGAAGCAATAAAACATTCAGAACTTATTATATTGTAGTCAATGTATTTTCTTTGAGCTTTTTGTTTTTCTATGCAATTTTTGCATAATAAAATAAAACTGTAGCTTGCTTTTTTTTTGCCAAATAAATACCTGTGCTTGTGCTTTCCCCATATTTAAAAAATATAAAATATGTTTCCTCATATTTTGATAGTTTAAAGAACTTGTAGGGTTTTTAAAAACAAATATCCCCTCCGGACATCACTTTTTGCCACTACTGTATCAGCTCAGCTTAAATTAACTGTTGAGAACAGTGCAAAAAAGGGTTTTAAAACAGTGTATTTTCTGAAAGTCCACAGGGCCAAAAGATAAGCATAATTACACCATAAAAAATGCATAAAAACAACCAAAATGCAGAAAGAAAGAGACACACAGCTGAATATGTTTGTGGCAGGTCATTGTTTCCTCTGAGTAACATCTGGAATAACACTTACAACATGTTGAGTCTCTTTGCTCATTTTTCAATTTATCATCCAGACTAACATGATCTGACAGCAGAACTTCTGTACCGAACACTTTCTACAGAAACATTAGCAGGAATGACAGTGTTGTAGCTGTTCATCTAGCAACATCCCAAACAATCCCACGACTGTTTGTGCTGTTTTTTTGAAACTCTAAAGAACTTCATCAGACCTGCCAAAGACTAATAAAACAGGGGGGATTAAGAAAGCGCCACACATGTGTAACACCAAAAAGTTCTTGAGAGGTTCCCCAGACGTGGCTAAGAATAGTCCAGACAGACTCCAAACCAAACAAACCATTAAACATTTCAATCTTACTCAAGGGACGCATTGGGTTTAAACACCTGCAAGGTGTTGAAAGTTCAATATTTTATTTGTGTGCCCCATAATGTAAGATATAACACTATTCCACTAAAAATACCCAGCCATTCCAAAAATTTTCACTTTTTATTATACTACTGGGCTGTTGAACACTTTGATTGGTTGACGAACGTTCTAAGGTGTGCAATTATTTTTTCAGTGAACGCTCAGCTAAAGTAGCAGGCAGATCTTGACCGCATTACAGTTCCTTATCACTTCGCCAAATAACTTCAGTTATCACAAAGGTCCTTAACCTAAGCAAAAGAACCAAAACCCACAAAGACAATGACCAAGCAAATAAATAAATGATAGGATAAAATCATCGACCGACCGACCGACTGACCGACCGACCGACCAACCAACCAACCAACCAAACATCCGAACCAACCAAACAACCAACCAACCAACCCACACAACCCATCAACCAACCCACCAACAAACCAACCCACACAACCCATCCAACCCATCCAACCAACCAAAAACCCAACCAACCAACCAAACAACCCACCCACCCACCCACCCACCCACCAACCAACCAACCAACCAACCAACCAACCCCCCAACCAACCAACCAGCCAACCCACCAACAAACCAACCCTCCGAACCAACCAACCAACCAACCAACCAACCCTCCGAACCAACCAACCAACCAACCAACCAACCAACCCTCCGAACCAACCAACCAACCAACCAACAAACCAACCCACACAACACATCCAACCAACCAAACAACCCACCCACCAAACAACCAACCAACAAACCAACCCACACAACCCGTCAACCAAGGGCATGTTCAAGTTCAAAACGGTGCGCAACGTTTTGCTACGGTTTCCAGGTTGAACGTCATGTTTCCTGGAAACGGTGTGCACCAGTGTGCAATGGGGTTTGAGATACGTTTTCTCTTGTTTGGTGGGTGTGACCTTGCATTCACATAATACATTATAGACTTCTGTAATTCAATGTTAGGCTGCATAGATTAGGTCAGCCGGAACCGGGAACACTTCCCATAAATCCTGATGTACTCGTTACATCATGAGAAGAATGGCATCTACGCTAATTTTAGTGTCTGTGTTTATCTCGAGGTTTTCCCGCAGCCTGCCGGATCCAGGCCGTACCCAGATCTGATGAAGGACCTTCACCTGGACCCGATGACAACGCAGTGCTGAAGTGCCAACTAGTCTCCCCCTATGGAGGATCCCTTTACCACTCTACAGATAAGGCGTTGTCGGGAAATTTCGTTTCGCGTTCCTACCCGAAGTGACAAAATAAAATAAAATTCTCTATCAAAATTTATAAGGAAAGCCCAGTACTTTGTTTAGGCTTGGTCTGTAGGGAATTCCAAACCTGCGCACATATATTCAAACGCACATAACTATAGAACCAATTCTAAATCCGCATGTGAACGCCATCAGCGTTTCTCACAGGTTCGCGTTTAAAGTCTGTGTAGAGAGAATGGTGTCGTCTTAGCGGCCCCTAATTTAATAACAAATGATCGTTGCGACGGAAATAACTTTATTAAAGAACCGCTATAAAGCCAAAACAATCTCTGTTACCTTAAATTATACGCTTGTCTCTGTAAAGCTGCTTTGAAACAATCTACATTGTTAAAAGCGCTATATAAATGAAGATGACTTGACTTGACTTGACGTGTGTCAGAACTGCAGTCCAATCAGCAGCAGCATGTATATAAAGCACGCAGTATAAAGCACGCAAAGGAACTCGCACAGTGGGTTCAAGGAAAGTAATTTACAAATGTGTTCGATGCAGCTACAACTGAGGATATTAGAAGACATGTTTGTCGTAAGTTTTATTGTAAAAATATAGGATATCAACATAATGATGTAGTTGTTTATATTTTTAGCTTCATTGCAAGTGTATGACATTTGGTATAGAAATAAACAATGGTAATTAAGTGCTTTTCATAAAAATGAGAAATAAAATACAGGGTATTAAAACAGTATGAACTACAAATAAAGTCAGTATGTGAGGCAAAATAGATGTGTTTTAGTCTGAATTAGGTAAGATGTGTGCTTCCATTTCAGTTTCAGTAATCCCTTCACTCGATTGGGATGTTCTCTTTTGTTCTGGGCGGCAAGTGCAGTAACTGTAACATCGGGCATATTTTGTAGTATTAAACACATATTTATACCGACTTCATCAGGCTCCGAAAATTCTTCACAAAGAACACAAAGAATGGCCTTCTCAGCTGCCATAGTTGCAACTCTTGCGTCATCAGAACAGTGTGTTCAATGCATCACCGTTTCTGTTTAAAAAACGTTGTGCAACGTTTTGTCGGGGCTGAACGCAGCCCCACCCACCAACAAACCCAAACAACCCATCCAACCAACCAACCCAACCAACCAAACAACCCACCAACCAACCCTGCCACCCACCAACCAACCAACAAACCAACCAACCAACCAACCAACCCACACAACCCATCCAACCAACCAAACAACCCAACCACCAACCCACACAACCCATCAACCAACCCACCAACAAACCCACACAACCCATCCAACCAACCAACCCAACCAACCCTCCCAACCAACCAAACAACCCACCAACCAACCAACAAACCAACCAACCAACCAACCAACCAACCAACCCTCCCAACCAACCAACCAACCCAACCAACCAACCAACCAACCAACCAACCAACCAACCAACCAACCCTCCCAACCAACCAACCAACCAACCAACCAACCAACCCTCCCAACCAACCAACCAACCCAACAAACCAATCTCTCTTTCTCTTATAACTGCATACCAATGGCTCAAGCCTTCGTTATGCGTTGCGGCCACATTACCACCTCGGATGTGCAATCTTTTTGTAAGAATTCAATTGGCCTGTTGTCAATTATTGCTTATCTAAATAACCAACCTGCTCACAGGGTACTACATGAAGTTTACATTCCATATCTATAGAGAAAAGTGCACTTAAAAGGACAGGAAGATAAAGATTTGTTCATATTCTTTCAATTCAGATTGTCTGGTAGATCCATCCTTGAATCTACTAATGAATGATGAATCTTCTCAGTGTAATGTACTTCCATTAGACAGAGGAATTGAGCAAACATGATCATGTCAAACATAATCTTCATGACAACATTTTGCTTGTCACATTTACAGTCCTTTGTCTTTCATTCTTGTCCATTTGTCTCTCAGCTGCTCCATGTTCGACTGTTGTTTTGGCACCATGAACTGAACTGGAATGAACCCAAGCTTCCAATGCCCATATGAACAGATTCAAACCTCAGCGGTCCCAGTGAACAGGAAATGGTTCACTTAGTGCAACTCAAATTACAAGTGATGAAACAGCTGGATTTGGACTCAGAATGCAAACTGTATAGGGAGCAGCTGGGAGCACATGTAGACACACACACACACACGTTGGCTTTCCATGTTTTATGGGGACTTTCCATAGACATAATGATTTTTATACTGCACAAACTGTATATTGTATCCCCTAACCCTAAACCTACCACTAAACCTACCAATCACAGAAAAAAAAGAAGTTTTTTTTTTCAAAAAACATCATGTAGTATGATTTATAAGTTGTTTTCCTCCTAGGGATCAAACAAATTTCTCCACAAGGTCAAACATTATTACTGTCTTTGTGGAGAAATTTTGTCCCAACAATGTAGGGATTACCAGCACTACACAAACGTGTGAGTTTTTCTATATAATTATAATATAGGCTATATAAATATAATATATAATTTATCATATATATATATATATAATTTAGCAGACCAAATGATTATGGTAAATAGACCAATCTTAATAGCTAATTAACTGTATATTAAGACGGGGCCTGGCTCAATGACATATAAGAGTGTTGCAATGAAGAAAAGGATTTTTAAATATAATCCAAGTTTTTAGAAATGTACTCACGTTTTTTTAATTTTTAAATACCATTTTATAGAAAGGTTTAAATGTATTGACTCAATAACATTTTACTTTTATTTTTCAATAACAATTTTCCTCACATCTTGAATAAACTGTATGTGAGTGCACACATCTTAATAATATATATTTTTTTATAACAAAATTTTTTTTCAGGTAATAAATAAATAAATATTTCTTTATATATTTTCTTATTTATTTATTCTTAAAATTATTATGAATTATCCATTCATAAATTTCATTAAGGTTTGCGGGAGTCACATCACATTTTACAACATGAACCATGTATTGTCACAAAAAGGACAAATTATTTGATATTTTAAAAGACCTAACCTGACCTAACAGTCATGAGGGTCTGCAGGGGTCCTGTTGATGATACCATTTCAAATTTTTTATTTTTTTATATAAATATATAACACGTCAACGTTTTGATTTAATTTCCATAAAGACAGCATATTGAAAAATGTCAGTCTATGAAGCATGTACACTCCTGAAAAGGCTAATGTTTTTATTATTACACCTGGTGTGAAGGCCTGACAAGGCTTGGAGTAGTGACTGGTTTGTAATGAAATCTCTCTTGCAGGAATTATGCATTACTTCCTATATTAAATATTTCAGTCTTTGGCAGGTCTGAGTCTTACCTTCTTTACGCATGTGATATTACCTGCAAATCGCATTCTTAAGGGTCCCTGGAGCATGGCCTGTTTGGATGTGCAAACACTAACCCTTCACACACACCTGACCTTCATTATCTGCTCCTCTTCTCCATTCACTTCATTAAAGTGCAAATCCGCTATTGGCAGTATGAATACAGCTCAGACAACATTCAAACCGCTGGGGCTCTGCAGCATTTCAATATATTTTCTCAATGCTCTATTCAATCTAGTCAGGATCTTGTGTATGAATGTGCTTAAGAGAACTACTATTGTTGGACTATTTGATAAAGCTAATACACCACACATCTTACTTTCAATAACAATGACAAAAAGTGTTGTCATGCATAGCATATGTTCCAAAATACAATGTGTGTTATTAAATTAAAAACGGGGGAGAGTGTGTTAGACCCAGTTCATATTTTTATACTTATAGACCCAGTTCATATTTTTTTAAACCTTTAATAGTGACATTTTACATAAAAAATGTTATTGATATCCCAATAAAAGATTAATTTTTATATCATAGGCTATAAACTTGAATATATTTATATTTATGCTTAAAACATAATTAGCCAATCTGAAAAATATATTTAATTAGAAGAGTATTTTCCGAAAACAATATTTTAATACTTAACACAGTTTTGCTTGTCAAGAAAATATACTCTTCAGATATTTTAACAAAAAAAAAAACTGATTAAGAAAATTGAAATACAATGTGAACAACTTGCATGTATACAAATCTACGGAAATATGTTCATTTCTGTACAGCCATTGGTCAACTAGTCAAGGAGTAAAAGCTGCAACGTAGGAAAGTAATTTTTTTTTTTTACATTATCTACACTGGCAGATTTCAAATTTAAGTTCACTTTATCAGACTTGGGATATTAACTAAGCTTTTGAGAATGCAATAGTCATTTAAAATCCATTACTCTGTTTTCTGTTTCTGCCTGAGTATGTTTCTGAAGCTCATCATCAGTTTTCACATCACTGGTTTAATATTCAGCTCCACTCGCGTTCATGTCCGTGTGAGACACATTAGTTGCAGATGACGTGCATAATGTTCAAAGCCTTTGACTAGAACTGTGTAATTAAAGAGATTGACTTTTGTTGCAAGTAGTTTGATGCTTTGAGCCTCTTTGTGCTGCAGGCCTGTTCGGCGGGGTCATTAGATGATGGTTTTTTTCTCTTACGCCTTTTCTTCCCATAAACAAATTTGTCATACAGAAACACAGTACAAAAACAGAGTAATCATGTTAGCGCTCAGGGAGGAAATGACTTGTACCAAGCCATTAGTGTTTCAACAACGCAACACGAGAGGGCAGAGAGGATAGAATAAGAGAGCAAGGACGGGGGGGGGGGGGGCATTTTTTTTACTAAGACACAAAGGAAGAGGGAGAAAGGGAGAGAAAGAGGATGAGGATACATACCGAGAGCCAAAAAGAAGAATAGTACACAGAAGAAGAAGAAAAAAGTGAAAGGAGGCAAGAAGCATCTGCAGGAGAGGGGTGTTTAGCTCATGCATAATGCATCACGACAGAATTTGGGGAATAAAGGCTTTTCTAACTAAAAGCTGGAGGCAAAGAAAAAAGAATGACTTCACTTGCTTTTTGGCTTGTCTTATCTCATCTTCTCTTTCATTCATTCTTTTGTTTTCACTCCTGAGCTGTCGGAGGAAGACAGATGCAGCGAGGGCTAATGCATCCCGAAAATACTTTTGTCTGCGGAGAGAAAAGGAGAAAGAGAAAAGAGAAGAGATGAAAATTAAATTTGTGCCAATGCCACAGATGATGCATTTTTTTTACTCTCAAAAGTGGGTGTGGAAGTTTTATATTAAATAAATAAATAAAAACACTGCTTCATGAAACATTGGGCAAAACATGTGCCATAACCTGCCATTAGTTTTTAATAATAACCACATTTTCACTTTGATTTTAATCATGAGATTAACAATATTCCTATCACAAACGTGCCCCTTCAGTTGATTTTCTTTCTCAAAATGATCACACTTTCATTCACTACATAAAACCACCTGTCCTTCCTAATTCATGAAAAATTCATAATACAAAATGTATATTAAGATGTTATGATAAACTATGCCTTTCTCCACTGATGTTCTGAGTTGTTCAAAGCGTTTCTGATGATTTAAAAGGCAGCAGACTGACTCCGAGATGGCGGATGGGAACATGGTTTGTGTAACATTAGCAACACATTATTAGCTGGTTATTAATAGCAAAAGGCTAATCATATTAATTACCGTTATGTGTTCGACGTTGTAAAGAGCGAGACCATTGAGCAGCATTTACCTCAGTAAGATGACCAAGTGAATCTCTGAGCTGAGCTGGTGTGAACGAGTGGAGGCGGGGCTAATAAGCATATTCATGAATCCGCATATATTAACTGAAGCAAGGGTTTAGAGTTACATTTAAGCTATTTTAAGGCATGAAGAAATTTTTTTCATAGGAAAAAAACGTTAAAATATGTCTAGATCAGTTAATTATTGACTACAGGGGGACTTAAATAATTATTTAAAATAATTGTGCTTTTGTGTCACCAGCTTGATTTTCTCTGACACACAAATTATCAAGGAAAAAAATGGATATTGCATTTAGTAAACATGTCATTTTCTAAATATTTTTCCAAACAACAATTTGACCCATATTTTCTGAGTTTGTTGACAATCCAATAGATGGAGATGAGAATCAATTTAAAACCATGCTTCATTGACGCCAACGGTGATTGTCTATATTTGCAATCAATATAACGCATTATTTTTTAACAGTATCTGAAGGTGTTGATCCATATTGGGTAATAGCATTGAAAAACACTTATTTTATAAGAAATTGTAAGCAGAAAGAGATTGCACCCAAAAACATGAACATGAACGTGCTAAACCAATACTTGTTTTAAGTAATTTGATATATAAAAAGAAAATTTGTTTTGTTTCGTCCCAGTACCCAGAAATCAGTGAAAAATTATTCTCTGTTCTGGGTGTGTGAGCTCTTCCTAAGGAAAATATGCCAGCGGTGTCAATTATTAACACTTAAGTAGCATAAATATTCAATGAGCCTGATGCCCCATTTCAGGATGCAGAGCAAACAAACAACAAAATGACGAGGAAAATATGCAAATTGAGTTTGTTTCATGCATCCTTCTAAATAATACGAATTAATTCATATTTCTTCATGACTCAAATATTATCAAAACTGAAAAGGACATTTTTATTGACATACAGAACATAATTTACAATACTCAACATTCAAAAAGGTTGCATTAAAACACACACACACACACACACACACACACACACACACACACACACACACACACACACACACACACACACACACACACACACACACACACACACAATCTGACTATTCCAGTAAAAAATCAGTACAGATCAGCATATCGATCCCCAAATGTAGATTTTTCTTAAATTGTATTCACAATCGCAGTGACTAATAAAAATAGACATGGACTTTGCCTGACACTGGCAAAACTATCTCTTAAGTGCTTTCATTTCCTTCAGGTTCTGCTTGAACCCAGAGAGACTTCTATAAGCTATTAACTCTCTCTCTCTCTCTCTCTCTCTCTCTCTCTCTCTCTCTCTCTCTCTCTCTCTCTCTCTCTCTCTCTCTCTCTCTCTCTCTCTCTCTCTCTCTCTCTCTCTCTCTCTCTCTCTCACTCTGACCCAGTTCTTAAGGGGCAGCTCCAAGGAACTAAGAGGAGTACAAAGACAGGGCAAAGCATTATAATCTGGTCTCTGTCCTGCTTTCTAGTGTCTAGTCCCGCACATTTGCACAGTCTTAACCCCCTTGTGTCTTCCTATCCCATGTCAAACTATACTGTCCCATGATAGACAAGCCAGAGCCACACTCTGGTCCTTACAGACTAAGCCGTCTCTCTGCTCTGACGACATGACTGTGGGCTGTTCAACTGGAGCTCCACTGAGACAGCTTCCAGCACTTTTAGACAAATTATAACCGAGCTCCTGCTGAGCCGCCCCAGGACATGCAGTCTAGTCCAGAAACAGATTCTGTGTTTTGGTCCTCTGCTGGCCTCTAACAGTCTGGAGGCTGTGTAAAAGCCTGTTAGTACTGCTTCTGAAAACTACCTGCTGTCTCCTTTTTCTGACAGTGTTTCAGGCGTCATTCTACAGGATGATCCCAATATACTGCACCAGAGCCATGAAAAAAAGAAGTGGAGAACATACACAGGTGCAGAAGCTACTTTAAAAAACTACCAAGCTGCAAACTACTCATCCATCTTAGCTGCTATGCAAAAAGCTACAAATAATTATATGTGTTATAATAAATTCACTGTAAAATAATCAAATTGATGGTGTAAAATTTTACATAATAAGTCAAACCTATGAATTACCATTTAATTTAAAGTGAAAAATAGTCAAATTAAAGTCCCAGAAAAGAAAGGGTTATAAAAATGATTATTTCTATAGAAATAATTTTGTGTCTTCTCATTTTTGTTATCGGTTATATACATTATGAGTCTTGTGTTACATTTTCTGTTACTTAAAGGGGTACTTCACTGCTGGTAAAATGGGCTTTCAATAAAACTTGTCTGCCTATGCAGCACAAAGGTGAAGAAAAAAGAGAAATCGATAAATCCAGAGAAAACAAAGAAAAAAAGGCGGTTGTGTTCCCTTTTGCCGAATAGGTAGGAAACCTTCAACAGCCATAATGTTTCCATCCAAGGCCACTTCCACCAGTCTGCTATGAATACACTTGACCAAATACCACCTTGCTTTAGTAGGAAAAACTTCTTAGAAAACTTTTAATTATAGTGCTGTTGACTTGTATTGTTCCCGGGTGCAAGAATTCAAAGAGTAAACATCTAGCAGGAGTGAGTTACTTTTGGTTCCCAGTGAAGGATCCAGTGCGATGGCTAAAGACTGCAAAGAATCTTAAATATGGAGAGAAAACCTGTGTTTGTAGTCAACATTTCAAACTGGATGACTACGAACACAGTCATTGCGTCCGAAATCACACACTGTCTGAGTTGGTACTATATTTGAATTTGAATTTACTTTGTTATTTTGCTAACAAATGTAAATTCCTCAGTCCATGTAACACAGAATGAGTAAACTTTGTTAATTTACATACTACTGGCATTGTAAAAATATAAAGCGAATTGAAATTCAACGAAGTTACACTAATATTTATCTCATTGTGTTACCCTGATGGTGTTTTGCCTTTGTCTGAATGACACTGTTCACCATATATTTGACTATTGGCTATGTTTTATGGACAGGCCACTTACAATGAACTATGATTCATCGTGTGGCTTTCTATTTTACCACCTGTTTTATCATAATGGCTATGAATACATTTTAGTGTACGGGACAGCTCTGTGAATGTCCTTGAGTGGCCCAGACAAAGCCCAGACTTGAACACGATTGAACATCTCTGGAGAGATCTGAAAATGGCTGTGCACGGACGCTCGCCATCCAACCTGATGGAGCTTGAGAGGTTCTGCAAAGAAGAATGGGAGAAACTGCCCCAAAATAGGTGTGACAAGCTTGTAGCATCATATTCATATTTTGTATTATTTTTAATAAATAATAAAAATTTCATGTTGTCATTATGGGGTATTGTTTGTAGAATTTTGAGGGTAATAATGAATTTAATCCATTATGGAATAAGGCTGTAACATAACAAAATGTGGAAAAAGTGAAGAGCTGTGAATACTTTCCGGATGCACTGTGTACAGGTCTACTCTGAAAACAGCTGAAGTACTGTCACACTATTGAAAAATGTTAATAGCGTCACTACTTTTAGAAAGTTACCCCCAATACAGGTGTTATTCAGCTCATCACTGCAGGGGCAAAACCACAGCAACGCTACACCATGTGTTCTTATTATGTTCTGACCTTTTTTTTTTTTTTTTTGCACAGAAGAGAAGACAAATACGAAACTTCTGGAATATTTACACTCCTTTCAGTATTTTAATATCTCCTTATGTGATGGTGGTCTTAGCTGTGTAAACCAAAAGTACTCTAAACACACATTCGCTCATATATGTTCAGTCAGAAAAGGTGAGTCATGAGCTGATTCACACAGCTTTATTGGCCAAAGTTAAACATTCGATTTCAAGAACAGCCTGTAAATCACAGAGGGGCATTAACCGCCATAATAAGCACTTATAAACATTCACAGCGGAGCTGCTTTCCCAGCGTGCTCCACGTGCGTGCAAGCCTCCCTTAGTGTTTACGTTTCTCTGACAGATAACTGAAGCAGAAGACTTACAGTGAAGTTGATGCAGGGTGAATGTGCCCTGTTCCTGTCCTGGGAGAGCTGCTGGAGGGGAAGAGTGGGCCTCTGGAAATAGGAGTGTCAAATGAGGGTGTGATAAATGAAGAGCACTCTGATGTAGAACGCCAGTTGTTTGGAATGTCATAAATCCCAAGTTTGGGCCTCTTTTGATTCACCTGAAGTAAGAAAATGGGGGCAGTCTGAATGAACTAAGTTTATACTATTTTACACAATGGCTAGAGATGCCATATTGGTATCAGCCAATAAATAAAACTATCGGTTCCATAAGTAAAACATGTTGATGTATTAAAGGCAACAAATTAAACCCACAAACAAAATGGCATCTCACATATAGTTGCCATTATATTTTTAAACAAATAAAATAAAATAAATCTCAGAGCTTGTATGTTATAACACTGTCGAATTTCTTTATTCTTTTTCATATTTTTTGTTATACGCAGGCATGCATGATTTATTTATTTAAAGGCCCATTTGTTAAAAGATTACATTAAAGAAATTAAGTTTGTTTTCTGCTGTTGTACACTATCAAAAAAGTCAAAGTTTTTTAAAGAAGTCTCTTGCTCAGCAAGGCTATACTTATTTGATAAAAAAAAAAGGTAAAATTGTGAAATATTGTTACAGTTTGAAAAACCTGTTTTCTATTTGAATATATTTTAAAATGTAATTTATTCCTGTGATGGCAAAGCTGAATTTTCAGCATGCTGATTTGATGCTCAAGAAACATTTCTTATTATTATCAATGTTCAAAACAGTTTTTGCTGCTAAATATTTTTGTGGGGAAAAAATATTAAAATAGAAGTTTTTAAAAATTGCAATAATAATTCCACAATATTACTGTTTTTACTATAAGAGATCTCTTTCAAAAATGTTTAAAAAAATCTTAATTATTTTACACTTTTAACCAGTTATAATGAAAAGCTTCTAAAAATGTGTACAGTACAGTAAATGTACAGTAAATGATGTCTGGTGTCATTTGAAGCATTCAGAAATATGGAGCTTTTTGTCACATCAGAAAAATGTAGATTGGACAATATATTGGCTGTCAGTTCCAAAATATAAATAATAATCAGTTATCAGCATCAGGTAACATTTCCAAAAGGCCAAAACATCTGAAAAGGCTAGCTTACATCAGTTGGACTTTTCCAGGCTAGTTTCTTTTTAGTTAGTTGTGGTTGAGTGTCAAGTTGGTGGAATAGCAATGCTGTACACTATCTGATATTAAATGGTTTAGGGCCACACTCTCCTGTCAGACCCAGCGCTACAAGATGGCAGGTAAAAGACAAAGGAATAATAGGCTGATAACAAAGGTCACCGTCATCACTTACAGAAGAACAATAGACTGACACACAAAGCACTGTGTTGGAACGTTGTGGTGAGATACAGCTAACACATGAAGCTTAATGAATCTAGTGAGAGAGACATTATCTTGTTATAGCATAAATTGTTTCACAGAGCCCCTTTTGTACCCTGCCAATGGTTCACATAGATAAGAAAAAATGGATTCAGGTAATATCAGACTGACAGATTCCAATGTGAAAAATGCTTTTCAGTAAACCAAGAGATGTAGCCACTCTCTGTCTGGCTTGGTAGCTGTCAATTCATTCAGGCCTCATGAAAGACAATTGTCTGTCCACACTGAAAGCAACATCATCACAGCCAATCAGAACAGTGTGAGCGCTCCACTCTCTCTCACAACACACTGCACAGCTGAAGAGCGTTTAACTGAAAACATATACCTTATATTTTCATGATGCTTCTGCAGATGGCATGCTTTTTATTGTTTATCTTGTGAAACTTAAAGGATTTGTCATATAAAGTAATAAGGATGTGCAATGAAGCCATTATCAGCACCTTTATTTATCGCAATGGCAAAATATAACTCTTTCTGAATGTCTATTCAGATAGTACCAAATGTAGATGGGGCTTAAACCGGAAATAACCCGATTCAATTTAGAAAATATAGCTTACTACATTTGATTATTTTTATTACAAACTTTATTTAAAATGAAGTTATTCTTGATTTGGAAATAGAATGATAACACTTGACAAGTTTGCTCAATAATACAGATATGCAACTCGGCCACCTGATCTGAACATGAAATCAGATTTCATGTGATTTCATTAATAAAGTTATTTTAAATTGTAGCTAATAATATTTCACAATATTATGTTTTACTGTATTTTGGTAAAATAAGATACTTCAAAAACATAAAAAAAAAAACGTACCCAAACTTTTGACCATGGTGTGTACTGTATATTTACAGTTTTAATCAAAATTATTCAACCCCCATTGCAAATCAGGTTTATTGGCAACATTTACAGACTTTCAGCTGTTTGCAAGGAACAAATCAAACAAAAGTTATTGAAATTGCTCAAAGCAACAAATGTTTCAAGTGGTTTCCCCAAATTCAACTGAAAATGCAACTTTTAATGACTTCTGCAGTCTCAAAATTATCTGAACAGAATCCCCTCACAACAGCACAAATCTGCAACACAGGTGTTGTCTCAAGCACACCTGATGCAACTAATCAAGGGCTTCAATAGTTGCACCAGGTTTGCTTGAGCTAGAACACATGAAATATCTGAACTGGCTAGCTTTGTTGAGTGTCATGTTTGACTGCATGTTAGAAATATGGTCAAATAAGGTTTATAAGTAAAAAAAAATGGTCCAAAAAGTTAAGAGAAGATCGCCCTTCATAAACAAAAAGATAAGAAAAAGATAGCGAAGCACGAAATGTTCCTATAGACAAGCATAGTTAGCAAGTTCAAAGTTAAAGGAACAGTGATTACACTACCTGGACGGGCAGAAAAAGGAAGCTATCAACAGCTGCAACCAGATTTCTGAGAAGGCAGGTTCAGAAAAACCCTTGAGTGACTGTAAAAGACCTGCAGCAAGACTTGGTGGCAACAGGCACTAAACGCATGTGGTTTCCATGCCAGAACTCAAAGACGTACTCCACTACTTACCCAGAAACACAAGAAATTTCAGATCCAGTTTGCTTAAAATCATATAAATAAGCCACAGAAATTTTGGGATTCTGTTCTGTGGAGTGATGAAACAAAACTGGAACTTTTCAGCCCTATGGATCAGCTGCATGTAGAGAAGCTGTATGTAGGAAGAAGAATAAAGCATGTTGAAAAAAAACACTACTGTTAAGCATGGTGGTGCATGGATGCTCTGGGGCTGCTTTGCATCCTTTGCAGTGTGTGGAAGGCAAGATGGATTTATTGAGGTATCACCTCATGCCGTCAGTGAGGAAGGTGAAGCTTGGGTGTCATTGGACCTTCCAACAGGACAATGCTTCCAAACATACCTCAAATTCCACCAAGGCTTGGTTGCAGAAGACGTCCTGGAAGATTCTACAGTGGCCATCACAGTCACCTGACTTGAACCCAATAGAAAATCTCTGGTGATATTTGAAGAAAGCGGTTGCAGCACTCAAACCCAAGAATATTACTGAACTGCAGGCCATTGCTCATGAGGAATGGGCTAAGATTCCTCAGAAACGCTGCCAGAAGCTGGTGTTTGGTTATACATCTCGATTGCAGCAGGTCATAACAGCAAAGTACTAAAGTTGCTTGCCATGAAGGGGTTGAATAATTTTGAGACAACAGAAGTCATTAAAAGTTGCATTTTCAGTTGAATTTGGGGAAACAACTTGAAACATTTGTTGTGTTTAGCTATTTCAATTACTTTTGTTTGATTTGTTCCTTGCAAACAGCTGAAAGTCTGTAAATTGTGCCAATAAAGCTGATTTGCAATGGGGGTTGGAGGAAAAATTACAGATTTTTTTTTTTACAGTGTAGGAAAACAAGTGAGGACAACTTAGTGCATCACTACAGAAATGGAAACCAAGTATCCGACAAAATACAATCAGTCGCACAGTTGCACAGTTTCAAATATTCCTTTGCCAAAAACAAATAAAGTTGTAAAGTGACAAGCACTATATACTGTTCAACAGCAACACTGGATAGACTCTCAAATGGTCACCACTTCTAAACAAATCAAAAGAGAGGAACGTTCTTCAGCTGATTTCAGCTGTAACAAAATTACATCCACAGCCACATCAAAGGTACCCTGCTCAGGTTCTCTGATGAGTCAAAACACCTCTGGCTATTATTTCAACATGGTTTTGAACAGCCTACAGTTACAACAGCCCTGCATTCCAGCAGTTCCTTGTGTAAATATTTGGTTTCGACGTCTCTCATTGAGAAGGGAGGGGCGGCCTGGCAGCAGGAGAGAGTGCGCCACGGCGAATCCCAGAAGCAGCAGGTGGGCCGCCACAGAGGACGGACTCAAGCCGTGCGGTTGCCACCCTGGTAAGGACCACACACACAAAGGGCCCAAAGAAGCCAGGCCACCTCAGCGAAGCTGCAGAGAGGGAGACATGTTTGACTTGGAGAGCAAAGGAATGTAAGAGGGATTATTCAACAGTTTTGGATTGGACAAGATACACCAGTTTTATGCGCATGCGAAAAAGACTGTACTTCTGACAAGTCTGAGCCGATAACGTGAATCAAGTTAAATCAGAGGCCAAGTGTTTGTTATTTCTGGAAGTAATTGCATTGCCACTGTGAAAACTGAGAGGGGTGTGTAAAACGTAGGAATTTCACAAACAATAATATTTTAAAGGGATAGTTTGCCCCAAAATTGAAATTACTGTAGGTAGGTTTCTTCAGGCATCATGAAGACGTTGCCAAAGTGCTTCTGGATTTAGTCTGTCTCAGTTTTTTCCATTTCTTCATGTAATCCCAGACAGACTCGATGATAGTGAGACTCCTTGTGCGTACAAAAATCACTCTGGATTATTACGATTAATAGCAAAAGGAATGTTTGGAAATGTAAACTAATATTACTTACTGACACACTACAGCAGTATATATAAATTGCTTAAAACCATTTATTTGGGTGAAAATACTAACATGCCTAAGACTTTTACACAATACATGTTGTCATTAAAATACTATATTAAAATAGAAAACAATATTTTAAGGTGTAATAATATTACACAATATTGTTTTTACTGTACTTTTTGGTCAAATAAATGCAGCTTTGGCGACCATGAGAGACTTCAAAGCGATAAACAAAACAAAACTATTGAAAGGTGGTGTACATTGTTTCGTGGAACACAAAAAGCTTTTTTGAAAAAATAAATCTGTGTTTTCTTGTCTGAGCAGTAAAAGTCAGTAGGGTCCAATGTTGTTTTTGGACCCCACTGATTTCTATTGTATGGACAAAAGCAGGTTCGGAACGACATGTGGATGAGTAAACGATGACAGAATGCACATTTTTTGGCTGAACTATCCCTTTAATTTACGGTCCATCATCTGGTTTCGCATGGTGAATGTGCCAAAGTGGCCGTAGTGAGCGGATCTGTGACAGGTGTCGTCATATCAGCCGCACTCTGGCTCTGGGTGTCACTTTTATTATCCCAGGGCGTATGCTGTAATGATCGGCAGGAATCATGTGTGCATGTGGGTGGTGTGTCTGAGCGGTGAAGGAGTTATTAAGGGGATGATGTCAACACTCAGCCTGCCTCATGTTGCCTAATCAGGCCTGCGCTGCCCAAAGCCTCCTACACAGGGAGGTCCGGGCTACAGTCCATGCCTGTCAGTCCCACATCACCGCACACCACTGCGGAGAGCATCACACACACACACTTACACACACTTTCACCATGCTACACACTCACATCACTAACCACACTGTCAAACTGCCACGCAATCGACACAGAGTGGCTGTTTATATGCAAACCATGTCACATGCTTGTTAAGTTTCTGTTGAGTCACTTGATAAAACAGGCTCTTCTTAAAGGTGCATTCTGGTCCGCCGTAACGTGTCTGCTTTAACAGCTGCAGAGCTTTGATCTGACCAGTATCATTTAACGGTAGGATTGCATATATGGGGCAGAAGATGACATCCTGTGAGCTCTTGAAAGTAGACAGACATCAAACGGCTGCAGCACAGTCATTAATTTCACTGCCGACGGTCAGACAGCCAAGACCTTGACAGCAACGGGTCAGACGTCTTCGTCACTCAGAGCTTTTAAGAGCAACAGAGAGCGAGTGTCTGGAGCGCGCAGAGTAGGAAGAGTCTGAACTCCACTTTGATAGGCTTCTATAGCCAGAGTTCTTGACTAAACTTGACAGAAAGTCACTGTCGACACTGTGCTCTTCAGATACATGAAAGAACATGTGGAAAAAGAGAGGTTGCAGCATCAAAAAGCCCTGTGGAAGTGTTTGACGTGAGCTGTTTTTAATCCTCTCTGATTACAGACTTGGAAAGGCATTTATTTTTAATACTTTCAATATTTAATATCACTGGAAATGTGGAATTTTCATTTCACAACCCAATGTGAGTGTGAAAGTGACAATGAAAAACAAAACAAAACATTTGCTTATGCAAAACTTGTGCAAAACCACCATGACAAGGCATTTTAGTAGTTTTAAGAACGCTTTAAGGTGTTCTAAGTGTTTTTGCAGCATTGTTAAGCGGTTTTTCAAGGTGTGGTTTCTAGGGCGTTGTTGGAGTGTTGCTAAGGTGTTCTGAGTGTTTTATGCAACATTGCTATGCAGTTTCTAAGTTATTCTGAGTGGTTTATAGGGTGTTGTGGTTGCCGGGATGTGGTTCTGGCTGCTGGGATGTTGCTGTCCAGTTTCTAAGGTTTTCTGAGTGTTTTTGCAACATTGCTTTGTGGTTTCTAGGGTGTTGTTAGGGTGTTCTGGGTGGTTGTCAAGGCTGTTAATGTTTTCTGAGTGTTTTTGCAATGTTGCTGTGCAGTGTACTGGGTTTGAGTGTTGATAAGGCGTTCTAGGTGGTTGGCAGGATGTTGCTGTGCAGTTGCTAAGGTGTTCTGAGTTTTTTTTTTTTTTTTTTTGCATTATCACTATGCAGTTTCTAAATGGGTGGTTTCTAGAGCATTGCTAAGGTGTTCTGGGTGGTTACTAATGTGTCTTTATTGGATTTTAGCACATTGTTACATGGTTTCTAAGGTGTACTGATTGGTTTATAGGGTTTCTAAGATGTTCTAAGCTTCTTCTTTCTTTCTATTTTTAATTTATTTTAAATTTTTTGCAATGTTGCTATGTAGTTGCTTACATTAAAAGAGACCATCCCCAAGTCTCTATGATATTCTGATCTGTGGATATGGCTCAGGTGCCTCCCTTAATGTGAGTCTATTGAATTTGTTTTGTCAGTTTTATCTCACAGCAAACTATAATTGTTCATCTGAATCTTTAGTAAAGTAATAGCACACCTCTCCTCAATAAGCCACATCATTTGAGGTGTCATTTGTGTCTGCAGTACATGAAGTGTGGGACGGGTTACAGTTACCTTTAGTACTTAAGTGTTTAAAACAATTATGTGCAAAATTAATAATGGTGCTAGGAATTTAGAAAGTGCAAACAGTTTTCCACTCTAGAAAAAGACCTAACACATACAGTATGGTCACTAAAAAATGTCTGACACATTGTATAGAGGTAAAAGGTTACAATGAAATGTCCCTAACACACACTCACACAAACAAATCCTACTTTTAACTTTAATCCTACTTGTAACTTTGTAAGAGGACTCCCAGTATATGACAGATCTGAGCAGGTGCTACAAGCTGGCGCTGAGAAAGAGAGTGACATCATATCAAGTATAACTCCAAATTACCCTGATAACTGAGTCTGTGTCTAGTCTCACAAATATCTCATTTGAAAACATCTTCCCTTCCCTTCCCTTTTTTTTTTTTTTTTTTGCTTTTAAAGGCCACATGTTAGGAGACATTTGTTTCTTTATTATTACGTATATTATCAGCATATTTTATTTATACTGTTATTAATTTATATCAGTATATTTTATTTCATACTGTATACATATTGTGTAGAATATTGTTTATTTTAGAGCTACCTTGCAATGAATCATACAATCTGTGAGAGATGCTTTCCTGGAAGGTCTAGTGTTCCTGCCAAATACCCTAAGCCAACTCCCTAATGGCCCTCAACTAGTAAGGATAATGGTGTGAGGGAAGGTTTATGTTGGTCTAAGAAAGTTTTGACTTTAAAGACCCCATGAAATTATTTGAAACAGGAAGTTGAAAGTATTTGTGACAATGTTGATTAATATCAAAATTAATTTCCACTTGTCCCTTAAAAAAAAAAGAAAAAAAAGATATATATATATACATACATACAAATATATATATATATATACATATACACTACCGTTCAAAAGTTTGGGGTCAGTAAGATTTTTAATGTTTTTAAAATAAGTATCTTCTGCTCATTTATTTAGGCTGCATTTATTTGATTAAAAATACAAACAAAAACAGTAATATTGCGAAATATTATTCCAATTTAAAAAAGCTGTTTTCTATGTGAATATACAGTAAAGTGTAATTTATTCATGTGATCAAAGCTGAATTTTCAGTCTACTGGAATACTCCAGTCTTCAGTGTCACATGACCCTTCAGAAATCATTCTAATATGATGATTTGATGCTCAAGAAACATTTATGATTATTATATTGAAAACAGTTATTTACATTTTTTATTTCATGATGCTATGATGAATATAAAGTTCAAAAGAACAGCATTTATCTGAAATCTAAAGCTTTTGTAACATTAAACACTACTGTTCAAAGGTTTGGGGTCAGTAGGAATTTTTAATTTTTAATTTTTGGGGGAAATAAATAAAATAAATCAATACTTTTATTCATCAAGGATGAGTTAAACTGATCAAAAGTTACAGTAAAGACATTTATAATGTTAGAAAATATTCTATTTTAAATAAATGCTGTTCTTTTGAACTTTCTATTCATCAAAGAATTTTGAAAAAATTGTACACAACTGTTTTCAACATTGATAATAATAATGAATGTTTCTTGAGCATCAAATCATCATATTAGAATGATTTCTGAAGGATCATGTGACACTGAAGACTGGAGTAATGATGCTGAAAATTCAGCTTTGATCACAGGAATAAATTACAGTTTAAAATATATTAAAATAGAAAACAGTCATTTTAAATTGTCATAATATTTCACAATATTACTGTTTTTTTTATTTATTGTTTTTTATCAAATAAATGCAGCCTTGGTGAGCAGAAGATACTTCTTTTAAAAACATAAAAAAATATCGTATTGACCCCAAACTTTTGAACGGTAGTGTATATATATATATATATATATATATATATATATATATATATATATATATATATATATATATATATATATATATATATATATATAAACATATTCATATTCATATACTTAGGGGTTGTTTACACAACACCAAATTCAACTAAAAACTGAAAACTTTTTAAGCGTTTTGGCCGTTCATTTACATGACAACTGCGTTTTGCGGGACTGAAAATGCAAGCTTTCGAAAACGGTTTTCAAAATTTACGTTTTTGAAAACGAAACCGTAATCGTCCCTGTGTAAACAACAAAAACAGGAATTTGTGAAACGGTGACGTCATGTGCATGCGTACGTGTTCAGTCTATAGGCGCGTAGTGTTTCTTTACAAAGTGACATCGCCAACTACTGGCCTGGCATGAATAATACCGTGTTTTTTAGTCGTTTTCACGGTTCCCTGTAAACAGTGATCATTTTGACAATGTTGTCGTCTGGACACAAAAAAAGCAAAGGAAAACTTTTCCTATTTTAGTACATCATTGTCATGTAAACGTCCCCTAAAATTTGGGTTACACATTTAATAAGTGAAAAATGTTAGTGTGAAACAAAAATTGAGAAACATATGGCACACATACAATACATTATAAATAAAAATATCTGGTGTCTTGAATGTTACTTCGAAAATATACACAAACAAATCCAGGTTCCTATGTTAAATGCTAAATAGTTATATTGTAGAGCACAGCATGTCACATTTCTTACCAAAAGAAAGCACATCAGATCTGAGTCAAAGCCAGACATCAGAGGTGTTTAAAAATGCCTCATTGGCCCATCATTGCAAGTCACGAAGCATCGCAGCGCAGCTCCCCGACTGTACCGAGGCGTCATAACAAGTGTTGCATAAATCATTGTGTTTCTCCTGGCAGGCAGCAGTGTATCATGAATGATTGATGTCTCGCCCTTCTCCTCCACGTACTAATGCAAGCTCAGGGCTCTTTTTCCTGAAATAACAGTTTTGATGACCCTGGGGCTGGGGGGGAGGGCGGGTTAGACAAGAACACTCAAGTTGGGTTATTTCTGTATGAAATATTGATCGCCACTGATGGACCATTACCATGTAGAATAGGATGGATTACCACGCAGAAGAGAAACTATCTGAGGACTAGCGATAGAAAGACGAAGAGAATGAAATGGGAGGTCTGACAGAAGCAAAGCCACCATGCTGATAACAATATACAAAGAACATGAGATTTAGGCAAAGGCAGAGATGTTAAGGTGGTAAGGGCTTCTCTCAATCCCTCTCTGCTTTTCTCTCTCTCTCTCTTTCTTTCCGTTTCTCTCATTCCTGCTAAATGCACCTGCTGCTGGGCCATCAGGAGTAAATAATTGGCAGATCAGTTAAGGTCCTGTGTATCTCCTCTACCCTGCTGTTCAAGCACCACATGGGTGAATATTCTCCACCTCCAGCTCCTGGATCACCTGCTGCTCTGGGCTGGCCTCGAAATCAACTCAAACATGATACACAGAGGAAGATATTTACTGGTGGGGGGGAAACACGCTCTTGAACAACTAAATGAAGCATTTGTGACCAGCTGATAATGGGACAAATAAGAGTTTACACAATGAAAAGTAGGAAAAACCTTTTAAAATTGAGTTTAAAACACGTGTTAAGTTCTTAGAAATGTACTCTTTGTATGAACTCTTAGTTCGTTTCATATGGTTTTGAATTTTTTTAAACCATTTTCCAGAAATTGTTTTATTTATTGACTCTAAAAATGGTAATGTGATGTAACCATCAAGTAAAAAGTAATAACACGTTTTCCTTGTACCTTGAATGCATTTGTACGGAGCCTCTAAAGGGACATGTTGTTGGAAAAAAATGGGATGGGAGAAAAACAGATTTTCTAAATCTTTGCGTTCCCTCGCAAAACTTTTACGTTCCCCCGAGAAATTTTGCATTCCCTCGCAAACCTGTTGTGAGCTCAGACACTTCCTGTTTAATGTGCCGGTGGCAGTGTTTCAGACAGCTCCGTACGTTAACAATGGAGTGTTTCATAGTGTTTGAACTTGGACTCAAATATAACGAAATGCAGTCAGTGCTTAACTCAAGGAGTTCAGTGAAGTTGGTAATATATTCACAGATTCGAACTTCCCAGATCAATAACTCGTGAGCTAAACGTTGTTAAAACACAAATGACACCTATTTACAATCATAGTTATGTAGACAACGAGTTACAACCAAATTTTCCTCAAAACGAGCTTTATAATATAAATTGCTCTCTATGAGCAGGCGGCTGAGAGACAAGTCCGAAGGGAATGCAGAATTTCTCGGGGGAACGCAAAAGATTGGAATTATTATTTTTTCCCATCCCAAATGTTTCTACCACCACATCCCTTTAGGGATTCCGTATGAGTGTACAAATCTACTCTGTTTTATGATCTTTTCTGTTCTTTGTTTATGTTTTGCATGTTCGCTGCACCACATGACTTTAATTATAACTATAATATTATGCCAAATTAAAGTTTTTCTTTTCAATAATTACACTAATGAGGCTTTTTCTTCATTATGATATCAAGACAACACTTTTTGACTAATACATTTTCAAAACAGAAATTCAAAACATGTTATATGAAGACTAAAGTATTAGCATCATCTCATGACCCAAACACAAAATGGTCGCACATTATTTTAAGGTGAAGTTGTTACAGTGTAATTACAGCGTTACAACACAGTAGTAAGGACTGGGTAATATCAATTAACTACATACCATAGGGTTAAGGTTTGGGGTTAGTTGCTTGATTATGAATGTTCACTTTTATTACTATAGTGAGTAACATAGTAACATGTAACCACGTCACATTCGAATAAAGTGTTACCCACAAAACATACCTGGCTTGAAAATACACTGCTTCTCAAGGAAGAATAACGAGCTGCACAGCTTTATTCTTTTAACTGACATTGATTCGACAGGGCAACAGCAATCGCATGTTCACAGGTCATGTGGCTGCGGTCACATGCTCGTCTCGGATTGAAGCGGGACCACCCTGTCTGCTCCACTCACTCTCAAAGCAGTCTACATTTGAAAGCACTTGCAAGGTCAAAGCTAGGTGTAAAAGGCAACGTGACTGTGATGTGTGAAGCAGTTTAAAATCCAGATGAACGCCTAGTGCTCTAATCCTTCTTTTCAAGTGCTGGGTTAAGAGAGACAACTAGTACAAAGAGTTTAAGTCCAAATACTACTCAACCCTTTAAACCTTCAGACTTATCCTCCCTCTGAATACAAATGTGACTGGAAATGATAGCGAAAAAAAGAATCCCCATCTGCTGCAGGCAAACCAAACCATGTTCTTTCTGACACTGCTTCTTCAGAAAATCTATGTTTTTTCTGAATAATTTTACTGCTGATTAACTGCAAAATGGGCATTTGAAATATACTGGGCTGGAAAGTGGCAGCATGAATTTCTGTCTTGATTCAGAACAAAATGCTACATTACCAGCATCAGCAAAACAGCAAGTGAAGTGAATCTGCTTACTATCTGGAAAGATGATATGCTTGTCCAGTCAAGGTGCCTATCTGACACATTTACGATAAATTATTCAATGACGAGCAGCGGAGTGTTGTGAATAAACTCATTAGCTCATGATATTTCAGGCTACTGTGTCACAAGCTTTCAAATAAATGAATGTGTTGACGGAGCAGGAAGAGAAAGAAATCCCTCTGGGAACAAGAGCTTCAGACTTCTTTTAGTGCACATGTCTTTTGGGGAGGGAAGGAAATATATAATTGAATAATATTGTACTGTACTAGTATTACAACAGCACAGTACAAGTAGAAGAGACCAGGGAGTGTTGTAATACATGTTGTTTTAATGTCTGTAACTGTGTTTTTGTGCATTGTGTCTCGAGCTTTCATATACTGTAGATCCCCATATTTATGGTACACATTTAAGTATAGTTATTAATCAGATTTGCTTGTTAAAATTAATTGCTGTGCCATATCTAATCCCAATCCTCTGAAGAATTTAATTCATTTGGTTAAAAAAAATCTATCTATCTATCTATCTATCTATCTATCTATCTATCTATCTATCTATCTATCTATCTATCTATCTATCTATCTATCTATCTATCTATCTATCTATCTATCTATCTATCTATCTATCTACAGGTATCTATCTATCTATCTATCTATCTATCTATCTATCTATCTATCTACAGGTATCTATCTATCTATCTACAGGTATCTATCTATCTATCTATCTATCTATCTATCTATCTATCTATCTATCTATCTATCTATCTATCTATCTATCTATCTATCTATCTGTATGTCTGTATGTCTGTCTCTTTCTCAATACTGTTTTATCAGCAGACACGACTATACTGAATGAACCACCAACTTAGACTGGAAGACATCTTCTGGCCATGTACAGTAACCAACCACAGTTCATTTGTTTTTTATGTACTATTTAAAATAATGATAAAGCAGTCCCCTATGAATGGTTGTACAAAAATACAGGAACATGGAGGAAAATGTGTAGAGACTCTGTAAAATTATTCAGAAAACAGAGTTACTGTAATATAGCCTATATATCGTTGCAAAAGAGTCAGTAAGATTTTTAAAAATATGTTTTCAATATGCTCACCAAGGCTGCATTTATTTGATTAAAAATACAGTAAAAACAGTGCTATTGCAAAATATAATTACACTTTAAATTCAAATTTATTACATATTTGAATTGATTTTCATACATTACTGTAATATATTTAAAAATGTAATTTATTCCTGTGATGCAAGCTGAATTTTCAGTGGCCATTACTGTTGTGATTAGAAATCATTTTAAAATGCTGATTTGCCATTTAATAAACATTTCTTACCACAGTTGAAAACTAGCCTGACTACGTCAGACTTCGTACTTCCGCTCAATTTCAGTTTGCTTCTGTATTCAGTCTGAGATAGCGACCTATCTCCCAGTTTTCCTCCGGCCTCAAAACAGCCGGCCAATCAACGAACAGAGGGCGGGCTGAGAGCCGGGACGTAGACGCTGATTGTACCGTGGATGCGTAGATTTACTTCACATAGTCTGCAAAAGTCGTTCACAGCCATGTTCACTCCGGTATTTCGCTCGATGGTTTTGTTTTCGCATCATACATGTGTTTACAGTGGAAGTTCAATGCGGCTGAGCCAGCGCATAACACACGTCATAACCAAACGTTATGTGATTGGTTTACGGGTAACCAATGATTTTAAACTTCAGACAGTGGGCGGTTCATGGCTGTGAGCTGAGACTAGACCAACGCTATCTCACGACCAATTCGTACGAGTGAGTAAAATGCGACTGATTCGTACGAATTTGTACGACCTCACTCGAATTCGTACGGTTTGTCTAAACCCCACGGTTATGTTTAGGGGCGGGGTCAGAGGTAGGTCATTCGTACGAATTGGGCAAGTCGTAAAATATGTACGATTTAGCAAAAATCTTACAAATTCGTAGAGTGAGGTCGTATATGAATTCCTACGAATTAGCCACCTCGTAAAATTCGTACGAATTGTCGTAGCCTAGACATATATAGGCCAGTATGAGTTTGTCTATAATACTCACTCATATTATCTATCTATCTATCTATCTATCTATCTATCTATCTATCTATCTATCTATCTATCTATCTATCTATCTATCTATCTATCTATCTATCTATCTATCTATCTATCTATCTGTCTGTCTGTCTGTCTGTCTGTCTAATTAGTATCTAACATTACTTGTCAAATTTAAAAAGTTACAGTTTATGACTTTTTTATTTCCATTCGCTTTAATTACTTCCTTGCATTCAAATCACAATTCTACATTTTCCCACCTCAAAGGCAAGAGGCAAATATTTTTAATGAGGATTTCCGTACTAGTGACAGTCCCTGTTTCTGATTTAAAGTTGCCTGCAATTTATTACTTGCTATTCTGTTTGTTTAAAATTTTAGGTGGGATACATTATTGAAATGTGAACATATGGGTCTTTAATCCATTATTGATGGTAGTTAAAATTTCCTTCTAAACGTGTCCCTCATGGTGTTTCCCCCCCCGTCTTTTGATGAAAGAAAGAACACAGCTCGGCTGCTGGCATTCAGATCACTTTCTCAGGACAATCTCCAAAGAGCTGTTGAAACCATGCCAAAGTACTACCTAAACACAAAAACGAATAAATGACCTAGCCTAATCTTAATAAAAACTTCTTTTGTCCACTTTTGCTGAGTAATGCACTAGCTCATCAATATATTTCCATTTCAAACCATAATAAAATGTATGCCTTCAAAGCGTTTCCACAGCTCGAGCCAGAGACTGAGGAAAGAGATTGGTCTGCATTAAGCCTTGTCAGGACAATGGATGATGTTTATTCACGCCCTCTAAATAGATCACCGTCTTGTATTATACCGTTAGCCATAAACAGAAAGCGAGAGGGCTTTTAACCTTTCACCTCTGTTAGATTATTCCAGAATAATGATCAAACTGCTAAAACACCTCAGTGACGGTACCAAGCTCATAGACTTGATTTACACCACTGTAATTTTGGCATCATTTATATAATATTACAGTATTTATTCATATTTCGAATTAGCCTTTATGACTATATTTTTAATTTGTATTTTAGTTTAAGTTTTAGTCATTTTACTATGTGCTTTTAAGTTTTGGGGATTTTTTATTATATCTATTTATCTTTATTTTCATTTCAGTTTTAGTCATTTTTACTTCAACAAACTTATCATTTAATTTCAGCTTTAGTACACAGTTGTGGTAAAACTTTACAGCAAGGTCTCATTTTTTAACATTAGTTAATGCATTAAATAACATAAACTAACTATATTTTTTACAGCATTACAACCTTTGCTAATGTTAGTGAATAAAAATGTTCATGTTCGTTCACAGTGCATTAACTGATGTTAACAGATACAAATTTAGATCATTATCTTGCAATTGACATTAAATAAGATTAATAAATGTTGCAGAACAAATAAAACCTTACTGTAAAGTGTTACCCCAATTGGTAACACTTTACAATAAGGTCCATTAGTTAACATTAGTTAATGTATTAACTAACATAAATTAACAATACATTAGTTACTGTATTTATTAATCTTTGTTAACATTAGTTAATACAAATACAGCTGTTCATTGTTTATTCATGTTAGTTCACAGTGTATTAACTAATGTTAACAAGATTTTAAATTTAAAGTATTTTAAATTAACAAATTAACATGAACAAAGATTAATACATGTTGTATAAGTGCAGTTCATTATTAGTTAATGCCAACTAATGCAGTTAACTAATGTCAACTAATGAACCTTATAAAGTTTTACCCCACAAATTGTAATAGTTTTAATTAACAATAACACTGCGAGACTGAAGACCTCAGAACTGTGAAACACAGTCATCATATTGAAAATTGTACAATATTAATGATGGAAATGGATTTGTGGTAATCCAGGCATAGCGAAGGATATACTCACTAATTAGCCAGCCGACCTCTTTTCAGCACAAACACACGACATGTGTACATCTTGCATTACAGCACTATAGGGGAGACTGGGGAGTGTTATTGGTCACTGTCATATATGACAACCACCCTTCTAAGTCTTTACATAAACAAGGGATTAATAGAACAATACAAATATAATAATCTTCACATTACTGGTATCATCCAGTTGAAGTAGGTCCATAACTGTGAAGTGTTTTAGGAAGGGAAAACAAATTGAAAAGACAGTAATACTAATTAACAGATGCGCATGCAGTCTTTTTAGAAATAAACTTCAAAGAGTTTTTCTTTCTCTTTTTTCACAAACAGTCATTAAAAACTATAATATGACATTCAGTCTGTCCAGTACTATCAGGTACCCCCTCCCCTCCCCTCCCCCTTGAGATTCCCCTGCTGCCACATGGATCGTATTCCATCTTGCTTACACCTGCTCAGTGGGTCTGTTTATCCGGCGCCAATTAGGGCCTAATTAAACGCCAAATCTTCAAGTTGAGCTCAGTAAGTTTTGAACCTGAGTTCATCCTTTGATCTTCTCTGACAGATAAGGTGTCTGCACTGAGTCTAAACCTCCAGAAAATCCAGTTCATTATAAAAAGCCTTTTGGGGGATGAGGGCTGGGAAAGGGGGGAGAGGGATATTTATCGCTAAAGAAGCTCAAGTGTTTAGGATCTGTAACGATCCTCTCAAGTTTGGGTTTTCCGCCCTGTGAGCAGGGATGCCAGAAGGAGGATACAGCTGCTGCAGGATTACAAATCCATTTCAATCCACCCTTTGTTCAACTGCGTGCCAGTGGATTCTGTACACTTGAGAAAATTCGTCAAAAACCAGCCACTCCATGTTTTTCCATTAACGATCAGGATTAGCCTTCCGCTTGAAACCTTTGAAGTTTACTTTACATAATTTTTTTTTTTTTTAAACTGCAGTGTCCTACATACTGCTAAACTGCCAAACAGGATTAAATGGAACTTCCAAAGGCAGTAGTAGAGTGAACAGGCAAATAAACTCCAATTCAAAAATTCTATTTATAATATATTTACTCCACATCTGGAAGAAAATAGATAGCAAGTGCTTATTCTCCCTGCTGGTCTAAGCTGGCTTGGTTTACTGGTTTTAGAGGGATTTGGGTGCTTGTCAGCTGGGAATCTGGATAACTGACCAGATAGACCAGCAAACCTTCTTTCTATATTTCTTTCTTTTTTTCTTTTTTTTGATCAGCAGGACTTTCTCCTTCTCTGCTTCTCTATCTTGTCATGGTTCAGTGGCAATTCCCTGAACAATAAAGACAAACTGGCACAGTGGTTTACAGTGATGTGAACGAAAAATGGCAATGACACACATCATTCGTTTAGTTTGCCTCTTGCCAAGGTGTCCTGTGGCTTCAGCAGAAAGAGAGAGCTCATTTATATGCCATGCAGTGGGAGCAGGTGTTTCAGCTTCAGGCTAGCTTAACATCAGTTAATGCCCCTCAAACCCCCTGCAGGCAAAATCATAAGGATGGTCTGTAAAATAAAAGACAAATAAAACACACACAATATTTGTGTGTGTGTGTTTTATTATATTATTATGCAGTTTTTATCAAAATGATTCAACCTCCATTGCAAATCAGGTTTACTGGCAAAATGTACAGACTTTCAGCTGTTTGCAGTGAACAAATCAAACAAAAGTAATTGAAATAGCAAATACGTTTTTTTCCCTGAATTCAACTGAAAATTAAATTTTTAATGACTTTTGGGGTTTCAAAATGATTTATCCCCGTGAACAGAATCCCCTCACAACAGCACAAATCTGCAAAACAGGTGTCGTCTCAAGCGCACCGGATGCCACTTATCAAGAGCTGCATTAGTTTCACCAGGTTTGCTTGAGCTAGAACACATGAAATACCTGAACTGGTTAGGTTTGTTGAGTGTCACGTTTGACTAATTCTGAACTGTCGTCAGCAATTCCAGTCTCACTTCCTGTTACATACCTACGTAACAATGTAACAAATGTGCATAATCCGTTTACTTTGACCTGCCCTCAAACACTGTAGTTGTTGTAGTAACTGAGGCCTGGAAGAGTTTGGGTCGTGTTGTCAACATGTCGAGAAGACACTGTTTTCAGTGCTGCAAATCCACTTTGCCTGCACTTCAACAGCTGAAGACTTAATTGCGCTGGAACTGATATGGAAAAAAACGACACCATCGTTACTGTTCGTATCACTATGCAGAGGAAGCCTCCAGAGCTGAAATTCAGATATGGTAATTGCGTTTTGTTTCTGACACACACTGTAAGCAGTAGACCAATCACTACAGACTGGGCCGTCTGACCAATCAGAGCAGAGTAGGCTCTCGGGAAGGAGGGGTTTAAAGAGTCTGAATCTTCGAACAAACCTTTATCAGACACTATAAGAAATGAGGTGATGTGCAATGTATATTGTGAGAAAATGAAAGTGTTTTTTTAACTTTGATGCATGTAAATATATTGTAGTAGACCTCCAAAACAAAATTAGGAACCTTTAAAATTGCATAATTGGGGCGCAATAAATCGCCAGACATTAAGGGCCCTATTTTAACGATCTATGCGCATGGTCTAAAGTGCACTTAGGGCGTCCGAATCCATTTTTGCTATAGTTTAACGATGGGAAAAATGGTCGGCGCACCCGGCGCATGGTCTAAAAGGGTTGTCTCTATTCTCTAAATGAGTAATGGGTGTGTTTTGGGCGTAACGTGCAATAAAAAAAATCTGAGTCTCATCTCCCATTCCCTTTAAAAGCCAGTTGCGCTCGCGCCATGGCGGATTCGCTATTTACATGGCGGAATTTGCAAGCTGAAAAACTGAACGCTTCTCTTGCGAGGAAACGGATCTGCTTGTATGCAAGGTTAAAGCACGCAAGCAGACCATCTACGGGACAAAGTGTACGCACATTGTGGACGCGCCTATAGGCGCACATTAGTAACGCATTCTTTTAATAACAAAAAAATATTGCGCCATTGACTTTAGACCAGGTTTCAGTTGCCTCAAAATAGCAACACGCCAACAATGCGCCTGAACACACCTCGTTTTCAGACCAGCATGCCCATAGGCTCACAAATGGGCTCAAATGCATTTGCTATTTATACAACGTGGCGCACGACGTGAAAATGATAACTGCACTGGGCTGAAACTAGCATTCAACGCTGCATTGCGCCGGGTGTATGATAGGACCCTAAGAATTTTCAAATTGATATGAAATTTGCCAATAATTCGATTATTCTACTACATTCTGAATCCTCAGCATCCATTTCAGAGACTAATAAAGCAGATGTGTTTTGAAAAACCAATGGTGCGCTGAAGTCACATTTGCTCACATTAGCTCTTTTTTCTCAATCCTTTTTTCTCTGTGGTTCCTTTTTAAGTATTAATGAGGTCTAAAGAGCAGGGCAGGTGAATAAAACATCAAAGATACACTTACATGGCCCTTCAAATTAAAATCTGGGTTAGAGAGCAGTGTACTGATTCCACTGAACATCAAACGTGGTTTTTGAGAATTTAGGCAGTGTATTTTTTACACAAAAACTGAAGCTGTGAAATATACAGTGAATACAGTATATTAATTAGAATTTTAAAAAATACTTATGATTGGGCCTTGAAGCTAAACTGCAACTAAAAGAAAGCAGAAAATGAAACAAATCTAACTGTTTTAATATTTGATGTACAAAATTTAATTTTTAGCAATATGTAATCAACAGTATAATGCAAAGAGAGGCTGAAAGGGCAGATCAGTTAGCAATTAAATTGCAAACCCCAAAGGAAAATTACAACTACTTTTAAATTAGGGTTTCAAAGGCACCAAATAAGCAGTCTCAGCAAAATACTGTGAATCTCATTTTAGAATCATGCCACTGAAACTTGAACCTAAAATGCTTTACAGTAAGCATAGCGACTTTAGTCAGCATGGCAGCTTTGATACCTAACCTGTGATATGTGAAGCCTATCACACAACACTGATTCCAGCACTGTTTCCAACCTGAACAAAGAAACAACGCTGTTCTTATCTGTGGGCTTTTAATGTATTCTGATGAGTTACAGGAACCTGCTATCTAACCACATCAGACACACATGGCACAAGTTTCAAGAGCTGTGCCAGATGCATTATTACACATCAGTGTGAACACCATCCTGTTTCCAATATGATATCTAAATAATGCAAGCATTATTTTTATATTTATATATTGTGTGTGTTTGTGTGTGTTTGTGTATCACAATGCTCCAAATACCAATTAAACATCTAAGAGTATCTTTATTTGTGTGTTTTCTGAAAGGAGTACCTTTCCTTTGTCCATGAAAAATTACAGTATTTCAAAATATCTGTCTTAGCGAGTATTCACGCAAACATTATTTGTTATGTTTTAAGTGAATGTTTTATTAACTGCTGGTGGAAAACATCTGATGTGTAACATTATATTAGATCCGTGCGGTATACAGTATAGGTTTTAATATATACAGTGTAGGCTGTCTGTTTTATTAATGTTAATCAAACAATTGTGGTATCATGGGAGAAAAAAGTTGAATAAATATTTTCCTATATATACAGTATATATACTGTATATTGGGTTTGATATGGTGTGTGCCAAATTTGTTGTTATTACCAGTGATTTTAAGGTATGGTTGCCAGGTTATTTTGCTTTGGAACCTTCAGAAAACTTTAACTTGATTTTTCTAAAAATTTACTTAGCTGACTCAATCGACTTCAAACAGGTGTAGCCGAGTAATTTTTGCCTGATTCCCAAAAAATCATAAATAATTTTGAAGGTTTTTTAATAACTCATTTTTGACAATTAGTTCATTGCGACTCATTTTGCATATATATACAGTATATGAGCGGGAGACTGCTACTGTAAGTGAAGAAAAACACCCATTTCTTGTTGGGACCCATTCGGTCTGCCTGTGTATCTTTTTTAATGGCAGGTTCTCCAATCATTTTTGAGGTTCAGCTCCATCGTCAAAGGACATTGAGGCCCACAACAAAGCTTTTTCCTTCCTCAACGTGGCATCTGAGCTGTCACATCCTGCCGTTTGATGTTAAGAGAGCGGGCTGTGGAAATCAGGCACTTCATACAATCTGTACTCCTGTTCAACTATTCATCTTCCATTTCAAAGACTTGCATGCTAAAGTTTAACCGCACATATCTTCTTCTCCATTTGTTCCTGTTGATGGTTTAAAACTGTAATTGAAATCTGGCAAATGTAATTATGTAAATCCGACAACCCACGTCGCAACCTAAACGCTGAATGCGCCGCATGCAAACGTGTTTGATGGTGATTACTTAGCAACAGGGAGGTGATTTGGTTTAGCGCTGTGAGATCTTTCATTATACACAGCCATTTAGTAGCAATTACTTACTGTGCCAGTGGGGCCCGCCCTCCAAATGGCTAATAACACTTTGTGTATGCACGTCTAAATATTAAAATAAATCATGCAGTCTTGTCTTAATCCACCAGCAGATGGGCTGCTTTGTCTGCTCTTCACCGGATGCCCGTTCCAAGAAGCTGGACCATCTATCTTGTCAGAGAAGAGGTGGAACACCATTTGGGGTTCTCCATGGCTGGCTCTGGGTTGTTTATAATGGCACTGGGGCGAATGATGGATGTCTTGCACTCTTGATGAAGTTCTTGGTATGTGCATCTCCTCTCAGGCAGAAAGGGGCACCCCATGTGAGGTTACCCGACCACCATCCCCCCTCCCCAAAGCCCCGCTTTCTGAAGGCGTGGGCTTATTTTTTAGAGAGAGAGAGGGACCGAGATACTCTTAACAGATGGGTCCTTTTTCCAATATCTCTAAAGCTTATGTCTCTATACCCATAGCATGACTTTTACTAGCCCTGGCCTTCCGAGATAGAGAGCATGAGATATATGTGACAAAAATGATATATAACTTCCTTTATTTTATGGTCTTATTCTGCTCTTATATTACAAAATGTAATGCATATGAAATCTATCCAGATGGGTTTACTTCAAATCAGAGTTACTTTAGTTTTATAATATATTTTGAAGGAGCTTTTATTATATTTTCAGTTTTCATTTTATTTTTAGTTTACGTTTTAGTCATTCTAATTGTGCTTTTGTAATTTTTATAACACATTTTTGTTTTTTTTATATTTTTATTCAGCTTTAATTTCTTTTTTGTTAATTTTTTGTTAATTTTACTACTTCAAATTAAACTTTTTTTATTACGTTAGTTGCAAAGGTAACATTTCTAATTTTCAGGTTTTTATGTTTTATTCTAAAAGGTTTAAATGGAATCTACAAGCTTTAACATAACATATTTTTATGACTTTCTTCCATGGAACGAAGGATGTTTAAAAAATTGTCTGTGCGTGTGTGTGTGTGTGTGTGTGTGTGTGTGTGTGTGTGTGTGTGTGTGTGTGTGTGTGTGTGTGTGTGTGTGTGTGTGTGTGTGTGTGTGTGTGTGTGTTTTGTTTTTTGTTTTTTTCACACAATGAAAATGGGGTCCAATGTTGTTTTAGGCCACATTGACTTGGACTAAAACAGTACTTCAAAATATCTGTGGCATTACAGCAAACAAATGACCGAATACATTTTTTTGGCAAACATGTGACAATTTTCCCAATTTTTTTTTTTACCTTTATAACATTGTGATAGAAGGTAGATAAAGAGCATAACCGTTTATTGTTCCTCATCTTTTAGTGCCTCGGCTAGTTAGAATTCTCAACAGCTTCAGAATTCATTATGTTTGGTCGCAGGTAGACAGCATATCATTTCAATAGGACATGAATAATGTAGGACCCTCTGAAGCCCCTGGCCCTGGAACAGAGGAGGATATGGGAATTGCAAGGGGTTAATGTAGGTCTGGCTTTTCCATCCTTAGGGTTACAGCTGAGGAAGTCCATAGGGAGCTCGGGGCTCAGCGTCCTCCAATTTTCACTACATCACCAACACAATAGTCAATTGGGCCAGGAGCAGACTCACAGGAAGGCCTCAATACCACAGCATGACTCATATGGATTGAAACTGAAGGGTGAGAAATTATTTCCTCCATTTGGCTGTTGATGCATTAATGAAAGGTTGATTATTTATTTATTTACTATAGTGTAATTATCTGTCAGGATGTCTTTAAAAGAAACACCTTATGGTGGGATATGATACTGAAATACTATATTTTCCGAAATATAAATCATGTTTTTTATCAACAAGCTGCGACTTATAGCCTATCAAAGTCCCCTTCAAGGAAAGTCTGCTCGGCCATATTTGCTACGCCTCTGAGAAGCTATTTCGAGCATCCAAGACTAAGTCCTACTTCAATGGGGAAATCCCAAAAAAAAAACTGCTTGCCATACTCATATTTAAATACCATATTTCAAACCAGCAACAAAATCTCACAAAATGTTCCTAATATTTTTAAATTTCTCTTCTCTTCTGAATAGCGTTAAATGCAAAGTATTTGTTGTGGAGTGAGAAGAACTAAAATACATGTTTATTGTGTTCATAATATTCTGTTTTAATTACCAATATTTTATATCATTTCTGAACGTAATAATACAAATTTAATTACACACTGATCTGACTTATCTGCATTTTTATTTATTTTTCTCAACAATGCAATTTTGACCCGGTGCAACTTAATATTCCATATTCAATTTGATAAGCAATATCACACAAGCAAGTGCTGTTCTGAATACAATCACAGATGTGATATTGCTTTTAAATAAAACAGTTTAGTAAGCAGTATTGAGTAACTTACATTTTAGACACAATATTGCCACAGTTTTTTTCCCCCCAACCAATAAAATAGTTCCAAATGAAATACAAGCATAATTGTTGTGTATCTCTGAGAAACACACAGTATGGTGTTTCATTTGTGAACAAATTAATTTGGTTGAATGAATGATTCAATGACTCAGTCATAAAGACAATGGATGCATCTCATTTCTTATTTGTGCATCCTCGCTTCCTTTCCTTGCGTCTCAGCTCCACCCCCTGTAGGATGCGAGGGAAGGCTGCTGGTAAAGAAAATTATGACAGAGCAATCGAAGGAAAGCTATTTGGGTAACACTTTATTTTACAATGTCCTTGTTACATAATGTTACATGTACTTACCATAGTAATAACAATAAATTATGCCGTAATTACATGCAACTAACCCTCAACCAAATCCTAATCCTACCCTAACCCTATAGTAAGTACATGTAGTTGCTTAATATTACTCAGTACTCAATTACTCTGTAATTACACTGTAACAATGACACCTTAAAATAAAGTGTAACCGCTATTTTGTGTATTGGAATATTCTTGATCACTCAAGCATCACTTCAAATCGACAAGACAAGAAAGACTTCCATATAGGATATACCTGTGCATCCTCGCTCATAACACCTCTGGAAGCTTCCTCACTCCTCGTTCCTCGCCTCCTCGCTGTGCAATTAGAGAATTGAGATGTTCTTCAAGATGGCTGAATTTGATCGGTTTCCGGGTCACGGGCTGGAGGACGGAGGAGCGAGAAAACATCAATTTGAGTATTGAGAAGCACCCACTTGTTTCATTTCTGAACGAATTAGTGTTTTGAATGAATCAGTTGAATAATGATTCAGTGACTCATTCATAAAGACAGTCATTTTGTCCCCAACTACTGACGTAACAATGTAAGCTGCAGAAAAGTCCCTGAACAAATCCTGATCATTAATGCACAGATTGACAGTCTGTAAACATCATTTTGCAGTTACACTATAGATTAAAAGGATGCTAACTCCGGAAATGGTCGACTGTTCTCTTCCGTAGTGTGGATTATTTTACCTTTTAACAGAAGCCCTCATGCAGGCTGGCTGTCAAGAACTGTATCAGTTTCCTCTGAACCGTTAGAGTCAAAAGCCTTAGAAGTATACCATTAGACTACTCTTTTTATTTACACTGCATAAACCTATGAATCAGCTAAGGGTATGATGGGGCACAGATCAGTAGATCCTGAAAAATTAAGAGTTTTAGGTATTTGTACATATGTTAACACCTTTGGATATACAGTATACTAAAACATACAATATGGACGTATTGACAGCATGTACAATGGTGTGGTGTTATGGTGTACAATGCTTACATTTAGTGCCGGTCCTCTCTATACGCAAACTACAGAAGGTGAATAGGGTCCCTGAATCACCAGGGAATGCTCTCAAAGATTATTTAAGAAGCATGCCACTATATAATCAATCTAAGCATATTTTTTTATAACATGCAAATATAAATGTGATTCAACTTTAGCTGACTCATGTGGAAATTTCTTTTTTCTAATACTTAATGATTTATATTTATTGAATAACTCTGACATCATGCCGTGAGGCAGAAAATGACATGCGTCTTGACATTTGACTATATGGCTTCCAAACTAAACTATCTGTCCGGAGACATTTGCCACATGACATTTACCAACAATGTGAAACATTTATGTGTATTACACATTCTTTATAAGTCTTGGTTGTGGCAAATAAAATTTAAGTAGTCCTTGGAGTTGCCAGTTATAATTGACAAAGGATGACTTACAGTGTTTCGTGTAAATGGAATTATGATAGAAAGTACCATTCTTTGGTTCTTATAGGCTATTCATAGCTGATCCAATGCCCATTAGTCTAAAGTTAGTACTGTCATGTGTCTTACAATGAGACTTGACCCAGGAAATCTAAAAAAAAACAGTCCTTTAATAGGAAAATTGAATACTCAGGAAGATAGCAGGTAACATAAACACAACTAACAGTGAAGATGACCGACAACAAACTGAACCAAACAGGAAGTATTTATACACAAGGAACATGAGGGGACTAAATGGGAACAGCTGAACAAGTATTAACTGATTAGTAACCATAGCGACTAACAATAACTAATACAGAAACGACAGGAACAAACCAAACAGAACATAATTGTGACAAGTACATTTAGAGAATTATTGATGTATTTTCATATGTTTACTTAAGCTTTCTTGGGTAAACTATATTTATCATGCTTTAGTTTTGTTATCACACTTTTGATGCATTGACAGTTTTCTGACAGCTACTGTATATGGTCAAAGCGATTAGCGATACTTTCATAAAGCATTTAATTAGCTGTCAACGAATTGCACACCTTGCATACGGATTATCATTGTCATTACTACTTATTGAAATTCTACTCACTGTATGTTGTTTGTTGACACAGTAAAACTGCTCTGAAAGAACAGATGGGGTGGGGGTCAGTGTGTGTGTGTGTGTGTGTGTGTGTGTGTGGGGGGGGGGGGGGGGTTGCTTAGGGGCCCCAGAAGTGTAGGAGCAGCACTGATGCTGTCAATACATTAATAATATATGTTGCAGTGTCTACATAAACATAACAAAATGTAGATTCACAAGAACCTCGCTTTACATATGAATACATCCGATTACTAATGACATCACCTTGGTATATCGAAACAGCAGCAATGGCTGGTGTGGTTCAACAGCTGAAGGTCTGCCTCATCCTGTGCAGGTGTTTGAACAGCTGGCTGAGTCTGGACCCGAGGGCGCTCGACAGGAAGCCAGAGAAGAAGAAAACAACTCAGCAACAAGCAGAGAGGCAGGGTGCAGGTAATGGACGAAAGAAGGCTGGAAGGATCCACGCACCTGCTTGTTACAGGAGGGATTTGCTGGTCTAAGCACATTTCGGGGGGTCTTTGTGTTTGGAATGCAACGGTGCAGCTCGAGGTGAATGAAATAATAACAAAGTCTACTTGGCATTGAAGGATATCCGTCAGACCAAGACCACAGAACAACCAAGGTCTGAATCCCGCTTTGTGCTATGAATACAAGGACTTAAAAACCGAAAAAAAAAAGAAAAAAAAAACGCCCTGTGTAGTGAGGTTGATATGTTCCTTTGGATAACACTGGATATCCAAAAATACATTTGAATACCTCTAAAGATTCATCAGAAATCTTTTCCATACCCAAGTCAATGACGTGGCACACATTTTGTTGGTCTTATTTAATGTATTAAAAATACATTAAATTAATTTAGATATTTTTGGGGGGCCATAAAGTGGTAAAGTGGTAAAACTGAAAAAATTGTAATTAAAAGAATGACATTAATAAAAAATTATTAAGTAGTTTGGCGTAATCATTTATTATTATTATCATTATTATTATTATTATTTCTTAGGAGAAAAAAACTGCTTCACTGATTATTAATATTTGTATGTCACTTTTGTATGTCAAAAGTCATGTGGTGCAACCAACAAAGTCATGTGGCCGAACTAACATGAGAAATCATGGAACAGGAAATCATAGAGATGACCCCTGCAGACCCTCATGACCGTTTGGGCAAGGTCAATAAGTCTAAACAATTTTAAGATAATTTGATCTGTTCATGACAAGTAGAGGTAAAATGAGGTTGTAAAATAGCATGTGGTACAACAATTGCGGAAAAAATAGCATTACAATGTCTAGAAATCAATTTCAATAGTACATTGAGCTTAATTCATCATCATAGAAGTTATGTTTAACATGCTAGTTTAATCCTTGCATTTATTATAATACAATATATTGTTAGTCAGTGAATAAAAATATAGATTCACAGAGAATGCTTGTGCCTTTATGGTCTGATGGTAGAACTTTTGTTAAGCATGTTAGAGAGGTTCTGGGTTCTAATCCACCCTTGTTATAATTAAAGCAAAAAAAAATCAAAATCATCAGTGATTGTATGTTAAGAGCAGGGACACATTTGTGTGCATTTTGTTTTGTGATTTCACCAGAACGAATAGAGCCCTCGTCTGTGTAAAGTGCACGAGCGAGAGAACACTGTTGTCATAACAGTGGCAGTGAACGCTCAGCATGATTTAAAAAACACATTCCAGCGACAGATCGCCTCTTATTTCACAAAAGACCGACTGAAATGCTCTGCTAGTCAACTGGAGATGTTTCATTTGTATTAGGTGCATACGTGCTGCGAGATGTTTCAAAAAGGACAATATCAACCCTGGAAAAAAAAAGGCTATTTACGCAAATTACGGCTGTGGTTGAAGCTAAACTCTGCAGGGCTGTGGCCCTCCAGTGTTACACCCCTGCTCTACAGAAATGAGCAAATGAGCCGTTTTAACAGGGTGCGTCAAAGTGAATGTTCCTTTATGCTTCCATTTACTCTTCCATTTGTCCTCTTGTCGGCAGACTCAAGTGCGTGGATCATGTCAGAAACTGAATGGGCATCTGTATACTATATCCAGTGTAGACAGCATCAGTGATTATAATGGTTTTTGCTTTAAGCGGTGTTCAGCCTTTAAGGCCTATGGTGCAATGATGTAAAACTATTCGTCTGTCTTTCTCTGGAGGCAGTCATATGCAAATGTTCCCATGTGACGTCACAGATCCCGCAATATGCAAACAAACCGTTTTTGGAGCTTGACTAAATAAATGATTTGTTTATAATGAGGAGAACGTTTTCATGGTACAATGACAATGGTATAAAAGTTTTTTTAAATCCATTTGACCAACTAACTTAAATACAAAAAGTACAGTTCTAAGAACTCAGTGCTCATGGACACGTCATTAACCCACCTAAGATATTAGCAATGGCCACACATTCGTGTAGATTTCAATATGTAATAGTCTTATTCATAAAAGTATTTGTCTTCACATGCAGCTAAATAAAATATTGATCTATATTGTGTCAATAAGATGTAGAATGTGTTGTTATAGGTTAAATGACCAAAAAAAAAAAAATCATGATAAAAAAGTTTTTTTCCCCACAGCTTTCAAATAATATTTCACGGAAATTGTAAGGTCTAATCTAGTGTAGTGCTCAACAACCCAACCTGAAATGTATTTAGCCATGTTTCTTTATTCTATAGACTTTTTCATACAGGAAAACCATTTAGGCAGCACTCCTGTTGTGAACCACTTCGGTCAACCATTTTTCCTACTATTCGCTTTGGCAAGCATTCAGAAGGGGCAGTTTGAAGAATGCCAAGGGATGTTGGGCCTCACATGGTCTCTATTACAGTGGACTTATGACCAATTTGTAGCGTGGGCAGCCAAAGACTTGATTTAGTGGGCACACATGGTGCTCTGCTTTGGCTGGGATACGTTTAAGTGTGAAATTATTCCAGATGACATACCTCACCTCCACCGTATCTAACTGCCTTATAAGTGCTCACAGCCTTAAGCATGGGAGAGTGAGCCAGCAGTGGCTAAAGGTAGGCCAAGTATGCTTGTTCTTGGTCTGCTAGGCCCGCTGGAGAATTTAGAAGAGGATATAAAGCAAATGTTATCATGCTCTTTTCCGGTGCATGAACTGGACTTTTTCTGTAGGATGAACATGAGAGCTTAGTAAAACTCAATTTCTTGCCTGGTTTCATTTGCCAAACGGAGATGTTTAATAACACATATAACATTTGCAAAGCTAATCCATTCCAAAATATTAAGCAGCACATGCAGCACTTTCAACATTGACAATAATAAGAAATGTTTCTTTAGCAGCAAATCAGCATATTAGAATGATTTCTGAAGGATCGTGTGACACTGAAGACTGATGAATGATGCTGAACGACTGACTGATAAATGTAAATTTAGCTTTGCCATCACAGGAAGAAATTACATTTTAAAATATATGGAAAAAAACAGTTATTTTAAAATGTAATAATATTTCACAATATTACTGTTTTATTGTATTTTTTATCAAATAAATGCAGTCTTGGTGGGCATAAGAGACTTCTTTCAAAAAAACATTTAAAACATCTTACCGACCCCTGCCAACTTAAGTGCATATGATGATTTTATTGACTGCTTAATCATACACAACACTCACTTTGTTTTTTACAGATGCGTCCCCTAAAGCAGCAGACCTCAGCATTTTGTGCAGAATTAAGTATGTTTTGTCCAAACCATGGACACAGTAACAATAAATTGTATTTATAAACACTGTATGTGTTGTATAAATGTCCAATTCATTAAAGGAATTATGCAAATCATGTAATGGCACAAATGTAATTTGAAAGGGTGTAGTTCCAGATCTTGTGGGTTGGTTGTGAATATTAGGTTGTGGCAGACGCTCTACCACTGCAATCTCAAATATGCTCTTTAAAATGCATAAAGTGCTCTACGCATCTGGATATATGCCCAGTCATTGCGCTCTTCTCCATCATCTGCTGTTATGTCCAATAGAAAATGCACAGAAGCATCTCTTTAAAATTATATTTTGTATTTGACTTGACCATCAAAAAGCATTGAAATAAGAGCAATGCTTTATCACTACAAAAGCTGAATTTGGGCTGCTGCAGAATATAGTGGGAAAATATTCAAATGAAGATCGGGTTGGGGGCTTAAAGCCTGAAAACATTCACCTTCAAAGCTTAGTCTGTTCTGCCCATAGCAAATACACAGTCATCCCACTCCGACCATGTAGGTGAAGGGTGAGACTGGAGAGAAACAAAGAAGGAGAGAGGGTTTTTACATCCAGACTATGTGCAAGAATGGAAAGATCATCACAGAAATCAAGCCTGTCCACCCACATGTGCTTCCCATCTGTCCTGTCACGCACAAAAATCCCAGTCTGCTTTCAACTCCTTGCTTTTCAAGGTGCAGTGGGGATTCTCCTGGAAATCACTAGACACCTTGAATATGTAGACAGTGAAGCAGAACAGATATTAATTTAGAAAACAGACTATGTTAACAGTGCTGAGTTTACCAAAACTGTGGTACCAGGTTTGCTCCTTAAATGATGTTGTATTAACAAAGTTCGGGAGGAGCAGGTTCAGATAATTAACCAAATTATGCACAGCTGGAGATTAATCAGTAATCAACTCAATGACAGAGTATAAATTCACAGCAGACCTATCTCTGTTCATTGAAAGTTTGTCAGCATCCCTCCTCCACCCCATCTCCTCACTTCCAGTTCCATCTACACTTACCAACTGGGGGGAGTACTCTGGGTTCGGGCCTAACTCCGAGCTCGGCGCCCTCCCCCCGGACAGCACGCCAAATACGCATAAACTTATTGTACTAATTATATGTAGATGTGAACTCGTGAATAGTATTTAAAATTGATGCATCACAATTTGTGCATCAAACCACAACAGTTTAAGAATATGATGGCCTTATGTGATGTGAAAATTGACTAGGTTCAATAATACTCACAACACAACCAAATACAGAAACGTGCTGCAAACGTTCTCAACACAACCAAATACAGATATGCGCTGCAAATAGCACAGACCACAACGGAAATGTTTCCAGGGGACCCCAATAAGTGACGGACCCGGCTGGGACATGCTTATTGCTCGTGAGCATCCCTATGCCCTACTCCCTTCGAAGGGCAGACGACAGAGCCCCTGAAGTGGGGACTTTGGAGTGAGCAGGGCACTTGTGTGCCATTATGTAGCCGTTTGAACGCACTTGATGAAAGGGTATGAAATGTAACTGATGTATAGATTAACATCTTTCCCCTAATGTTCTTTTTCTCTATCTTTTTTATTTATTTATTTATTTGTTTATTTTAGTTTTCAGCTCATTGTTCTTGTCTCATTAGTATTCTGATGACATTGAACATAATTGTTAATACATTTTGTATATTGTATAAAAAGTTGTATGTCATAAACATGCCATCTCTGTATGTTTTGCATAAAAAAAAAAAAAAAAAATAAAAATAATTAAAAATAAAAAAAATAAAAAAAAATAAAAAAAAATAAAATTAAATTAAAACAAATTAAAAAAAATTAAATAAAATAAAAAAAATAATAAAAAAATAAATAAAAAAGTAGACTTTGAGCTGTTAGCATGTCCCAGCCGGGTTCGGCACTTATTGGGGTCACCTGGAAACATTTCCGTTGCGGTCTGTGCTATTTGCAGCGCGTTTCTGTATTTGGTTGTGTTGTGAGTATTTGGAGGACACATGTGTTGTGAAACTGATGAAGATGTTTTCTTAATTTGCGGATGTTTTTCTATTTGCATATGTTTCCATAAGCTCTCTCAGCCACCTTAGATAGTATGATTTTTACATCAACATAAAATAAATGGCCTTTTTTCTAATTAGCCCTCTGATTTGAACACCATCTCCTTTAAGACCTCAATGTAAATGCCCACTGCTTCTATTGGGTATCTATTGGGAAATTGTGGCAGTCATGTGAAAACTTTTACTATGTTTTTACTATCACAGCTACTGAGATTAATGATAAGAAGTGTTGATATAGCATTATATTTTGATCTTTTCAGTGATAAAAAATCATGATGCGAACAGAAAAGGGTCTTAATATGGCTTTAGAAGGAAATATGGCCAGTACTCTTTTGCAATAAATGTTTTGGATAGTACCACTTGGTGAGGTTAAAGACTTTTCTCCATTTCATCAAGAATGCAATGAATTTAACTGTAAGGTGCTCAGTTTCTCTCTATTCAATACAAGCCACAACTCTCCAGGGAAGGCGACTGGGGGAAAATCCACTTTAAATTCAAATTGGTTTGTGGGATTCCCTGTTGTTATTGTGGCCACAGTGCATGGGGAATGAAGCTGAAATAGCTTTAAAATGGGAAATGAACTGCGGACTTATGATGAAATATTTGTCAAGCTCCAGTAAGGCATAAGAAAAAAGAGACAAACCACTTGACAAACAATTATCCAGAGACCAATAGAAGTACTCCAACCAACATGCACATCAACAGAAAATCCCGCACATCAATTCCATGTCATAGTTGTGAATGACATATAGACTCACAAACTGAATATGGATGTACATAGACGATGCTCCATTGTGTGACACAGTAGACACTAATGTATTCAATAATACCAAAACATAGGCTTCTATTATTTCTAAGTGTCTCTAGATAAAATAATAAATGTATATGAGATTAAATACTTATAATAGTGGTGAAAAACATTAAAAGGTTTTTTTAAGTTCCCTGTAGTCAATTTTATCCCTTAAAACTCATCTTTGATCACCAAAATTACATATGTAAGCATTTTTTTCCTTGAAAAAAAATGATTCATGCCTTAAAATAGCTTGAATGTAACTCTACATCCTTGCCTCATTTAGTATACGCGATTATATTAATATGCAAATTAGCCCCGCCTTCACTCACTCACACCAGCTCAGAGATCCACTTGTTGACGATCACACGTTGACGTGATTGATTACAAGGTAGTTTGTGACGTCAGAAACACCAGCGATGTCAAACAGCGTTTTTCAGACTGTCCTTAGATCACTGCAGTTTTAAAGAGAAAATACTCAGCAATGGTGCTGACATGTGAATTTGCACATGGTTTGTCTTAAAGCATATTAAAAAGACCACATATACATTTTAAAATAACATTAAACAACATTGAAAGCTTGATTTTCACCACAGTTTTTTTTTTACATGCAAAGGTATGTAACTTATTGGAAGTGTAATGTATTAAACTGATAATGGATTGGCACTATTTACAACAAAGTAAAACATTGGCACTATTTACAACAAAGTAAAACTTTGCAGTGGTTTTATTTTTGACATTTTGAGTGGTCGAATTTTTTTAATGGATTTTGTTCCCTTTCAGTCAATCATTACGAGTTACATCAGAGACTGATGAATGGGGGTTTCGCTAGAGAGCCCTATCACCTTCGAGTTGTTAGAAAACGAGCCAATGGTATGAAAATTTGCATAGCGAACTCCGCCCCCACCGCGTGGGTATAAAAGGAGCCGCAAGTGCAATCTCGCATTATGTTTCTGCTTCGGAGCCGAAGTGTTGATGTTCTTCTCCTTCGCTTTCATCAGAGCAACGAGCGTCTCTCTCAGTCAGTGTTGGTGTGACGGCACGTTTTCAGCGGATTCACGATCCTGCTGCCTGTCTGTGCAGTGACTTGCACGCGGCTCGTGTTTCTCCCCTGGGCGCTTCGGCACTGCTGAAAGAGTTTTTTTCTCTTCTAAAAGAGCTGCACGGGCACGTCTTTTTAAAGATGTCTCGCCCGTGTGTTTCTGGATGTGGGCGCATGGTCCATCCGCCTGACAGTCACGAGCGCTGCCTAGCGTGTTTGGGCTTTAATCACGCTCAGGCAGCGCTTGTGGATGAGTCATGTTCACATTGCGGGAACATGCCCGTCACGGTACTGAGATCAAGACTCAGTGATCTTCGTGGAGGTACTCAGGGACATGCACGAGGGAAGGGCTGACCTGGGGCTCATGCAAGAGCTGCGCACTGCCACCAACCTCGCTCTACGGGCGACGAAGGTCACTGCGATCCCTGGGTCAGGTGATGTCCACCTGTGTGGTTCAGGAACATTATCTGTGGCTCAACCTGGCCGATATGCAGGAGGCTGAGAGAACTCGTTTTCTCAACTCCCCCATATCCCTGGCTGGGCTCTTCGGCGGTGCGGTCGAGGACTTCGCCCAACAGTTCTTGGCCGCCCAGAAACAGACTGAGGCTATAAAGCACATCCTGCCCAGACGGTCTGCGGCTGCCTCCACCCAGCCGTCGTTGCAGCCCCCTCAGTCTGCCCATGGTGGGTGGCAATGCCCCTGTCATGCGTGCATGACACCTCAGGTGGTGGCTACCATCACTTCAGCTAGAGCCATGTCCACGAGACACACCTATGCTCTGAAGTGGAACCTCTTCGTCACTTGGTGTTCTTCTCACTAAGAAGATCCCAGAAAATGGCGGATCTGTGCCCGATCTGTGCTCTCCATCCTCCAAGAATGTTTGGAACGAAGGCTGTCTCCTTCCACCCTGAAGGTTTATGTGGCTGCGATCTCTGCGCACCACAACCTCATGGAGTCTAAGATGGTAGGACAGCACGACCTGGTCATCAGGTTCCTTAGGGGGGCCAGGAGGTTAAATCCTCCCCGCCCCCCTCATATGCCCTCTTGGGACCTCGCAGTAGTTCTTTCTGCACTGCAGAGAGCTCCCTTCGAGCCTTTGTACTCAGTTGAACTTAAGTACCTCTCTATGAAGACTGTGCTCCTGGTTGCTTTGGCATCCATCAAGAGGGTAGGGGACCTTCAGGCATTTTCGGTTGACGAAGCGTGCCTGGAATTTGGGCCGGCTAACTCTCAAGTAATCTTGAGACCCAGGCCTGGATATGTGCCCAAGGTTCCCACCACTCCTTTCAGGGCCTGGATATGTGCCCAAGGTTCCCACCACTCCTTTCCGGGCCTGGATATGTGTCCCAGGTTCCCACCACTCCTTTCCGGGATCAAGTGGTGAACCTGCAAACGCTGCCCTCGGAGGAGGCAGACCCAGCCTTGGTACTGCTCTGTCCAGTACGCACCCTTCGTGCATATGTAGACAGAATGCAGTGTTTCAGGACCTCAGACCAGCTCTTTGTCTATTACGGTGGGAAGCTGAAGGGAAAGGCTCTCTCCAAGCATAGGTTGTCTCACTGGATAGTGGACGCCATTGTCTTAGCTTATCAGGCGCAGGGCCTGCCATGCCCCCTAGGGGTGAAGGCACACTCCACCAGGAGTGTGGCTTCCTCCTGGGTTCTAGCGCATGGCGCCTCGCTAACAGACATCTGTAAAGCTGCAGGCTGGACGACACCTAACACTTTCGCAAGGATTCTATAATCTCTGTGTAGAGCCGGTGTCCTCTCGTGTACTCGCTTCCATTAGCCAGTAAGTAGGACCTGCTTGGTGCCATCGCTTGCTGCGCCATTCCACTCCACAGACTGGATACATGCGCTATTTTACTCAGATGAGTTCTCTAAGTTTGCGATGCAAATTGCACAGACCCATGGTATTTTCATACCATTGGCTCGTTTTCTAATAACTCGAAGGTGATAGGGCTCTCTACCGAAACCCCCATTCGTTAGTCTATGACGTAACATCTCCATTCCCTCCTTCAGGGAACAAGGGTTACATACGTGACCGAGGCGTTCTTCCTGATACTGCCAGTAACAAATGCAAATCGCGAGTGATCTTGAGAACAGGTTGAGTTCTGTCATGTACCAGGAAAATGTCGGCCATGAGTCCACTGAGAGAGTCACTTTTTAACTCCTCCTTTGGAGAAAAACAGAAAAAAAGAAGTAACTTTCTACATATGTAAGATCTTACATATATATTGAACCTGAATTGATATATTGATCTTGTTCAATATTTGGGGTCAGGTGATAGTAGAGGACTTTGGGCACCCATGCATGAAAGCTATGTACAATATCTATTGGATATGATGTTAGGATATTTGTTATTGTAAGTTTTTGCCTTACTTTAAGTAAGGTAAGAGTAATATTTGGTGGAATAATTCGACTGAATCAAATAAGGGCAGTTTGCTTTTATTTTCAAATGCACTCAAACATAATGTGTCCAATTTATCTATTAACCTTCAAAATGAAGGGTATATCAACAGTGATATTTTATCACTCCAAAACCATCCGGCCTCAGTTGGACGGGCAGATGGATGGGAATGTGTATGTGTATATTTATATAGTCTACAGTAAATAGGAAACACTGATTAACAATGACTATTTAGTTCACAGTACTGAAGAGTGAAACGAAATATTTGCGATGCCCAAACCCATTAAATATTCCAAGTTAGCTCTTCCCCAGAAGGCACCATATTCCCCTGAAAATCTGGCAGGCCTACAGATTGTCTCAAGATGATTCAAGTTACTGATTGCCTGAAGCCTTAAAACCATCAACGAAGAGCTTTGAGGTAGGCCCCAAGAGAGCCAAAGAGAGAGAGAGAGAGAGAGAGAGCACGCTTGTTGAATATGCCATTACATTTCAGGAGGAATACATTACATCCTGTGAGGAGCACAGCAGGGAGTGTTTTTTCACTCAGACACCTTATCTTATTTAAAAGGCTCTAATTGTTGTTAGGGCAATGGCAATAAAACACATCGAAAAAGATCTAAGAATTTTAAAAAACAATTCAAAACCAGTGAGTTCCAGAGGGGTCTTGTCATATGAAAATACAAACTCAACGGTGAATCAGAAACTTCTTAAGAGGTCCAAAACATCATAAAGGATACAACGAGTCTTTTGAATGGTAAGCCAAAATTGTCTCTTATGGCTTTGAGATCATGTACGGTTTGCAATTTGGTTGGTCCCAGTTTTGTGACTCTTCAATATCATCACGGTCATGTGTGCTACTTGTACTGTAATGACAAAATGTTTACAGGTGTCACTTTTGGCATTGTGGCTGCTCACATGACAGTTTACAGATTGAGTATAGATTGATTTTGTTTTTGTTGTGTTTAAAGCTGAGGGTGAAAAAAAGGGATAGTTCATCCCCCCGAAAAAATTCTGTCATCATTTACTCACCCTCAAACCAATACTGTATGACTTACTTTCTTCTGTGGAACATAAAAGATGTTAAGAACTGTTTTTGTCCATACAATGAAAGCCCTACGGGGCCCAGTGTTTTTTTAACCCAAAATATCTAACTTTGCGTTCTGCAGAACAAAGAAGGTCAGAGACATTGGCCTCCTCAGTTATGTCATCCTGATGCAAATCGAAGCTGGATTGATTCTGACCAGCGTGTTGTCAAAACTATTTGTTCCACATAATGAAAGAAAACAATTGCAGTCTAATATTATTTGCAATTAAAACAGAAAGGGACACAATCTTTACACTTTATCTAGCCTCCAATAAATTGACTGTCAACAATCACAGACAAAGACGGATGAGGGCCAAATTGTTGATAACTCCCTGCCAAAAGAGAAATATTACTCCAGAGGCTTTGATCTAATGGACTTGCCACTTGCAGAAGGTTCGAGTTATTTGTCTTGCCACAGCACAGATACAGAGATGCTTGACTACATTTGACCTAGTCAGCAGCTGGGGTCTTCTCAGCCTCTTGTTTTTGTAGACACCTATGGATTGATTTTTTTTCTCTTCCTCTGTTACTTTTATGTTGTAGGATCTTAGAACCTCACTTTCATACAGCCCAATTACTAGGACAATGTCTAAAGATGAAAGCTTTTTAATCTTCAGAATTCAAGTGGACTTTTGATTACCAGATCCATTTGCAGCTTATTATAAAAGGATCTATCAATGTTGACTAAGCCATAGGGGCACTGAACAACACATAATCAAGTAGTCTACCAATGTTTGGCAAAGTTAATTTGATGGGTAAAAATGCATACAGAAATTGCTTCCATTTAATTGTTGTCAAGAATAAGGACCTTCTGGGGCTGCTTCATTTTGGAGTTGAAAAGAAAGACAAAAGGGTGGAGGGGAAAAAAACCTTTATAGCCCAGCTAATATATAAACGGAATACATTTTGTGTAATACAAAATGTAGTTTTTTTATGACAAAATGCTAATGTAGTTTGTACATATAAGACAAACATCAAAATATCACAAAATTCGAACCCTCAAACGTATTTTGTGTTTTCATAATTAAATTAAATTCATACAAGTTCCTTCATGGTTCATACACAGAGGCAGGGATTGTCCCACGTGAAGAATGATTTTTAAATAACAGCATTAAAATATGGACGTACAGTTGGTTTTAGCATACGATATAGGGAAAAACTCACCCTAGACCGTATATAATTTTTATTGTGCCCATTCAATATAATAATAATAATAATAATAATAATTTATAAAAAATTATACAAATAGAGAAAATTAATATTACTAGTAATAATCCTATTTTACTGTACCAATATAAAGGTTATTATTATCACTGATATTTGTGGCTGTCATAATTTCTAATGTTTTAGGTTTCAAACGTTAAACCATTAAGTTTATTTCCTTCCCACAGGGAGAACTAAAAGCTTCTCATTTGCTGACAACAGAATGATTGGTGCATGTTGAGTTTTCCAATGCATGTTAAAAGCAACCCAAACTCACAACACTTGCAGAGATGAAGTTCATGTGGAGCAACATTTACTGCGAAAAACAACTTTTGACAACTCAACCCCCACTACCCACACCCTGTTTCAAAAACTCATCAGATCTAGGCATCAAACAAATTACCTATTTTGGATCCAAAATGTTGATTTTTGTAGAATGGTGACAAGATTGCATCCCTGCATTGAGGTGAAAGTAATTTTAATGGCTTACAGAAAAAAAAACTAAAAAACATCCAGCCTGTTACAAAATGCTCATTTATTTATTTTTTCCTTGAAAAGGATTGTCTGGATCACATATAGCATTTTGTCCACATTCAGCAGATGTAATTCATTCAGTCCGCGAAATTAATCAGGTTTGACGCTCTATAGTAAATCCTCATCAACCTGAGGTAATGAATGATTTCACATCATATGGTGGATGTTATAATTTTTAAACAGACTATTCCAGCCCTGTCCTTGTTATACCTCTTCACTAACTTGTTTTTGAGAAAATGTTATCTAGCTGTCGCAGGCAGCTCTAATGAGAAAAAAAAAAATGTATTCGCAGTGCTATAAGCACAGATGATGCCTGGGGCTAGTACATTCTTTGCATGGTATAAATCCAACTGACGTGGTGAGCTCCTGAGCACTGGCAGTGCATCATGAGCGCAGTTATACACAGCAATGAATATATATATATATATATATATATATATATATATATATATATATATATAAATAAATAATGGCACCTAGTGCGCTGAAGCTGAGGTACAATGAAATCCATCTGTTCGACTGACATTGTACTCTACTATGTCTTAGTGTCAGAAAGGAATTTAGTTTAAAACAAGACATAAAAACACAAATTACATACTAGAAGCAATATCAGACATTGTCAAAGAGGCGTGTTTTTATTGTGGCTCCGAATCGATATTCTTTAAATGTAGTTTTCTAGTTATACTTGCAAAGCAGGAGTTGTTGCCAGTTGGGATGTAAGAAAAACAACCTGTAAAAACAGACATAAATCTCATAGTGCTTATTCCCTTGTGGAAGCCAGTTGCTGTCTGTAAGCTCACAACTTGTGAAAGGTCAGGATTCATAGTAAACAACTTCTCTTTGGTAGTAGGACTCACGGCCAACATTCTGCATACCAAAAATATTTACACACAAACCACACAAACAGCCATGCAGCTGAAACACTTGGGCTCAAAGAGCTCAAGTCATGAGGTCAGGTAGATTCAAGGCTTGTCAATAAAGCAAATAAACTGATATTTACAATTGAATTTCAATCAAATGATTGAGTGGATCCAGGATCCGGGATAAGTATTACCTGGTGACCTCTAGTCATTTGTAATAATTGCAGAGGATGTCTGTGATCTTAATCCCGTGCGAATCGGCCATGTCTGTAATTTGTAAAGTAAAAATTCCCCCGCAAATGACCTACCATATTTCACCAAACACCGAGGTCCTGTGATAATATTAGTCTTGTGCGAATCGGCATCTCTGTGATTTGGCGGGGTCGTATATATTTTTTCAAGGTTTTAACGACAAGACATTTTCAAGCAATAGCCTATTGACATCATATCCGGGAGATAAGTCAGTAAATTCGAGTAAAATCACAGGCTTTGCTTATCCCATGCGAATGTGCCACACGAAATTCAGATGTGGGTGGGTAATTTCTAAATCACACGAGGTCCCCATAATACTAATCCAGTGCGAATAGGGCTTTAACACTAGAAGTGCCAGAATTCCATAACTACTAGAACTGCCGCAAGCGGTCATTTTGACCGCTATATTCCAAACTCTATATCTTTAATGATAAATACCCAATTGAGAGATTAATGCATTTATTGTATTAATAAACTGTACATTTAAACAAGTTTAATTATACATTTATAAATAAATAATATCCGTAGATGTCCTGAACAAAATGACGGAGTAGCCCATATTTGTTTACACAGTTCGATCGCGTCGCGCCCGCCGACACACACACACACACACACACACACACACACACCCTAACCATATTCCAGTATTGCAATCTTGACATTGCAGCCTGTTCATTATAGCCACAATAACATATAATAATAAAATAGTCAACCTAACATAAAAATTCCACTGCTCTGTTTGTAGCCTAGGCTAGCCTACACTTCGTACCATTTTGCGCATGTGAAGAGGATGATTTTTTCCGTCGATATTGGAACGTGAGTGAAGTACAAAGCCTATAATAAAGAAATAGTTTACCATCCAAATACATCGCAAATGTTGAAACATTTTGATTCTAATTAGAAAGTTACGTGAGCCTAACGCCGCTTACTTTCACTTTCGCTTATAACGCATTTCATTTTGGCTTGTTTATAGTTATTTTTTCATTCTTGTTCTGTTCTGAATATCATTACATTTAAATGATTTGTTGTTGAATATGTTTAGTGTATTTTTAACCACATTTTATTGTTGTGTATATTGGTATAGCCTATAATAATACCGCGAAATTCCGTGCGGTCAATATGACCGTCTATGGCCGAAATAGGTAAATATGTTAATTAGTTTTTTTGCCTTATGTGTAATTTATATGAAAAACATTTTAAATGAAAATACAGACACTTTTAGGAAAAGTCAGGTACCAGCAGGATTGTATTTATTTTTTCAACAAAGTTATTGCAGATATAAAATTCAAAACGGTCAAAATGACCGCCATGGCCGTTCTAGTGTTAAGAGTTAACAGTGTAGAGACTGTGTAGAGAAATGTCTTTGTCCCTCTTTAAAAAAAAAAAGCCAATAGGCAGTACATCACAGTCATGAAGGTGCCAGGTGCTGGTATTAGTGGGAGGGACATTCTCACTCTAGACAGCATTTGATTGGACAAAAATCTGTGTAGTGCAAGATGAGTCATCCAAATAGTTTTTAGCTTTCCAGGATAAACAAGACTGTAAATTTTAAATGAACATAATATCTGCTAAAAGTAAATTGCTTGTTTGATAGGTACACTAGATGGCCTAAAAGACACAAAACATATTTTTTATTTTTATTTAATGAGGTCTTTAATGGCTCTTTTTAATCTTGATTCTCAACCTTTTTGACTCAAAGACAATTTTCAATATATCTAATATTTCTTGGGTAATCATGACAAAAAATTAACGTCGGATTGTTTCGCATTTTAATTTTTGAGTTAGATTATTTTAATATATGAATAATATTTTATTAATTTAAATACAAAGTTCTGTCATGAAACTCTTTATAGCACAGGCTAATAGGTCCTTAACTCAATTTGTTAGCGATCACATCGTTATCTACATACAGTAGAGTAGCTGATTGGTTGCTGCGGCATCAGCAGCCAATGAGCTTGCTGCTCAACATTCAAATACTTTCCATTGTTTCCACCTTCCCCAGCTCCACCTGTATAGATCTGCTATGGGGGTTATTTCATGTATGTTATATGTACAGCAACATATCTTACATGCTCACAGCAGCATGTCTGTGAATGTACTGGCAGTAGCAAGTCTCTGTACTTACTCTGCAGCAGCAATAATCAACAGCAGCTGCAGCAACGTAGCAGATCTATTCCGCCATTATCATGCCAATTTCTCAGAGAATTGTCATGACAGAAATACTTTTAAGTCATCCTGCGGCCCATTGGAGGTTTGCTGTGGGGCCCCAAGTAGGTTCCAGCCCCCTGGTTGAAAACCACTGCTTCATAAAATATTACAGACTTCATGTTCAGTGTCATTTCATTATTCATAATGAGTTTGTCGGAAAATTGCAGTCCAAGCACAGATGTATTTTAAATGTTGGACTGACACAACGTCCTTAATTGAAAGCAACTAAAATGCACATGCTTAAACATCAAGACCAAGATCAAGCTGCAGAGCTTTTTGAATGACAATCAGGTTTTAGAAAATTTCACTCTACAGAGATGGCACTTGTAAAAGTCTTAAATTATGTTTAAATTACCACTAACTCAGGTGACTCTGATGTACTGGTACTTTTAGATTTAAGAGCTGCATTCGATCCAGTTGTCCATGAGGTCCTGCTTTCTTTGCTAGAGCAAGTTGTGGGTATCAGAGGAACTGCTCTAAGTTGTTTTCAGTCATACCTTAAAATTGAAGTTTCACGATCAATGTAGGAGGATGTCATTCGGGTATGGTCCCCCTGGCTTGTGGGGTCCCCCAAGGCTCTATTTTGGCCCCTTTATTGTTTTCTCTATATATGCTTCATTTAGGCTCTACTTTTGAAAAGCATAGCTTGTAGTATCATTGCTATGCAGACGATACACAACTTTATTTGCCCCTGAAGCACAAAAATGGCTCCCCTGTGCCTGTCTTTCCGATGTCAAAGCCTAAAATAATGGGTAAAAAATTTGGGCTTCTTATTTGAAAGTGCACTTAAATTTGATAGGCAAATAAAATTAGCTGTCAAATCAAGTTTTTACCAACTAAGAGCGCTGGCTAAAGTGAAGACTTTTCTTTCTTTTAAGCACTTTGAAACTGCAATTCATGCTTTAATTTCTTTAAGAATTGATTATTGTAACTCCCTGTATGTGGGAATAAACAATCCATCATTATCTAGATAACAAATGGTCCAAATCGCGGCTGCAAGTCTCTGAACCAGTGCTCGCAAACGCGAACATATTACTCCTCTTATAATGTCTTTACATTGGCTCCCAGTCCACTTTAGAATTGATTTTGAAGTGCTTCTGCTTGTTTTTAAATGTTTAAATGGCCTTGCCCCCTCTTACCTTTCTGTCTTCTTATGTGAATACTATCCAGTGAGAACTCTTAGGTCTGCCAACCAGAGTTTTTTAACTGTTCCAAAGTCAAAGTTAAAATCCAGGGGTGATTGAGCTTTTACCATAGCGACACCTAAACTTTGGAACAGTTTACTGATCCATATTAGAAATGCACAAACATTACATATTTTTAAATCAAAGTTAAAAACATGTCTCTTCATTATAGCCTATTACTTGTGATGTCCTTTGTTGTTGCATATACTGTATGTATCCCCTCCAGTTCGAACCACCCCCTCTAAGCAGGACTTGAACCTGGGACCGTCCACATGGGGGGTGGGCGCTCCAACAAGGAGGCCAAAGACCACAGTCTCTAGCATCAGTCGCTAGAGCGCCTCTTGAGATTAGGGGAGTGAGGTTTACATGCACAGCTCTCATTGGCCTACATCTGTTACATATAAATTATTCATTGTTTTTGATTGGTTTTGGTGTATTTTTAAGTCTTTTTAGAACATTGTACAGCACATTGGTCAACTGTGGTTGTTATAAATGAGATTTGGATTTGGTAAAAAGGATAACTTGGATGCTTGGATAAAATTGTTTTAGATGATGTCTATATATTGACATTGTATACGTTTCTATGAACATTATACATATCAGCGAATACAGATGAGATCACCTTGTACTGTTAAAAGATATTCCCACATACCAAGCTTATTAAAAAAACTCTGTCCACACTGCCTGCCAGGGAGCTTGAGAGGCATTTGATGGGCGGCAGACCATTTTTAAGCGAAGGCTCAGCATTCCCCAGCACCCCTGTGGCAGTGCCAAGTCCACCATCTGGTGCAGTCCTCTGATCCATGCAGGAGCACTCACGGCTGGGGAGAGAGCCCATTTCCTGGTCCCCCGTCTCTCCTCTTCAAGCTCCAGGGCAACCATCAAGCTTTCAATCAGTCATCACAAAGACGGCAGCCACACCAGTCGCCTTTGAGACCACCTGGCAGCATACATCACTGGATTTGCATAAAGGTGGAAAAACAGTCAAAACCAGTGAGGCTTCAAAGGAAGGTGTGATACCAAAGAAAGAGTTCGTGAAGCAGAGGTGATATTTTTTATTTGACAAATACAAGAAATATCACTGGAAAGGTGACTTTACAGAATTTAAGAAGCCAGCCATGAAATCTAAATGAGCTTTTAGCTTAAGGCCATCTAGATGCAAGTGTACTTCTAAAACTTGATCAAATTAACTTCAACATTTCTCTTCCGGGGAAATGGACCACAAACATTGCTGAGTCATCTTGCACTCAGGGCTCTCTAGATTGAGAACATTCCTCCCTCTTATACATCTTACAAGATCATTGGGTAAGCTGTGACAAACTAAAACACTGTTGCTGGCTTTACGAAGCACCCAAACTTCCAGTTTCAAAAGGTAATATGGAAACACACACACACACACACACACACACACAAAACAGTGCTTACATTTTATGTGGTCTTTAACAAAATATTGGTTTCTTAAATATTCAACTGAAAGTAGTGATTATAATTTTCCCTTCTAATAACAACAACATGAATAAAGTCTTATCAATAAAATTCTGATTTTGTTTTAGGTTATGCAGCTTTGGAACTATATAGAAAATCCAGCAACACACAGTCAATCAAGTGAGCTCACACAATACCACAAGCCATTATGGTAAAAACAAAGTGGCAACATGCTGGCGAGAGAGAGAAATACAAAGCACAACAGCTCTGCAGCTCCAAAAGAGGCAATGAAGGAGAAGAAGACAAGTGACCTCTCAAGCCAGAGAGCAAATTGGGTTTGATATACGCCCATGACATTCCCTAAACTAATAACCGGCCTTGCCCGGCCCAGTAATTACAGTGATCCATGAGCCACGGATGAGCTTTGGCCCAGCAACTGCAGCAAACAGGAATCTTTTCGAGTCAATAGCAAGCCTCACTCGCTCTGATCACTTCCTGACACAAGGGCCTCTGCCAGGCCATGCTTACTGCCAGCAATTCATCGACATGGACAGCTCCCAACATACTCTGCATCTTATCACAAGACATTACATCCCCACCATAGTGCAGAAACGCTGTCCCGCTCTCTCGAGTTGTTAAAATACACGGATATGTCTTCAAATATCTTCTAAACATCTCCCAAGTTCCTAAGTTTGGTCATTCATTAACAAACTGACATGCTTTTGTAAAAATGACATAATACTATATATTTTTTAAATACCATTCATACGTACAAAGACTTAAACACACATCATTTATGATGAGCATGTTTTTATTACTGAACTAATTATCACTTCTTTCATTTTTTGCAGAAAGTCAGAAATGTCAGGGTTATACAACTGTCCTGATATAATAATGAAGAGTAAAGCCTCATTGAAAAAGAATGAAATTGTTAAAATGTTTTTTCAGATCAAGCAGTTTGCCAGATAAAATTAAGATTTGCATGATATTTAGGTATATGGAAAATATCTTATTACTTTTTATATGACGGAAATACCACATGACACAGAGAGTCATTCAATTTAAACTTTTCTTGAAAATGATTTTTCAAAACCATTGTGAACCAAGATGAATACAAAGAGCACATTTCAAAGAACTTGGCACACGTGTTTTATACTAGATTTTTATACTTTTCTTTATCATGGACACTCTTACATGTCATTGACCCAGAAAATTAAACCAAGGGCCATTGCAGAACAAGGGCTGATGAGGCTCTTAATGTATCAAGGCAATTTGATGGTCAGAATGGAATACCATGAAAGATCTCTTTTCACTTTCTAGATTAATTTGAAATGCAGCTGGGCTTTGAAAAAAAATGTTCCAAGTAAAACAGTCATAAATTTGCTATGATCAAACAGAGGATCACAAAGATGATAGTCTACGCTTATCTATTTGTTTCCTTGACCGTCAATGGAGTCCATTGTGTGTTTAATTTTTCCCAAAGGCACAAATAAAGTGTCTTTGCGTCAGATAACGTTCACGGTCTATAAAACCACCAGTATGAGGATCACGCTACATAGAACGATTGAACCTTAGATTTCACCCTCTCTGATATAAATACAGGATTATAACATTGGTGTTTCAGAAACATAAGAAACTTCTTTGTCCCAGTTTCTCCTCCTAATACGAATCAGCGATCTGGTGGAGGAAATGTGTGACTTTAACAAGCCGTAACATTAATCTGATGAAATCCAGATGTAAAGGAGATGAGAGACCCAGCTACAGCCATCTGAGAAAGCCACACACCAAATATGGCCTTGTATATAGCAATACTAAGCACATTTCCTTTAAATCCTCATGGCGCATCCAACAAACTGCTCTCATTAAGAAAAAAAAAAAAACTGTTATGATGGCATTTCTACCATCAGATTAGGACAAAGCATTTTGAAAATAACTATTTTTGTTCTTATTTACATGTATAGCTGTAATAGAAAAAAGACACTGGTTAAAATTTTTTTATCTATCTATCTATCTATCTATCTATCTATCTATCTATCTATCTATCTATCTATCTATCTATCTATCTGTCTGTCTGTCTGTCTTTCCGAAAGGACCCTGTAAATAAGAACACTGTTTTTAATAGTTTATCCAAGGGGAGAAAAAATTCCTCTAGCCAAACAATTATGGAGAATTTGTCTTAAGAGCTTTTTAGCAAAGCGGTATTTCCGGAACAACTTTAAAACATGCATCATATGCGCAGTATTTATGAATTTGAACAATGTATTTCTCTTGCAAACTCCAAAATTCTTACGCATTTTGACAGAAAACAAAATTGAATTAGTCAAATTGCTGACCATTTGAGTCTATTCAAAAGATGAAAGAAGCATTTTTCATGCATATTTCCCACTCTCAGTCCGAACATAGAGAGCGGAGGTAAGTGGTCGTGCTTTTATCATTGCACAAGTATCAAAATTGCCTATCCAATCATCACCAACAATAGATTGCAGGTAAAGGGGAAATGCCATAAATCAGAATTGCAAACCATATTGAAATTACCATTTTTGGACGCTTCAAACAGATTGAAAAAGAAGTAGTCGCATCCACAAGCACTTGATCTCATGCTTGTCTCACATAATTTCACTTGTGACAATGTTTACAGAGCATTGTTCAACATGGAGCAGATGGAACCTATAATTACTTCAATTACAGAGCTTGTGAAAGCCTCTCTCAACAGCAATTCAACCTATCCCGCATCAATCTGTGAGCAAATGATTCTGAAATCAAGTCTGGAAGTGGGGAGGGGAGGAACACTGTTGAGCTTGTCATGGACATTAAGCTGATGGAAAGCAAGAGACAAAAAAAGCACAGACAAATGACAAGCGCAATGAAATGAAAAAGATGCCTTGCAAGAGAGATGAGCGATGAGAGATCATGCATTTAATACTGGGTTTAAATGAGTAAAACAGAACACCAAGGAACACTGTATTTTACCACAGTGCAACCCATCTGATATTCTCAATTATAATTATAACTCACTTCCTTTATTATTGAAAAAAAATAAAAAAATACTACAAATCCACTCATGGATCAGCATTATTATATTTAACTAAAAATATATTTTATTTTGTTACTTAAAATAAAATAAATGTTCACTAAAATAAAATATAATACAAAAAAATGTTTCAGCTACTTCCCAAGGCAACATTTTTTCATTTTGATTTAGTTTAAGGTAATGTACTAAAATGGAAATAAAAAAATAAAAAAAGATTTACTTCTAAAAAAGATAAAAACACAACAAAATTACTGAAAATAACAATAACAAAAAATAAAATGAAAGCAGATAATTTACAAGAAATTGCTAAATATGTATTAAACTATAATAATATCTCAATGATAATAAAACAAGACTGTCAAACCAGATGGCACAGAAACCCAATATGGCACCTATCTCTACACAGAAACACAGCAATCCACATGTGCTTGTCAAAGCGATGTGTAGTCAAGATTCTCCCCACTGTTGAGGAGGAGGAGGACAAAGGCAGATGTTCTTTAGATGAAGCTAACAGCCGCTGCGCAGACATAAAATAGCCCGAGAACGAGGCAGTCGCGTTAAAGCGGCAGAATGATTGCTCAAAAAGCTCTCGCACTCTTCTATGCCTTTGATTTCAGAGTGGTCTGCTTCTCCCGAGTCTTGCTGGAGTGGAAAATGGAAGAAAGAAAATGAAAGACCAGACAGGGAGTTGAAATGAGCCCCATCTCCATGTACAAGACAAGTCCTCTACACTGGCACAGGATGACACCTGTGTAGGAAAACATTGTCTCTCAAAACAATCCCATTATTTCATCCTGACAGGTATACAAAATCCCCTCTGAGCAGGCAGATGATAGAGCGTGTAATAACACCTTGCCTATTATTTAACAGGACGTTCTATCATTGTGAAGTGTTATTATCTGGGGCAGAGGTGGGCTTTACATCATTCCTGCTTCAGCAAAGCAATGATGGTAATGCTGAAAATGATATGATAGATAAAGAATGACAAACAGATCCTAGATCAGTCAAAGGAGGATAAATCATCTACTCTGTGCTACATAATGTTAGGACTTGTAAGAGATCCATCTACAGGATTGAAGGAGGTGATGATCTTTTGTTCTCTGACTGCAGATCAGTAATACGTCCACTCAGAAACTGCACAGCAACCACTGACTAACAATGATGATGATTAGTGCGACGATACAATACGTTAAAGCACCTACACTCACAAAAGTCGGTATGAGCGCAGAGAAGCTGATTGTGCTCAACCTGTAATTTGTTATAATTGTTTGAAACATAACGAGGAGTTGCTATTAGCCGTGATTGTAGCACCATCAGCTGCAAAACATCAAGAGTTACGATAACGGCCATATCCCTGTGTAGTTACTGCTCCGAAACATCACCTAGCATCTGATTAATGGACACTAAAGCAGTGGAGGAAATGGAGAAATAAAAAACATACTACAAGAATGCATTTATTTAACAAAAATATACAGCAAAAACAGTAATATTGTTACATTTTAAAATAACTATTTTATATTTTAAAATGTAATTTACTACTGTTATGGCAAAGCTGAATTTTCAGTATCATTACTCCAGTCTTCAGTGTCACATGGTCCTTCAGAAATCATTCTAATATGCTGATTTTGAATGTTGAAAATAATTGTGCTGATTCATATTTTTGGGCAAACCATGATAAAAAAAAAAATAATAATACAAAATTATTTAATGAGTAGAAAGCTGAAATGAACAGCATTTATTTAATATATAATTCTTTTGTATAACATTATAAATGCCTTTACTGTCACTTTTGATCAATTTCATGCATTCTTGTGAGAGAAAAACCTTTATTGACACTAAACATTTGAACAATAGTGCACTGTATATCAAGTCATTTCTCCAGATCTGAAGATTATGCACACTAAATATTTCATATTTCTTCAACTTTGGGCACTGAATGTTTTATTTTAATGCAATTTTACATGCTTAAAGGACAAGTTCGGTATTTTACACTTAAAGCCCTGTTTACAGATCGTATCTGATGAAATAGAACGGTTAAGATTAAAATTTGGACACATGCTCCTGTCCTGATAATTTTAGGTTTATTTCGCTTTTGTGGACCTATTTTGCCAAACGCGTCACACCCGTGATTCTTCCGTTGAGAGCTTGAATAATAGACACTCCAGCCCAGTTGGTGGCGATAATGCACCTTTGCCAATTGCAAGCAAACCACGGGCATTTCATTGAATACACAGAAGAAGCAGAAGAAGAAGCGGCGGAGTAATATCGTAAAGGTGCTGCGGTCTCACAGCATGTCCTATTAAGTCAATGGAGTTGGACAAAAACTAAGATAAAACCTGTTGGAATGCATCTTTTTCAGCGATTTTTGATGGAACATATCAGTGAACACCCCTGACCACTCGGTGAGTTTCACGTCTTTGTAAACGAAAGTTTAATGTGTTTTTAGGACGGAATGTTCCAGTGCATATAGACAACCATTGTGGGGGTGGTGAGGGGAAGCGAAATAAACCTAAAATTCTCGGGACAGCAGCATGTGTCCAAATTTTAATCTTAACCGTTCTATTTCATCAGATACGATCTGTAAACAGGGCTTTAAGTGTAAAATACCGAACTTGTCCTTTAAGGGGATTACCTGTACCTTACAAATTCTGATGATGGCAGGTGTTTTTTATATTTTATATATATATATATATATATATATATATACCTGGTTTTTACTTACTCTATTTTGTATTGTTCGTTATTATTACCAACAATATAAAATAGAGTAAGTAAAAAAACAAACGTATAACAGCCAATGGTGGAAGGCAGAACGGGATGTCATGCCTTCTGTCACTCAAAACCACACAATTTTAATTTTAGATGAGCCATCCCATTGATAAAACTTAACATTCTTTTTGTTTTAGTTTCTCTAAAGGTAGTGGCTTATTTTTTCTGAGAGGAAGTAAAAAAAAAAAAAAAAAAGCATTTGTATTCAAGATATCGCACTGCACAAACAGTAGCTACTAGTATAGCATACCTCAGATTCTCTATAAGAGATCAAGGGCATTCTCCGCATCTTGACTGCAGTAAAGCTACAGATACAAGCTCTCAAGCAGCAAAACAACCTGGAAAGGAAACAATGACCATCTTTAATTAATACAGGTGATCTGACTGAGGGCCTATGTTGAACTGAAAGTAAACAAAAATTCTCCAGTAGGCAACTCACAATATTCAGTCTCGGATGAATGCATTAATATCTATGGCTCTGTTCTATGCTGTGAGATTATTAGCAATTTGCAACTCAAATGTTTTATTTTAATGAACAAGGCATTATTGGTGGATTAGTGTTATCACTAACACGGTCGTAGCCCTGCAAAGGCGCAGTTGAAATGTAATAAAATCCCTCATTGGATTTAATATTAAACCTTTTAATTTGAATTATCAGATTTCTGTTGAGCAAGTAGAAAACTGGAAGCTTTTGCATCAATTTAAATTCATTTGAACTTAAAGTAACTAGGAGGGGAAAGCTGTTCTGCTCCAGCATAACAGAAAATCTCATATTTGATTCAATATTAGCAACCTGTCGCTGTTAATTATTTAATTTTGTTTGCTAAATGCATCTGATATTGTAGAATAAAAAGCCCAGAGCTCCAGCACTCTGTTAAATTTGTTTCATAAACCATGCTGCATTCCCATGGAAAAATACAAACACCAAGGGAAGAGAGAAAAAGAGAGACATTAGGGGTGGAGTCAGCTAGCGATAGAGATTAATGATAATTTATGTGCCGAACATCCTGTGATGACCTCAGCCCCCTGCCTTTCTCACTCTTCCTTTCAATCATCCATCCCCAACCCCAATACCAAACCAAACCTAATTCCCATTTTCCAATGGACTGACAGCCTATCAGACCTAATCATCTCAACTTTTTTCAACATGGCTGCCAAGAGACGAGATGAGAATGGAGCGGAAAGTGACCAGCCCTTTTGTTCTTCACATTGAACGTCCTCCAAACAAAAAGATGAAATGACTGAAAAAAACTAGAGCACAAAGTGTGATGAATGATTTTCACAGGCACATCTGGCTTGGGCTGTGCACGGCGTGTGAGCTGTGGGAAAGACCGTTCCAGCTAATCCATGCAAAGTCACGGTGGGCGTCTGGTAGAGGCCAGGACGGCAGACACAGCTGCCTTAGTCAACAACTGGTTTCCTGGTTTTTCTTGAACCACACCTGACTCTATGCTAAGAGTGGTGAAGGACCCATAAAGACTGGCATAAAGATCTCTGCCAACTTCTGTTAACTGTCTGTTCTGTATGAGGGGGGCAGAAACAAAATACTGAGAGAGCATTCAGACAGAACTACTCAGTGCCAGATGTACATGTGGAACCAAATGCATATTTAAAAAAAAAAAAAAAAAAAAAAAGAAAAGCTTTAGAGCTACAGCTAGATCTAGAACCACAGCTATTTTCCCCATATTGGAAAAAAAAATCATTTTATTTTATCAGTGTAGATACATAGGGAAGTTGATGCAACATGATCACTGTTTACATAATGAGAGGAATGGGAATATAAAACCATGAGAACACAAGGGCAAGAGTAAGACAGCCTCTAGCCTTAACCTTGCTAGAAATAGATATCATTGGGTAACATCTCTAGGGACGGACTCTACAATTTTCAAAAAATTGAAAACAAATTACATTATGGAATTCCTGACAAAAGTTGGCTGAGATTCAGTGTTGGGGAAACGAGATTAGACCAGAGATTCACAAGAGACAATATGAGCTAGGCTTACCTGTCTAGGTTTCATGAAAAGAGTCTGCGTCTGGTTTTCTACAAATGATACTGACCTTTGTATCGTTTTGACTTGACCCAGTTCTGAAGATGGCCTGGAAACAACAGGCCAATTAATAGACAATCTAGGGGAAGAGTGCAATGACTGCAATCTAGGCACAAAATGACACACTAAAGCATGAACTAGTCTAAACATTATGTTTACACTTTATAGGCCAAGTTTTGTGTTTTTGTGTACATTTTTTACACAAAATGTTCCTTTAGTAACAATTAGAGCATACCAGCTAATTAAATCCTTGAATATGTAACTAGTCCTACTTGACCCACTCTGAACGGGATTTGAACCTCGGTCTCCAGCATGGGAGGCGGGCGCACTAACAAGGACGCTAAACACCATAGCCACCAGTTGCTAGTACACCTCTTGAGGCCAGGGGAGTGAGGTTTACGAACATAGCTCTTACTGGCCTACATGTGTTACATTCACCCCCCTAAACCTTACTCCCATCCGTGTCACAGCACCAAATGTAACCTGTCCTACGTGACCTGCTCCGAGCAGGATTCAAACCAGAGTCTCCAGCGTGGGAGGCGTTAAAGATGCTGAAGACCACAGCTGCTAACGCGCCTCTTGAGGCCAGGGGAGTGAGGTTTACACGCACAGCTCTTACTGGCCTACGTCCGTTACACATAGTCAAAACATTACAGTGAACAGAAATCATGAGGCCTGCTGTTCCAGAAGCTTTTGAGTCACCATTTGTCTCCTCACATTCCTTTTCTTATAGGCTTTAGCAGAATCTTTTTTTTCTTTGTTTTGCACATTTGTAGTTCGCCCTTGGCAGAAAATTAGGAATCTGTAAATTAAACATCTTCACAACAGCCAACTCTTCAAAGCTGTCATTGAAATGGTGTTCAGAAGCCCAAAGTCTGTGTTCATTGGAGGCCATGCACATCATTGAGGAGGAATGCAGAGATCAACAGACCACTGTCAGCAGATGACACTGAGGGTGGGCTTTATGGATTGTTGGCTTTGGTGCTTTTTAATGCTCAGAATTCTAATAAGTTCTGCATTTAGTTCTGTTTAGGGTCATTAACTAAAACTGAAAACTATAAAAAAAAAAAATGTTGACTGATAACTGAAATCATATAAACATATTTACACTTAAACTAAACTAAAATTAGAAATTTTGCCTTGGCAAATCATTGAAATTATATTAATACATTTAAATGGAAATAAAAATTAATTAATAATAAATAAAAAAAAATTTTTAAATGTCAATATAGGCCTATTTATATTAAAGCTGCAGTCCGTAGCTTTTCCTCTTTGTCGCCATCTCTGTTCGAAATCTGCAATTGCAGTTATTTGCGGAATTATCAACTTTACGTGGGTTGTACATCGGCATAAAACAGCGCGGATGAATCCAATGTTTTGAGGAGAGTGTGCGGCTGTCAATCACCGCGCCGGTGTGGATACTGTCATTCAGAATCACAGAATATACTTTTTGGAAGTATGACCAATATTATAATTTTCAATGGAAAATGACGTCTGAACAAGTAAGTAATATCCACTTTTGTTCTGATCAACTAAGGGGAAAAAAGCATTTCAGTAACTTAAATCGCGCTGATTAAATCTAACGATCGCTTATCATATCATGTCAAACCGTGCAAATCATATAAGAGCAGTTATTTTGTACAAACAAATAACAATCATAGTGCTATGAAATAAACGGTGTATGAACGGAATCCCTGTTATGCATAAACGTGTTATATTATAACATAATATAAACATCTTACGACAGGAACATTTTCACTTTACCGATCTGATTCAGATCCAATACTTGACAACGGAGGAGGCGGGTTTGATTTTCTTGGAGGTGAATTGCTCCCTCTCATAGCTAGCACAAAATAATTCATATTTACCATAATAGTAAAACGAGAAAGGCACAACAAAGGATTCGCATGGGCCCGGTTGCAGTCTCCTTTTTCTGTAGCCTCTCCGAAGTCCGAAGTCTTTTGGGTTTTACAACTGGTGAATCTCCAGTTATCACTGGTGGTTGTCGTTTGAAACATTATGGATCCGCTATAAGTTTAATTATTTCAAGTACTGTGAGAAAAGGTTATAAATCTTCATCTCCAACATCCTCACACGCAAAATAGCCTACTAGCCGGCACTCCTTCTTTATGTGTAAAGATGTGACGTAATGACGCAAAGACATGCTCGAATTTCCCGCGGAAATCCACCATACCACTGGAATTAAAATCATTATTAAAAGCTAACCGATTTGAATCGAGCTAAGGCAAGCAGATAGTTTTGAACACTGGCTGGTTATGTTTTTTTCATTATTATTATTTTGGATAATTTTTAACACAAAAGAGTTACGGACTGCAGCTTTAAATATTGATATTAAATAAAAAAATAACAGAATACCTTTAATTATCTGAAACGTTGTAGTACAGCAGAATAGTCTACATATACATTTGACACATTGTGGCAAGCATTCTGACAATTGTCTTTACAAAAGTCCTAAAATAGATTATTTAGTTGCAAAAGAGACTGCTCTGTAACTAGGCCAAGCTTGTGGGCCTACATAATTGTCTCTCTTTTGTGCAGATGCAGAGAGAGAGAGAGAGAGAGAGAGAGAGAGAGGAGATGGAATCAATAACAGGATACATTTCCAGATGCTAGGGGATTCAAGGGCCACATCACACCAGACACTGTGCGCCTCAAACAAGAAAAACATCTCTTCCCTCATGTTTCTCCCTGTGTGGCAGAGCATTGTCAACAGATCAGCCCTACAACACTGACTGTGTATTTTCAGCATGGCAGCGTTTAAACTTTAAAACAACTGGCAAATCCAGTCTCTATTTGGTTTCTCTTTTGCTTTCTCCATTGTAGTATAGCAAGGCCTTGAGGTTTCATTCTTTTTAAGAGAAGGAGGCCCTAGTGTAAATCTGCTCGGCTGCCCACTTATGAAAAGTGAACATGAGAAGCCTTAATCCCAATAAAACGTCCCACAGACATGACACGTCCAGTGCCAAAACAGCGTGCTTAATTAGTGGGCAAGTTCCGGTCTGACGGGCAGGGCCATGACCTTCCTAGGGGAATAATGAGCCAGGCAATGTTTGGGGCCTCGAGCTGTGGCATCCACACAGGAGCGAGGTGCTGATTGCTGCTTTAGACGTGCTAAACTGACAGATTCATGTGACCGGACAGTGAACCGTACACTTGGCACAGGCAAGCTGAAATATTTGCTGCTGTGTTGGGGTTGGTCAAATCTCTTGTTTTGTGTCCTTTTGTTTCCGCTTTGTGAAGCTAGATTAGATTGGTCAGCTTTCTCTTTGTTCTCCTGTAAGAGGGGAGCTTTTGAAAAGCACAGAGCAGGGGCCATACAATTCGAGATGTTTTATCAGCATGGGCTAAGAGAAGCGTATCTACATACATTATCTATGTAATATGTAATGGCTATGCTGTTTTAAAAGGAAATCCAGTCCTTGGTTGTCTTCACAGAGTGGAATATTTGTATTTGTTGTAAAATTATGTTGTAGAAGAAAAAGAGATTGAAAAAAGCAAATATATACAACATTTGATAGACAACACCATATTTTGGCAAGTTGTTGGCCTACTTTTACTCATGTAAGCAAGCAAGTGTAGGGAGGCTTACTAAATCATTTAATGAAAACTGATTAATTATTTGTTTTTTTTTTGTTTTTTTTACACACAAAGCAAAACCACAAATAAAATAGGATAATAGAAACACACATGGGTAAAATGTTATTAAAACCATGTTAAATCACACACAATGGAGAGAGTTGGGGGTGGGATTTTACATTAAAACATTTTTTACTTCCTTCATCTGCCATGTGTATCCAACCTTCTCCTCCTTAAGACAGGCTACTCTCATTCAAACCTTCAAACATAAAAATGAGTTTACACAGCATAACCTCAGCCATGACATATTTACCTCACAAAACCACTGGGTTTGTCTTCCATGACAAAACAAAACTTACTATGATCTCAAAAAAGTTATTTTGCAGCTATAAACTGAAGTGGACACATTAAAATGAATGGAGGCTCAACGGACAATTGTGTGATTATATTAGATTTTGGTGTGTTGATATATGTGGCAGAAGTGCCACCTGCTGGTAGCTTAGTTTAATTACACCCTTATGGGCCAGTAGTCGAAAATGTGCACTGATGCTTACAGTTGCCGAAATATACCACAACTTTCATATGAAAACATCTGTGAGAATAAGGATATTCGAAGAATTTACAGTTCTGCTCTGTAGTAAGACATTTATTGGTAGGCTATATAAAAACATATAAACACATGCATAGTGAGCAACGTGATTTGGTTTATGTACAGTAGGCTAAGCTAAACAGTTTACATGTGGAATATATATATATATATATATATATATATATATATATATATATATATATAAAAAAAATTATAATTATGTTCACAGATCAGTTTTGGAGAATACAATATGCAAGCTCATGTACTAGCAGCAATACTGCCAGTACATGATAACACTGCTGCAGTACTGGCAGTTATACTGTCGGTTGTAGACTTTGTGCTTGGTCATCAGGATTGCCAAGAAATAAATTTAGCCCAGGCAGTTCATTGTAATCGTGGCTCGTTGGTCTAGGGGTATGATTCTCGCTTTGGGTGCGAGAGGTCCCGGGTTCAAATCCCGGACGAGCCCGTTGTTTTTTACTTGTTGTGTTGTGGGGGGTTTTCATACTGGATTGAAGCAACTTGACTGTAAGTAAAATTATGACAGATTTTCATTTTTTTTGTGTGAACTATCCCTTTAATCATCATTAGACGGTTGTGCTAGTAATGCAGAGGTCCTAGGTTCGATCCTCGTGCGAGTTGTAGTTTTTTTTTTCTGCATTATTCCCGAGGGCAAGTCAGAGTGGTGTCCACTGATCTATAATAGGCTAGGTCAGTTGTGTAACAAAAATTTCATCGGAGCGCTAAATATAGTATGCTTGCCGAAATAGCTCAGTTGGGAGAGCGTTAGACTGAAGATCTGAAGGTCCCTGGTTCGATCCCGGGTTTCGGCAGCTTTTAAACAAGTTATTCTTGTACATTTCACAGAGACACGCTATCCTCCTAAAGAACATGGTAAAGGGAGTAGGTTAGCACTCTATACTTTGAAACTACTGATTCTTGCTTGCTAGTGGCAAGAACATTTATGGAAACTTCCTTTTTTTTTGTGTGCTGATGAAATCTAAAGAAGCTCTAGCATGGAATCCCTCTGACAGTTCCAAACAGTTTTGAGTAAAAAGATCAAACTTTAAGATCTTTTTAAAGTTTAACTTTTTAAACTTTAAGGTGCTTTAAGATCAAACCCTCCACTGGCTGTCCACCAATAAAGTTCAAGAGAGAGTGACTTATATTCCATGGTGTAATGGTTAGCACTCTGGACTCTGAATCCAGCGATCCGAGTTCAAATCTCGGTGGGACCTTCTCTTGTGCTTTTGCACCATGTGAGCAGGACCCAATCTTAAGAACGTTTTAGAAACAACCCTCAAAAGCTTGTTTATGGATTATATTTGTACTGTAACAAGCCCAGACTGTATAATTAGAATATTCAATAGAAATACAATATTTCTATTGAAATAGAATTTCAATGTAAATAGAAAAGCCTCACTTGGAGAATGCGGGCATCGATCCCGCTATCTCTCGCCAAACAGACATTCTCTGGCCAAAGTAAGCCCAAAGTAAGCCCACATGAGCCAATCACGTTTCTCTCCTGTGGCTTACTTTTGACCAATCGCGTTTCTCTCCTGTGGCTTACTTTTGACCAATCGCGTTTCTCTCCCATGGCTTACTTTTGACCAATCGCGTTTCTCTCCTGTGGCTTACTTTTCACCAATCGTGTTTCTCTTCTGTGACGTACTTTTGACTAATCGGCGACAGCTATTATTGTCATCTTTGCAACAGGTAAGGCTATTCTTCATTACTGTATAATCGTTCATTATTTATTCATATACAGTATGTATTTTTGGAAAATTAAACATGCCAATATAGCTAGCTAGCGTGTATAGCACAGGTTTACTTCAGCACCTGTGAACCTGTAACTTTTCCCATGATAAAATACAGAAAAGAAAACATGCATAGCCGGCCGCTAATTAAGCTATATCCCTCTTGAGTTTTGTTCATTTTTTTTATTTTTTATTTTATTTTTATTTTTATTACATTGTTCAGAGCATAATAACTTTTTTTTACAAAAATGTTTTTTTTTTAAATAATGTTTTATTCATAAATATTATGTTATACACACTAGGACTCATTTATTAAATATTATTGCATTTAAAAAGACATGAATAGGCTAAAACAATGGTATTTTTTGGTATTAATGGTATTAACTATGTTATAAAATGTATAAAACAGAATAATTTGATATATCATTTTGCTTTATGCAATATGTGTGTAAAATGGCCATAAGCGGGTTTTCCCATTTTATACAATGTATCTAATTTGCATATTAATTTATTCTTGGGGCAACATGTAATGAAAAAAGAAGTGTAATAATGGGTGTTAGTAGTAATTGTCAAGATTTTCATAATAATATCTAATATTTCATAGGAATATTGAAATATAATTTATTTCCCTACTGACTTGTGTCTCCTAAAATACCTGATAAACATGATTTAAGTCCTGGTGTGTAGCTTGTTAAATTATCATTACACAGTTCATCATCATCATCATTTCTCTTCATCCCCTATGGGACATAAGGCTTCAATGAGCACTCTCCATTGTATTCGGTCCCTGGCAGCATGTTGGGCCTCTCCCCATGAAAGGTTCATCTGTTCCAGCTCTTGTGTCACAGTTCTGCGCCAGGTGGTTTTGGGTCTCCCTGGTTTTCTTTTACCAGGTGGTGTCCATCTTAGGGCGACTTTTGTGATGCTGTCCTGCTCCATCCTTAACACGTGTCCTAGCCATCTCAAGCGTCTGTGTGTAATCTCCTTGGTGATACTCCAGCTTCCCGTTTTCTTGTACAATTCATTGTTGGAGATCTTATTAGGCCAAAATATCTGGCATATTCGTCGGAGGCATCCATTATGGAACACTTCCATTCTCCTCATGTCAGTTTTGATAACTGGCCAGCTCTCTGAACCGTACAGCAGAACAGACTTTACATTACAGTTATATAGGATCATCTTCGTTTTAAGGCTGTATTGTTTTGATCTCCATATAGAACGGAGTTGGGAGAAGGCACCCTGAGCCTTTCCCAGCCTTGCTTTAATATCTTTAGATGCCCCACTGTCCTTACTGATGAGACTGCCCAGATAGGTGAAATCTTCCACAAACTCAAGTGGTTCCTCATTAACAAGGATGGGTGCTGTGGGGATGGAGTTGACACACATCACTTGTGTTTTGGAGGTGTTAATACTGAGCCACATAATTACACAGTTAACATACAAGTATCTTTAAGATTGCAAGAGGTACAGTCATATCATTACGCCTGCTGGACTCATGGTACGGCAGCAAAGTTTCTTGATTATTACGCCGGAATGAGAGTATAGTTCCTAGCCATATCAGCCTAGAAAATCGCAACTTTTCATTTTCCGTCGATCTTAGTACACGGTTTAACTACAGAAGAGTCAAGTTTTAAATAGGAAAAATATTGAAACTCTTTGGTCATTTTGAAAGAAATGCTACTGGACTCGTCAGAATCAATGATCTATGCTAAGCTATGCTAAAAGTGGTACCGTCAGACCCGGAGTTCGGCTGAATGGATTCTAAAACGGTAAAACTCAACTGTTTAACTCTGGGGGAGTTGTAAAATGAGCATATTTCCGAAAAAAGTGGAGTATCCCTTTAATCATGCTGCTTTCACTTTTTTTTTTTTTTTTTAAACCAACAATTTACTGATATTTTACTTTTACATTTACTCGGTTACATTTACTCGAATACATTTTTGGAAAATGTGCACTTTTAAGAGTAGAAGTCTCTTTTTGGGGGAGCATGAGCGATGCCCCATTCACAAATGAATCACTCTTTTGAGTTGATTCTGTTCAAAGACTTGATCAAACAAGTTGTCAAAACTGTCCTAACTGGTGTGTGAATCAGTTTGAATTATTTGTTCAGTTTCCTGCACGCACTGAACCGTTTGAAGCGGTTTCTCACTCGGAGTCGTACTAGGAAATTTAAGGACATCAAGAGAGTTGGATGAAGTGGCTGTGGACCTACAGTCAATTGAAAGCAAATCGGCAAACGATCCTATTGTTTGTCAGCGATGAAGATCTTTATTAGTTGAACAACTGCATATGTGGTCTGTGAACGACTCCACATGTATAGCTACATTCGATTTAATTTCATACAGGTAATACATTTTACAACCAAACAGATTATTACGCCAAGTACATGATACTACTCCACTACTTAAACAAGTATGACATTACCAGTTTTATGGACATATACCTTAATTTATACATTAAATAAGCTACCATTGTTCAAAGAGTATGAAATAAACACCCGCTAACCCGCAATTTGTGGTATTTTTTCTTGAGCATTATGTAATATCAGCATACATATAAAGTACCACATAAACCTTGTTGATCCTATTATCATAAAAAACAATTATTTAAATGTCACGTGATTGTGCAAATAATTTATAGTATGGGCAGATATCAGTATTCAGCACTCTTGGTTTTTTGGGGGGGGTCCATCCCCTACCTACTTACAATTATCCTGACCACACAAAGTAAGCAACCTCATCCAAATCCACTGGGTAATCAGTAAGGTATATGGGACCTTTGTCAAAATACTCTCCCTTGTAACTTCTCCATCTGCCTGCAGGAAGATATATATCTCTTTCTTGCTTGCCTGGTTCAAGTACAGGAGCCACCAGAAGGTCATCTCCTATAAGGAACTGAGAGTCAATTTTGTAAGCTGCTTCATCATCTGTTGCAATCCACCAAAGAGGGCGAATAATGGGATCCCCAGTGTACAGCACTTCCCCAGCAAGCTCCAGAACCCGAGGGGCTACAAGAGACTTGTGGAGAGCAATGAACTTCTTTGCGATTTTCACCACCTCATCATCATAGTGCCATGGTGGAAGTGAGAACTGCATGGCTGGCATGAAAGCTGAGAGCTCTAGCCAACGGATGTACAGCTCACGATCTGGAAGTCCAGTGAGGTTTGAATATGCATTTCCACCTATTATGTCTGGTAGAACAAACTGGTAGCCTAGAATGCTGATAGTAAGTACAGTAGGGATTATAGATTTGAGGCCTAAGGTGTATCCCCATAGAGAGTCACGGTCAATAATTCTGAAGAAGCAGGAGATGTTTTGAGATTGATAGCCCGACCGCAGCTCTGCGCGGTCATTGAATGGTATTGCCATCTCAGTGTAGCGGCGGGTAAAAGTACTGGGATCCTGCAAAGGAACAAAGGTACTGAACTGCTGGGGTAAGTAACTTGTTTCTCCTGCATCAAACATGAAAGATGCCACTCCATACTTATTCTTGAGGGTGCGCAGATTCAAGGCATACCAGTCACGAGCTTCTGGATTTGTGAAATCCAAAATTCCAGCTATACCATTCCACCAACGCACCAAAGCGGGAAGCTGGCTATCAGGCACTCGTACAAACAGACCTCGCTCTACTCCAACACCAAAATTGACAGAATTATAGTTGACAAATGGATGAGTCCACAGAGTAACCTGGAAGCCATCTTCCCTTAGTTTTTGAAACATGGCTGAAGCATTGGGGAACTTGATTGGATCTAACTCAAAGTCCCCGTAGCCACTAGTAAATCTATCGTACAGCTCCAGGTGACTGCAGTTGAAGCCATTTTTTTGTATGTCAGATGCATATTTTAAAATAAATTCTTGGTTGACTTCTTCTAGAGCTCTTGTAGACCACATCGGTTGACTGAAGACAACTTCTGAGGGAATCTTATTGGGCTTGTTGAAATATCGCCGTACCATGTACTTGTGTATAGAGGTGACGTCAAGGCCGACACATACTCGATAGCTGAGTGTCACATGATGGGGTTTACCAGGGTCTGGCCTATAAGGGCTGTCATCGTATCGAGCTTGGAACCACAGAGTTCTGTTTGTTTCATCCCAGCCAAGATGAAAAGGAACAGAATTGTTAATTTTTATGGCTGTAGCATTGGAAGAAAGCCAGTAGCGCTCTAAGATACCACCAAACGCCTGGTGATTGTAACGGATATCACCTGTAATGAAAGGTTTGGGTGTTTGCTGTCCTTTTAAAACTATTGGCCAATGCTGCGACCAAGTCTCTGCGCCACCATACCAATGTGATCCACTGCAGGACATGACATGCTCCACCGACCGATGCTCCTCTAGCTCGTCCCAGCGCACACGATAGCACTCAACTGTGTCTTTAGGCTTTACCGTTTCTATGAAGAAATTTATATTCCCCGCATTTGATTTGTCACAGGTGAGAATCTGTCCCTCTTTCGAACACGAGTCCAGATCAAGGGTTCCAGACCTAAAATGGACAGAAAAACACTGTGACTCATAATCATAATTAATCAAATATATAAGTTATCATAAATACAAGCATAAACAACAACATTTAAAAAAAAATATACCTGAATGCCATTTTGAAAATGACAACACCAGCTTGGTTTCGGATGACAAAACCATCTTTGTTAAGGTCTAATCTTTCAGTCGTCAGACGGTTGGCCTTTTGAAGAGAAGCGTAGTAGTAGCACCATGCTACCATGGCAGCAATAACCAGTATGACTCCGAGCGCACTTGCTGTTATCACAGAGCGGCTTGGTCTGCTAACTCTATTCCGCCTAGGTGTCGAGTAATGGCTCATGGCGCCGATGCCAATATCTCCAACAGTTGCTGATACAATCTGGTACATCTTTACAACACTTTTATGCACACAGCCTTCAGTAAAATGTTTCTAACTCATGAGCAGAAAGCAGACTGTTTTAGGGGTGCTGCACATGGGCTGCACATGGTTGAAGCAGCAGCTGGCCAGGACAACTTGAAAATTTGCCATGCCTAGACATATTGAGACAATTTTAAAGGAATAATATGAAAATATGCAGTTCTTCTTTTCATGCAAAAATACAATGTTTGAAAGTGATATAGCAGTATAGGGAATATAATGCAATTTATCATGCCTCTTTATGGTTTAACCGAAAATTAAGATTCTGTCATCATTTACTCATTCCTCAAGTCGTTCCAAATATGTTTGTCTTTCTTTCTTCATTAATACGTAAAAGATTTTGAGAAATGTCTTACTGTCTTTTTGTCCAATGGAAGTCAATGGTAACAAAAATGTAGTTACCAATATTCTTCAAAATATCAATATTCTTCAGCTTCAATTTTATTCTGCAGAAGAAAAAAAAGTCATTCAGGCTTGGAACGACGGTGAGTAAATGATGAAGGAATTTTCCTTTTTGGGTGAACTAACCCTTGTAGACATGATAAACTGCACGGGGAAATCCACAATTCTCAACATCTGTGAGACACAAAAGCAGATTTAAGCTGTTGTTTTTACTCTACAGCAGTTGAATAGTCCTCTAGGCATGTATTGAACATAAAGTTTCCAATACAGGGTTGTGATGTCCAGTAACAGGCACACTCTTTATGGATTTGATGGACATTTGCAACCGAATAAAAGTCTCTGCTGTAATTTAAACAATTGTAATTACAATTTCAATGTTGTGTAATTGTGGGAATTAGCTACTAGTTGCAGCAGTTCTAGTTAAGCAGATTCATCCTCATCACTCTTAGCACCAATCACAGAAAAAAAAAGGATTTCAACACTTAACAAGTGCTCTCTGATACATCACTTGACAAATTAAAGTAGCCTACAGTAACACTGCTGCTAGATAACTAGTGATTAAGTGTCTTTCAGATGATAGTATTTCACGTTCATTCTACAGTTTTTGAGGTATTCATTTGAGAGAACACAAATATTAATTTGTATATGTTATTATGACACCTTAAATAAATATACATTTAGCAATATATTTTCACCAGTTACTTACATTTTGTGTCCAGATGAGATAATTCGGAAGGAAATAGGCCTGCTACAATACAAAACAATGAATAAGTGAAAATTTTACTTCCACTCAACAATTGTAGTTCCTGTAGCCTATTCGCCTTGACGTCTGAGGATTCGCGAACATCTTCTGAAACGGGTTACACAACGACTACGAAATTAAACTTTTCAGAAACATCATAAAAGTGTTTTAAGAAATAACCTTAATCTGAGAACGACATTAGGACAACACGTCGGTCAAAATGCTCTTGCTGAACGTTCATGAATGCAAAAGCAAGTTCGACCTGTTTTTGTGAATCATGGGTAATGTAGTATTGTGAGCTGTGTAAGTCTTTTATTTGATGATAACATAAAACTACGGAAAGCAAACACGAAATCTCTGTATATAGGACAGAAAAATATTTAGTAGCATTGTTTATAATTGTATTTTCCCAGAATCTGGCTAGTATTGGTTCAACCAGGTTTTATGGTTTCCATAACACACATATTCCACTAGATGGCGGTGAATAATAAGAGGAAATGTACGTCGCAAAACGGATCATTGTAAATCAAAATTTTAAAAGGACAGCTTCTCTTGTATTTCTTGATGGTTTGATGGGAGATGGCAAAAGAGTTTGCAGTATTGTGATTCTGATGGGAATATACAAGACCTGACAAAGACATTTTCATTTTTAAAAAGTTGTTTAATAAATGTAACATTGTGAGTGAGAATGTACTGTATGTATACAACCCATGACCTGAACTTTGCCATTAGTCCAAACAAGCTTTTACTCTGGAACACTGATCAGTGTCAAAACAAATAAGAAAACATTCACCTCAGCAAACAGAAACTGAAAATTGCTACCCAGCAGCATGCCGCTAAGCAATGTCAACACGTTACAAAAATTAAAAAGTATTTTCTGATATTCCTTACACAAAATACACAAAAATAAGACAATCCCCAAACTGTCTCAATGGTCCAAAAAAAATAAACAATCATAGTGACTATATCAAGACCTATAGACACATCATACCACCTATAATAAGGAACAATGAAACGTGTGTCTTTCCATGAAAGTCATGCATGGCCAGAATCTGCAGAACACTGTTGAGTCTAGGTAACAAATGTTCTTTTCTCTCTCCCAGTCTCCCTGTCCCCAGTGACACACAAATGAAAATATATCAGCCTGGGAATCGCTTAGTACTCAATTTCATTAAAATTTTCAGAGAAGCCTGAGTATGGGACACTGTCTCCAGGATCTAGAGAAAGAGAGAAAGAAAGAGAGAGTTATGCACAGTATAAACAACATATCTCTTACAGGGTCCCATATTACTGCTTTCTCAGTAAACAGAATCAGATAACTACAGGAACAGTATGTTATCCCTCCATAGACAAACTCCAATGAGAACCTCCCTGAAGAAACCACCTGCCTTTTACTGCAGTGCAGACTGACCTCACACAACCTACTGCAATACATCAAATAAAACAATCTGAGGATGAGGCGATGCATGAATCACTGACGTCTTCCTGTTCAAACTTCAGGTTATGTATTTAAATTCACATACTACAGCACACAAGAAGACATTTATGTAAACCATTCATATTAATTAAATCTTAGAGCAAGAATGTGTGGGGCCATGATGGGATGTTTTTTAATCCTATATATGAATTTATTCAAAAATATTAAAAGTTTAATAATATACAAAAATAAAATCTAAAATACAAATATAAATGTAAAATACCTAAAAATGCAGTTCACACATATACAATGACTTAATAAACCAAAAAAAAAAAAAAAAAATTATGACCATGTCTTTAATATTTCATTGAATTTCATCTTGATCTTGTTTGGGGGTAATACAACTGTCCTGATATCTTAATATAGAATAAATCATATTAAAATGATTTTTTTTTGGTATAATCTTTTACTATATTATCATTACAATTATTATTATTACACGTGGTCCAACCAACATGCAGAAATATGCAGGAAAAAATGTAAAACAGGAAATGACATCATAGAGAGGACCCCTGCAGACGCTTATGACTGTGTCAAGGTCAATAACTCTCCTAAAATATCAGATAATTTGATCTTTTTATGACATGGTAGTCATTAAAAAATATATTTAAAAATCATTGTGTTGTCGTTATGTTAAAAAGTTTTGTTCACTCACCTTTGCAGGGTCCCTTTTTAAACACAATATCATCGATTGCAATGTCACTCCTCACTGAAGATCCTCTAATGGCTTCAAATATAATCTGCAAACAATTAGGGACACATGACTTTATTTCTCATACAAAAAAAAAGTAACACAGTGACCTTCAATCAGTGTCCTGGCACTTCAAGCACCATCTTCTCAGTGATCAAATGGTTGCTTTGATGTGAACATAATAAAATTATTTTTTCAAAGACATTTTTCAACAAGAAAGGGAGTAGGAGCGTGTTTCTAACCCAATGCCTTGTGTAACACTCGTAATCCACTGTGGCTTTCATCCAGGACACACTTTGTTCTCCTTGTCTTGTCCAAAGCAATCTCTCCTTGTCCCCCTTATGCAGCAGGACGCTCAGAGTGCCAGTGCCTGAGCCATGCATGTGGTAGAAGAAGATCAGACACTGAGGGCTGGTCGAACCCCTCAGCTCAGTGGACATCAGTTGGGCTGACTGCTTGGGTAACATGTGAGATGCCTCAATGTACATGAAGTAGCCTTGAAGTCAGAGCAGGGAAGACTTAGTGTGCGCTGTCTCATGACATCAGCAGTTAATAAAGCATTTCAAGCTGAAGTATAAATCTGACTCACCTACCCCTAAGGTGTGGTCCCCCTTGGGTCCTGTGTAAGATGTGGGTGTCTGTCCCCTGATCCGCAACCAATGTCCTTTCTTAACTTTCTTTTTCTGAGTGTAGCCGCAGTCCCCAGTTTCAAAGTTACAGTGTCCAGGAGGAGGATTTAAGGGTCCTAAACAGAGCACAAAAAGGTTGACCTGTTTTAGGACAGTAAAGTACATATTACCACACTATATGTGAGTGAAATGGTTAAAAGCTTGTCTATTTATATTCACCGCAGCCGGCACTGCCCATTTAATGTCTATGTTTGTGAGGGCAGATGTTCTCAATTGCCTTGGAATATATGCCTATAAACAGAATATTTAAAAACCTTAGACGAGGGCCTTGCCCATTACTTAAGCCACATTGTTTAAAACATGCTCACAACTGACAAGTAACTTCTGCCAAGCAACCTAATAGAGTTTACCCTTTAATAGAGCAATCAGTTGCTTAAATCTTTTACAAGTCATGGGTTTCACTTCCATAAAAGCAACACAACTGGGTCAAACACCATGTTATCGTTTGGACAATTCTCAATATGGGGACAGTTTTAGACTAACCCTTATGAGTCAGTTTTATTATTAAAGGGATACTCCACTTTAAAATGAAAATTCTGTCATCATATACTCACCCTCATGTTGTTTCAAACCTGTATGAATTTCTTTCTTCTGCTGAACAGAAAGGAAGATATTTAGAAGAATGTCAGTAACCAGACAGTTTCTGGTACCATTGACTTCCATAGTAGGAAAAAAATATATACTATGGAAGTCAATGGTACCAGAAACTGTCTGGTTACTGACATTCTTCTAAATATCTTCCTTTCTGTTCAGCAGAAGAAAGAAATTCATACAGGTTTGAAACAACATGAGGGTGAGTATATGATGACAGAATATTCATTTTAAAGTGGAGTATCCCTTTAAAAGAAAGAACCAATACCAAGCATAACTTTTTTCTTTACGCTTATATGAATGAAAAGGCACACATTATATATTTAGTTGTTCTCCATTAAAGTGAGCATGTGGAAATATATACATGATAAATACATTTATTATTTGAAATTTTCCAACATTAGAGGATGTTTCACCACAATTATTAAGTGACCTTTGTAAAAAAAAGAAAAAGATTGTGCTCCTCATAGATTGCAGGATGTGCTATTTTCAGGAATCAAACTTTAAAAAGCCTCTAAAGAATTTGGCCCAATTATAGCTAATTCAATATCTACATGATATGTATGGTATGATATATCTGGTGCAAAAATATTATGTTAATTATTAATCGAAATTTTGCATGCAGTCTGCTATCTGGAACAATTATTACCTATTACGAGACATGAAACCATACTTCTTCGCTGTGGTCAGATAGAGGCATTAACACGTTAGAGAATATTTATGAGGACACAGGGTTAAGGACATTCCGGGATCTGCAGTCTTGTTATAATCTACCTGGATTCTCATGGTTCTTGAATTTTCACTTAAGGCTTATTGAGTTCCTTGGGAGAGACCTTTGACATCTCACCCCATGGCTCATTGGTTTGAATCCATGAAGGGGAAAACAGCCAAGGTCTCTATTATTTATGGTAGTCTTGTCATGGAGAAATGTGGAACTCTGGGTATTACCTGAATTTGGGACAGAGAGCTTGGAGCGCAGGATCACAGTTTTGATTGGGAAACAATTTGGTAAAATGTTTCTGTCTAATCTAAAATCCCTGCCCACCAGCTGATCAATCCACAGAATTTATCCACCTCTGAAACGTTTTAGAATGAAACTTATTCCCTCCCCTGTATGTGACAAATGTAACATTGGGGCAATTGGCAGCTTTCTCCAACTATTCTGGGAATGTCCACCGATCTTCAACTTCTGGGTTAAACTCTCTGCTGTTCTATCACAACTTTTGGAACTGACAATTGATCCTGTGCCATGTATTTTCCTTCTTAATGATATCTTCTCTGTAACCTTAATTTTAAATCAAAAATGGACTTTCTTCTCTGCAGCTTCTTAACAGCTGCCAATAAAACTATCATTAGTTCTTGGTTTCCTCCTAATTCTTTGTCAAAACAGCAATGGTTGCCCTATTTTATAGATATTGTTCGTTTGGAGCGATCCACTGCCTTAATCAAGAGCAAAGATTACAACTATTATGCACTGGAACCGAACTCATGACAGCTTGATTTCTTGATTTCTATTTTTAAAACTTAAGTGATCTAAAGTTATAGGATAAGAGAGTACACCAAGATGTAGATCAAGGCAAATGCCGGTTTTTTTCTTCTTTTATTTTAATAGACACCTTAATTATCTTTATTTCAACAGACACTTTCTGCCTGTAAATCATCTATCTCTAACATTATGTATATAGTTTTATTATTATTATTCTTTATGTATGTGTATCTGTTTCTCTTGTGTATATCCATTTTATATTTGTTATCAGTTATATCCTCCAATTAAGTCAGTGAACATTTGTCAGTGTTAATGCTGGTAACTTTGTTCATAAGAAAAGCACAATAAAGTATTGGTCAAAAACAATTCTAGTGAAAACTTTCTTTTGGATGGTTTTTGAATTGGATGGTTAAAATTCCTTCTGTATGGTGGGAGAAAAAAGGGAAAAAAGCTGGAATTAACTTTAACCATGTAACACAATTGCCATCTGAATAGGTCTTTTCGCTGTTAAAAGGGTAGCAAACCTGTAGCAACCCGACAGTCTCCAAGGGTCACTGAGATGTCATCGAGAGACACAAGTCCACAGTCCCAGAAGTTTCTGCAGATGCTGACAAATACTACCTTAAAGGAAAGTTAATAAAAAGTTACATAATGACAAATAAAGCTAAAATAGAGAGATCAAAGTTTGAGTAGTCCTAAACTCCTGTAATATAGCACATCATTTTACTCAATAACAAAGCAAAAACGGTCACTTAAATATTAATTAAAGGTACACTATTTAACTTTTATTTTGTAAAAAATGAACAAAATTTAAATAATGAATCAATACATCATCAATCCTTCTCCCAAAGTGTGTTTTTGTATTACCCTGATTCACTGTGGTAAGCCTATTATAAGTGTTTATATTTTAGACCTATAGGGATGTTGTTTTTTTAGCTGGGAATTGTGTACATACGTCATTCGCATGTGTGCGTCTCATCATCTGTAATTAGAGAAAAGTTGCTCCAGCTACTTTGATGCATTTATGGTGTGGGAGTGGCATAGGTTAGTTGTCACAACAAGAAAGGTTGACATGAAGCACTATAAATCTCAAACCTCCAGGAATCAGCCGTTTTTTTTTTTTTTTTACATGAAAGTCTGTTGGCAAAAAGAGAACGCGACAGCTCGTAATAAAACAAGAATCAACATTAACTTTGCTTTTTGGAGATGGCGAGAACTCAGGGATTTTCAAATGTAAAAGCAACGTGGAATTAGTAAGGTATTTTATTGAACAGATAAATTGCCATATGTAGCTCTCTAACAGAGTTCATTGTGAAGCGTTATCTGTTGTGAAGGATAATTTTATTATTGTTGTAGCACTGGGCTGGAATTTATAATGGGTATGCACAGTAACGTCTTTAGCTAGGCAGCTTGAGATACTTTCCAATTTCCATCAAAACAACTACTAATATCTCTTAAGCCTAGTAGTGAATGTTTTATGAGCAGTAGGATCACCATATTCATCCACACAGAACCAAAGCACAACCAAAACAATGTTCTTCTGCAAAATGCATGCAGTTTTTTTTAACCACTAGAGGGACAAACATAGTGTACCTTTAAGAGTTACTTGAATAGTTAATTTCTAATATTATTTGAAAAGAGACCATTCATAACCAACGTTATTTTTATTTAACATTTACAGAACTCAATTTAAAACACTTAGATTTTTCTGTGGTTTTTCTCTTAAATGGCTTTGACATTCCACAAATGGAAGCTCTGATAATGGGGTTTTGATGTTGTTTGCCTGCCACAAACTCTCCATTAAAAAGATGGAGTTATCTGACAGTTATCAGAACTGAGATCCCTCTAGATTACAACAGGAATTCACACACAGTGTGACCCAAAGTGCAGGACAAGATTTGTTAGGGCTTATCATTTGGAAGTGACAGGAAAATACTTTACTAAAATAAAAAAGTATTAAAACTGAATTTGTACTAGTCATTCAGGACAATGTCCTTCTATCACCTCTAATCTGAAGAACACTTAAACCTTCATGCTGTTCATCATCACACAATTTACACAACTGTTCAACTGTTTTTTAAATAAGTCTCTTATGCTCACCAAGGCTGCATTTATTTGATAAAAAAAATACAGTAAAACAGCGATATTGTGAAATATTACAAATCATAAAAACTATATATTCATATATATATATATATATATATATATATATATATATATATATATATATATATATATATATATATATATATATATATAATCATGTTAATGGCAAAGCTGAATTTTCACATGATCCTTCAGAAATCATTCTAATACTATATGCTGATTTGGTGTTCAAGAAACATTTCTTATTATTATCAATGTTAAAAACAGCTGTGCTTATTAAAATAAAAATCTTTTGTAACATTATAAATATCTTTACTCTCTCTTTTGACTAATTTAATGCATCCTTGTGGAATAAAAGTTTATTTTTATTTAAAAATGTTTATCTGACCCTAAAATTTGGAACGGAGGTGTATACAGTATATAAAAAATTAAAAGCAGCCATGATCATCAACAGAACCCAGTCTTGAAGAAACACATACCGTATTTACCAACAACCCATTCATTTTACACTTACCTTCGTAGACATGGGCTTTAAGTAGGTGACTTCCACCTCTGTCCAAACATCTCTAGACCTCTCAGACACGGTCCAAATTTTCTCCTGAGCTACGTTGTTTTCATCATAGATATAGAGAGCCAGAGCATTATCTAATTTCATGAATCCATGCAAGGCATAGTAGAACCTGAGGCAGTATTTATGGTTCCCTGGCAGGGACGGTCCAAAAAGACGACCCACATACCCTGGACGCGAGGAATAACGAGTGTTGGTCAGCAGAAAAGACCCTGTGGATATAATCGACAGACATAAGAAACATTTTAAATAAATAGTCATATGGTTCCTTGTTCATATTAACAGTTATTTATTATGAGTACTGATCAATTAAATTTAAATGTGCATAAAAATATCATATAGCTAGTAAATGTAAATATATGATATGTCACAAATTTGGTGATTTTATGAAAAAAACAGTCTCACTTCCGCACCAGTGCCTGTGGTGTGATCACCGATGCGGTAAACATTTGGTTTCACAGAGACCATGTTCCACACTGAACCTCCGGTCTGTTCCTGATAATACTGACACAGCCCCTCCTCAAAGTCACAGTTTGCAACAGAAGGGTCAAACGCTGGCTCTGAAACATGAGTCACATGAAACAGACTCACATCATGAGCATCTCCCACATGCACAGACTTTCTGTAAAACTGCTGACTAAAGGGAAAGTCGATGTGGTTGCTATAACAGGACAACAACAAGAAAATTTCCTTTTAAACAGCCACTTGTAGGCTGTTTTAAGTTGTAGGGTTCAAAACTGAAGGCCCCTCTGAAAAAAAAATGGGACTACTTTCTATCCCAAAGTATATGATGGTGAAAAAATATATTTCTTGTAATTGAATATTGGTGGAGCAACAATTTTGTAAAAGGTAAGACGTTTGTTTTGAACATAAAGGCAACTTTATTCAAGGGGACTTTTTATCCTAAATGCCTTTCACTTATTCAACAATTACTGTCAAATTATTGATTCACTGAAACACATAAATAAGTTTCTTTTAAATCTCATAATATGTGTTAATATGTTTTAGTCCAGATAAACCCTAAGTATTAACCCTTAAACGCATACCTCGGGTCTTTAGTGACCCGGGACGTCATTCACTACCCTCTTCCTCATAAATGTTTTAAAGTTAGACACCAAACTTTTTAATATTCATCAATCAATTAATTATAAACAATATGACAAGAATTTTTTTTTATAAAAGAATGCCTGTTTTCCCATCCATTTTTTGTAAAAATTGTATAGGGTTGCTAATGACCCGAGGTGTGTAACAGTATATTTTTTCTGCACAACAATAAAACAACAACAATAAAGTCTCTGATGACTGAATAAGTGCAATTCACCTTTACTCCACAAGGTGACAATGTCTGATACACAATGATGAAGTGACATTTCACTCATAGTTACCGCAGGCAGAAAACAAAACAACAGGAAGTATCATCAGCAAAACTTAAAATGGTTCAGCGATTTACTGCAGAGCAAGTACTGAACGCAATCAAATATTAGTGAAAAAAATAAAACTGAATATGTAATAATGATTGGCAAAAAATCATGCATTTAAGGGTTAAAGTAATTGATTTCTGAGAAATGTTGTTTGAAAACTGAAATCAACACCATAAATATTTTATAGATATCTGTTCTGTGTGCATGCTTTAAAAAAATTGTGCTTGTACATAGTCCTGGCTGTGTACATAGGAGAAAAAAAAAACGAAGTGGATTGAGCAATCAGACCGAGCACCAAAAAACTCTTGCAGCCAATCAGAAATAGGGGTGCATATGCTCATGATGGGGGAGGAGAGAAATTTTGTATAAAGACTATAGAAAGAGAGAAGGCTGAGATATTACCAAAGAGGTGAAAGGTCAGAGGAATACAATTGGAAGAAGGGTTACGATCAGGCAAGGGCTAGGACCCCCGTTAATATTGGAAAAGCTTTCTAGATCTGGAGAGACATGAGAGAGTAGGAAGGCCTGAAAATGGACGCCGAGGTTGCTTTGTTTCAGCTCGATACGTGAGTAACACTGGTTTGTTTCATGTTTTTTTGGCATTTATTTTTGGCCATATGACAGATCTGATATTCTATTTGTTGTATTTCTGTTTTGCATAAAACTGAAGAATATTCAGTACATTCTATACAGTATTCTAAAATGATCTGATATTAACCTTTGCATGATACCATGAAAAGTAGTAAAAGTTTCTATAAGTTTTGTGCGTGCGTGAACAATGTACAACACAAAGTACCTCACGCCGGAAACACTTAACGTAACGCGTAAATGTGCGTAAATAACGTAAATCAAGCATGCTAGTATGCATAGGCCACGAAGTGTTGGCGAAATAACACATTAGCGGACCGGAGGAAATAATATGACATTTTTTCCAGAAAACTTCTTGCACAAAATAAATTCAAGCACTTTCAAGGACCTGTATCTATGTATGTTTATTTTCAAAAACTTTCCAGGGCCTTGAAAAAAAAATTCAGATTCACAAACTTTCCCGGATTTCAAGGACCCGTGGGAACCCTGGCTGAGGTACAGTTTGCTATTGTTGTTGAATCAAGGCTGATTCATCCATACTTGGCCAATTCCTGTGTTGCATAGCATGTTCGTTATTTTGGGAGCAATGAAGGGAGGGATGTGTTTCTGTTTGTTTGGGTATCAATTTCAAATATCAGCAGTGTTTCTCAGAAATCGCTTACTGTACCTTTAAGTAATAGTGACTACAGAATCCCAAACAAAAAGACATGTCTACAAAAGAGTGTTTACCAGGTTACAGTGACTGTTGAAATTAAACCATAAAACTTGCTAGTGGTTTCGAGCTCTGTAAACAGCTGTATTGTGATGTTTGGGATTATACACAGTTGCATAAGTCGCGTTTAGTGCTTATTATGCAACAGCACCGCACTGACCTGTCTCTGTGTGGCAAAACTCTGATGAGAAAGAAATGTCATCCAGAGCAACATATCCACCTCGGGCACTGTTGAACGCCACCTCAAACACCACCTAGTAATCCAAATACACCAATCAATCTAAATCAGACAAATGAAGTACCCAACATGAAGGGAACAATAGTGAACCAAAATGATTAATTAATTTTGAAAACTGAAAAAGTTTTAAATGGATTTAGTTTGTAACTCAGTGTAAAAGCAATTTTTCAAAAGGTTCAAAAAGTGGTGCATTAGTATTAACACTTCAGACGGTGAACTCATCTGCTGGAGAGAATCTCCAGACTCCACACACACTCCCACTCTCATTATTTACATTGTCTCCCAGAGTTGGCTGCTCACACTCAAACATGGCAGCCATAGCGCTAGCTCTTCACTTCATGTTTATACTATTCCTACAGATGCAAAATAAACACTCCCATTTTCCCCAGTACAGAGATGACGTTATGTATGGTTTGAAATAGATCAACCTTTGAACTATATTTGAAAATTACCAAAGGTATCTATTACAATTATTACAGTTCATAATCAAAGAAGTTTTGATTACATTTATATGGTCAGTTTTCAGTAAAACTATTTATATTTGACTTGGTTACAGAACATATACACCTTTAAAACACTTACTGATCCCAAACTTTTGAAAGGTAAAGAGTCAGTGAGGTTTTTCTTTTTTTTTTTTTTTGGCAAAAACGTATACTCCATGAATGCATTAAATTGGTTGTTAAAGACTATACACATACATGTATATATTTCTATTCAAAGAATATTTTAAAAAAAGCAACTGCTTTCAACAATAATAGAAATACAATAAGATTCAAAACAATAATACTGAAAGGCCATGTGAGACTGAAGACTGAAGTCCTGGCTGCAGAAAATTCAGCAAAATATTTAAAAATCATACCAACCCCAAACTTTTGAACGACAGTATATATTCCAATTAGTTACGAATGTCATAATATGAATATTAGTCTAAGCTAGTGACATTCGTTACTAACTGAATGTACATTAACAAAAATCTGCTAATCTATTATTGAAATTTATTGCATAAGTGTTAGCCATTCATCTACTGGAGTTCAAAATATATTTATATAGAGGGTGTAAAGAACCCTTCATAGAGCATTAATTCATAATTGTTTGACTTAAACTTGCCATCTATAACATGACATAAGTCTGCACAACGTCTTATATATGTTAACCGTGCAATAGACCCCTTTTATAAATAGGTGCTAGTCTTGTTAGGATAGTGTTCTTGTATATACATGTGGGAACTACAGCTCTTAAGCCATGATAGTGTATTTGCAAATGGCTTTAGTATGTTTTGGGTAGTTAAAACTTGTAATATATATTAGGTAGAAAGCTTACATATGGATAGTGTCAACATGTGAATGTTCTGTACTGCGTTCCGTTCATGCATTTGCTGTGACCTGTAGTGCAGAACATGAGCAAAAAGTTGTGAAGAAAAGGTCTCCTGGATTTATCCCAGGCTAAAATAACTGTTGTGTTTAATTTTACTTTATAAGAGATTATTTTAAATTAACAGCAATTGAATTGTTTAAATGGATTTTTTTTTTTTTGATGGAAACTAAATGCACTAAATGCACCTTAAAATGTTTTTTTTTATTTTTTATTCTGTTGCCATATAGTTTGTATCTAAAGTGGTGTTTTTGTTTAATGTCACCATACTGTCTCTCAAAATCTGTCTCCCAGTGCTGTGATACATAAAAACTTCACTGACCTCTAGAGGATGTGGTGCCTTTATATCCACTTGCACTAACTTCCAATGTGAGGTTGCATACACATCAGGTCTCCATATCTCTTCATAGTGGCCCAGCTGGTCCTTAGTGAAGACTGAGAAGAAATTCCCAATGGCTTGGTCCCGTTGATAGTAAAACGACAAGCATCCTGCCATTGAAGCGGTAGTCATTGGTGACACCAACTTGGCCACCTCTTGGAACCTTTTAGCATAAATCGAGTCCACATACATGTAGTGACCTAGTTCAGAGTGGAAAAATTAAACAAAGAATGGATTCACAAAGCACATTCCTCAGGGTAGAAGAGTAAGCAAGCTCCAAACCAAGAGAATTGTTGGTTGAAAAAAGCTATTGTCTTGTTGGAGAGCCTGGTTTGATTCATTCCAGCTCTTGCACGTGTGCAGTGGAGCTATTCTGTCAGTCTGTATTATTACCTCTTTCATTGTTCATGGTGTGATCATCTGGAAGGTTTGACTGAGGGTCCCGGGCCAAACTCCCACCCACATACCAGTTTACATTGGGATTCCACTGATTACTGTAGCCGCACAAGTGATGCTCCTCAAAGTTGCACTCTGAACAGAAATTATAGATTATTATTAACATGTTTTGGGGAATGGGGAGGAATGTATAACTGCATTAGCACAAAGAGTCAAGAGTGGTGGTATAGCAAGGTACATTCAAATCTACCCTGCTAACCAATGAGGTTTGTGTGCAGTGTCTTATTTTCAGATGCTCTTGCAAGGGGTTTTAACAAATAACTATTTCATTCTTTTTTTAACAAAATGCAATCAAACGAAATCAGAATACTTGGAATGTAGCACATAAATGTTATGGACTGTTATGGTACTTGTTTTCTGAGTTTACAGCTAAAATCATCATCCTCTCGTCCCTCATACCTTTCAAATGGGTTTGGATACACACACACACAAATTACAGAACCTACAAAAAGCTCAGTTATTATTTTTTTTTTTTTTTGTTATTCAGTGATATTACTCAAAATATAAAGCTGGAACTAAATGCTTCATGCTTTTGTTTGTTGTAAGCATCATTTATTATTAAATCAGATCAAATTACACTAAGGGGGGTGCAGAAGTTTTTCTACTTTCAAAGCAGGGCGTGACAAAAAAAAAAAGTAAAACCACTTAATTAGCATAACATGGTGTTCCTGCACAAAGTTTGGAAGTTTTAAAGCATCATGGATGGTGTGGTCCATTGTACTTGTTAAGAGTATAAAATCTGAAGACTTACCTATACAGTATCCAGGGATGATGTGTATTTCAAAAACAGCAACGCTATTTCCCATTCCTCTGCTGGGTTTAGCCTCAAATAATAGCTAAAAGTAAAAGTCAAAAAGTAATAAACAAAGAGAAATGAAACAGTTTGGGCTGCAACAGTTAAATATGCACCGATTGCTATCGATTCAACAGACACATTTTTTTTTTTTATTATCCAAACCCTATAAAACAATCTTTATCTAACTCATTATGACAGGGAACAACCTCTTCACTCTCTTTCAGTGATTCTATAAATCATAAATCAAACACAGCTTCAGTTTTACACACAGTCTAATTTTAGAGTAAATATAACATCAGAAGGTTTACATCACACATCTCAAGTCAAAACTAGCATAATAGATCCACTTTCTTTCCAGTCATAACTCATTACACTTGTTATTAAACAAAGTCAATTTCTATTCCTTTGTTTATAAAGGGCAAGTATTACGCTCAGTCTGTCTTTCCAAATGTAATTCCCAAAAACACTGAATTACTATTTGTGTAGTAGTACAAGTGCTTTTCTGATCAAGGGAGAGACGTATCCACTGTAGTATTTACAAAGGGCTCTTTTGTTCACTCAGCTCCACTCAAACTCTCTTTTAAGCTAATGGTTCTCTAGCAAACTATGAATAGTCTCGACTACAATATGTCACACACACACCCCCCTTGAATTACTTTGCATTCGAACACAGAAGTGACTGTGCCATGTCAGCTAGATACCTGGTAAGCCCCAGACATGTTACGGAGGTCCACGCTGGCAATGAGCCAACTGTCTGAGGGTTTTTCCGCCGTCCATAACACGTAGTCAAAGTTCTCGCCCTCGGGTCGCAAGTGCAGTTGAAGAGAGCCTGAGCCTGAGATCTGATAGACCAACCGCATACAGCTCCAGTCTCTGAGCTCCAGCTCTGGGCTGACCAGGACATACTTTTCTTTCTCACCAAAAGATGACGAATCTGCTGTGATGAAGCGACCTGAAAAAAACAGAAGAGTCATAATTTCAATATTGGTGAGAACAGAAATGTATGCAGAAGTCTAAGAACAGAATAGAAACACTTCCAAAATGTAACATTCATTTTACATTTAGTCCTGTTATTTTCATTGCAGGATAAAACAATGGATCTGGGTTTTCAGTTCCTGGAAGTCAAATCAATCAATCTAATGATCCAGGGTCTCACGGGGTCATCAGTAATGAACAGAAACCTCTTAAAAACGTAATGAAATGAATTGGCGACTGCTTCACCATTTTTAACTGTGTGTCAAAAAACAGGTGTGATCCGTATCAGGTTCTCCAAAATAAAGTGCATGCAATCACATCAAACGGAGACTTATGGGATACTCAAATGGTAATTTAACAGTCCATTTAGTCTTCTGACTTTAACAAAGCGACTGTTTAGAGCACAGAAATAGGTTACGTTGACATTGAAACAGTTTATTATAGAAGAAATATCAGCTGTCAGAAGTAAAGTAATTATATACGTAGTGAACGTATCCAATTTCCTCTTGTTTAAACTGCATCAAACCTCGACATGATGTAAAAGTGTGTTTGCTGCCGTTAGCTTCAGTGATCACTGATACCTCCAGATGTTCTCATGGTGATTCATTCCAGGTGCCAGATGAAAACAATGCCTTTTTTTTTTTCTCTCTCTTTATGACCTCTTGCAAAAACACACAGAATTTCTACACTTTGGTTTGTCCCTCTTTTGGGATGTCATATATTTAATCCTTGAGCAACTACCATTTCGTTAATGTTCCACTTCTCTAGCCATGACATCAGCTTCTGAGGTAGGTGTTTAAAATAGTGAAGTCATGTCTTTTGTAAGGTCAATTGAAATTAGCCCCCATTTTGTGGAAATATATTGGTGTTGTTTCTTTTTCTACTGTAAAACAAATCGCTATCTTAATTCAAACATCCTGATGATGAAATCACGCACACTATATGCATACCCTAGTGTTCACATAAAAAATAAAAAAAAGAAGAGAAATATACTTTGGGATTAACCTAGTGTTCGCTTAAAAACCAAAGTACACTATAGTGCATTTAGTGAAGAAACAAATAAAGGATAAAGTCTCGCTATACACTCAAAACTCACTGCAGCAGCTGTTATTCAATGGCTGGAAGTAGCCCACCTCCTTCTGTTTCTTAAAAAGAAAAAGGGTTAAATGTTTAGATGAACTCCGTGAATGTCTGCTGTTCATCTTCAAATGCCTAAATGATTTCTACAGCTGCTGAAAATGTCTGGAGAAACAAGGTTAGCAGATCCCCAGATTCAGTTTTTTTCTCATAATTTCCATCTCAACTCCTTCTAGAAATGTTTTCTTACATTTATAGTTTTTGGCTGCCTGTACATTTAATAAATGAATATGATTAATGCTCAAAATGGTATTATTTAATGGTATTGTTTTCTATGCTATTATCATAGCAAAGAGTGGGCACACTGATACACAGTAACACAGGCCTACATCTTTTTTGTAAAATAAAATAAAAGTTATATGACAAATAGATCATTGTCTGAATTCATTCATTAAAAAATTTAGTAAAGTTCCTTCATTTTCCTAAAACTAAGACGCCTGTCTCTGCTGTGTTTCCAGTACAAAGTCAGTGTAGTCTAGGAAACCAAACAGAGACACATTGCCCAGTCTTGTTTTATTGACCTGTGGGGAAAAACTCACTCCAAAAGCAGGAGACACCAGACAACTGCCCACGGTATGTTCACTGGATTACACTTCTTTCATCATACTTCGGTCAACAGTCATTCTAAAGCATCTCCTCTGTTTTCCCCAGAACAGCTGAGCCCATCCAGTTGTTCACCAGCCATCATAGTTTTTGGCAGAAGACAGAATCAAAATTTAAGTAATGATAACAAAGCTTATTTTTAGAACAGAGCGCCGAAAAGTACAGTTATGGAAAGTGCTCATTGTGCTTAAAGTACAATAATATTAAGGTAAATACAAAGACAAGTAACATGCAAGGTATAGCATGACAGCTGTCCTGCAACATGTGTCTCTTGCGAGATGGTGGACTGAGAAGAGTTGTAGCACGCATGATCTGTGAAACATCTCTGGCCAGTGTGCAATTAATAATCTATGGAAATCATTGGTTCCAATGAACAGAGATCAGATAATGCCCTGTCATGTAGAGCAGGCTCACTCAGTGAAGTGCAGATTACAACCATCAAGCCGTAAAGGGTTAGATCACCCCAAAATTAAAATTCTGTCATTAATTACTCACCCTCATGTCGTTCCAAACCCATAAGACCTTCGTTCATCTTCGGAACTCAAATGAAGATATTTTTTATGAAATCCAAGACATTTCTGACCTCTCCATAGACAGCAACGCAACGACCACTTTCAAGACCCAGAAAAGTAGTAAAGACATCGTTAAAATAGTCCATGTGACTCCAGTGGTTTAACCTTAAAGGGATAGTTCACTTTGAAATAAATTTTTGGTAAGTTTTAGCTTACCTCAAGGGCATCCAAGATGTAGGTGTCTTTTTTTCCGCAGTAGTTTCAATTTTGATATTTTTAGGTCAAACTGTTCTTGTCTGTCAGTCATATAATGCAGGTCGATGGTCACTGTCTCAAAGAACATGCACAGAGTCCAACGAGAAAACGAACAGTATTTATATCGTTTTTACCTCTTATACGCAGCCATGTCCAAGTGATCTGATCTGACGTGTACGCAGACTGGTGCATAGATATATACACTAGATGTCGCCTTAAAGACATCCGTTCCAATGAACTGCCGTAGACAAGGCGACATCTAGTGTGTATATATCTATGCACCAGTCTGCGTACATGTCAGATCAGATCACTTGGACATGGCTGCGTATAAGAGGTAAAAACGATATAAATACTGTTCGTTTTCTCACACAAACCGCTCGTTTCGTGTCTTAGGCCATCAATGTGTACTTACGATGGGGAATTGTTTAATTTGGACGACGGGGAATTGTTTTAATTTGGACTCTGTGCATTCTCTTTGAGACAGTGACCATAAACCTGCATTACATGACTGACAGACAAGAACGGTTTGACCTAAAAATATCAAAATTGAAACTACTGCGGAAAAAAAGACACCTACATCTTGGATGCCTATCCCTTTAATGTTAAGAAGCGATGAGAATACTTTTTTGGACTCTAATGAAGAATTTGAGTTACATGAACTATTTTAAAGATGTCTTTACTTTACGCAAGATATCATCAAGATAATCGGCATCTAGTAAATTAAATGTATTTGTTAAAGGGATAGTTCACCTAAAAATGAAAATTCTGTCATTATTTACTCCCCCTCAAATTGTGAGTGAATGACAGAATTTTCATTTTTGAGAGGACTATCCCTTTAATTCTGAGAGTTTATTCGCATGTCAAGTGTTTCTTTTCAGGATATGCGCATTTTCAAAATTGGCAGTAAAAAAGTTGTATGGAAACCCAACTGATTGCGCATATGTTCCGTTACCTTTCCCTACCCCACTAACTTGCTGGATCCATCACACCATTGTTCCGGGACATCATAGTTTACAAATTAAGCACTAGTCCAGACCTCACGCCTATAAACACATCATCAAAGAGAAGAGATGTCCTTGCAAGAGGAAGGGAAAGTTATCTTGATTAAAGATTACAAGGACACATGCATTTAAAAAAAAATTTAAGTGCACAGATAATTCATTTCATTTATCAACAACAATTGTCAATTTTGAATTCACAGTGACTTTAAGGCTGTTTTTTTTTCAGGCTAATGATTTTGGAAAAATCCTAAAGGGATAGTTCACCCAAAATTACTCTCCCTCATGTTGTTCCAAATCATAAGACTTTCGTTCACCTTCGAAACACAAATATCTTTTTGACGAAATCTGAGAGCTTTCTGTCCCTCCATTGACATCTACGCAACTGACACTTTGACGCTTCAAAAAGTTCATGAAGAGATTGTAAAACTAATCCATATGAATGGATTAATGGATTCAAATTTTCAGAAGAGACTTAATCGCTTATACGATGAACAGGTTTAATTTAGGCTTTTATTCACATATAAACATTGATCAGCGAACATAAACAGAAGCTCAAGAGCAAAGTGCGGAGAAATAAGCAAGAGCGTCCGAACAGTAGCTAAGCAGGAAGCAGGAATCAAATGCGAAAACAAACCTCTTGAAGCTCAAATGTGCTGCATAACATGAGAATGAACCTCATTGGTTCTTGCAGAAGCTCAAACGTGCTGCGTTACACACAAGAATGAACCTCATTGGAACTTGCAAAAGCTCAAACGTTCTGCATAAGTTGATGAATGTTCATGTGAATAAAAGGCTAAATTCAATCTGTTCATCATATAAAGCAATTGTGAGTCTTCAGAACATTTTGGACTTCATATGGATTAGTTTTACGATCTCAAATAAACTTTTTGAAGTGTCAAAGTAGTATTGCATATCAATGGAGGGACAGAAAGCTTTCAGATTTCATCAAAAAGATCTTCATTTGTGTTCTGAAGTTTAACGAAAGTCTTACTGGTTTGGAACGACATGAGGGTGAGAACTAATGACAGAATTTTCATTTTTGGATGAACTATCCCTTTAAGTTTGAGATTCCTACAAGTTGCGGTCTCTGATGGCCAGACACTTTTAGGGCAGAAAAAGAATAATTGGCAAACCAGTAGGCTACATATAAAAGTTCTTGAACCCTTCTCATACCTTCCTCGTTGATGGTCCAGGCAGCATTTGCTGGATCAGACGTGTAGCCGCAGCTGTCCGCGTCAAAACTGCACGAGCCGCGCAAAAGCTGCGTCTGAGCCCGCGTTAGAAGAGCGACTGCTGAGGATGACATATCATCAGATAAACACTAAACTAACATATCAACGAGAGTTAATTCGCTGTGTTATAATATGTTATAATATCCCAGATATATAATAGCTATAGCCTATCTGGGATAGATGTATAAAAAGTCAATTCAGCAACAAACAGACAATTACAGTTTTTTCCATTAAGAAAAGTGACCTACCCAGAAGGGTTGAGAAGTGAAGCAAACTCATGGCGAAAGTTGCAGGGATGCTGGAGTGGAAGAGTGAAGTTTCCACTAACGCAGATTGCGTACGGCAGCGTGACTGCGAACGCTGCAATCACTCTCCATGCTTGACTCTCGACTCAGTGCTGAACAGATAGTGGGAGGAGGGAGTGGTTGTTGAGGTTTCTATTTCAGTACAGGCAATGGATCTCCCTTAAGTATAGAGTTTGCCACTGTGTAAACGTCTGCAGAAATGACATAGGTCTGATTCTAATCATGCAGGTAACGACACACAGTAGCTACCTATTACAGTAAGAATCAATGTCAACTTTTGAATGGGGTCTTTTTTTAATGAAATTAAGCAATTTTTTTGTCTTATCATATGTAAACATCTTTTATGTAAAATATCTTATTCAGGGTAGTACTAAATAAAAAACAACTTGCATTTTGTATGATCCCTCTTAGTTTGTTAAAATAATTAACATTTTGCAGATTCTCCAAGGGGTATGTAAACTTTTGAGCACGACTATATGAACAATTTCAGGACAATTTCTATTCTCATTTCTGGAGTAGTAGGGAATCGGGATGTCATTTTTCTCCTAATTTTCCTTGAAGTAAATTAGCATGAGATAATGGAACATTCGTCTTTAACTGTACCAAACCACTGGCAAGGTCAGGAAGTACCAGCACAGGAGTACGTGCGTGGTTCATGTAGTGGTCTGGTGAAGTTAAAAGCAAAAAAAGTCATTTTGTTTGTACACTATACATGGTGGGAATGGGATTTTATGTTAGGAACATTGTCTTCTCTAACCTGCCTAATAAACTTGGAATTGTTAACAGCAGAGACCCAGCTGCAGGCTTTCAACAATGTTGTTCATGAGGTTGTTGCTTTTTACAGCAATATCCTTTCAGGCACAAGATCCACAGAGCAACAAATCCACTGCATATGCACAAGGATTGTGTCAATTCCCATCTAGGGATCACACCTGTGGAGCTTTGTCCTCCATGTAGAGGTTTTCTACTGTTAATATAGCATCCAACGTCTCCAAAACAAAGAGAAGAAAAAAAAAGAAGGAAAGAAACAATTAGTTTAAATATTGTGGAAAATATGTTCCTAGGTGCAGTTTTTTATGTTCATTGACAGGACTGGGTCTGATGCAGGACGATTCACTGCATGTTTACTGTGAACGCACTCCACTTATAAACACACATGCACTGCATTTTAGAAATATTTATTGATTGTGTCATATTATGAACTTTTTTCACTCAAATATGTATATTTCATCCTTTAACTCACATTGTACATTGTTATCATTAACTGTAGAAGTTTCTGTAGAAATAAAGAGATGATAGATAGATAGATAGATAGATAGATAGATAGATAGATAGATAGATAGATAGATAGATAGATAGATAGATAGATAGATAGATAGATAGATAGATAGATAGATAGATAGATAGATAGATAATTGCAGTCAGTAAGTATTGACAGTTCTGTCAGATCACTGAGTATATTGTACACACAACACACAGAGGCAATGGGGAAACCATTTTAAGGATAATGTGTAATTTCTTTCTCTTTCCTCTCTCACTCTACATGTCCGTTGCCACGCAGAGAGTGAGTTTGGACTGTGTTCTGTAAATTTCCCCTCATTCAGGAAGACCTCTCTCAGGCAGTCCTGTGTGAAGATCCTGGGTTTTTCACTAACCATGTGTTTAGCTTGGAGGACTGCACTTTTCCACACACAGCCTGAAGAACAGGAATGATGGGATTGCTAGAGGATGAATTCTCCACTAACCATAAAAACCAGCAGATCCTGGTTCCAGCCAATAGCACTAAACAGGATATGAAATGTGCCTAAAATGATTTATATGTATCAAATAAATAAGCAGAATGTAAACAAGTAAAGTTTTGCCACACATTGTGTTAAAAAGTCACATATTAATTCATAAATTCCATTGCATTAAGAGCATCACTGTTAGATCAACATGAGATTCTGACACATTAATAGCATTAGATTAGTAAGCCTGGCGATAAAACAGATGCTTGCTATCATGTTTATTGTGTTTCCACTGGCAGATCTTCAGCAGTACAGAAAGTCATTTGGTCAGGATAGTCAGTCCAATAGTGCACTATAACTGGACACTGCAATTAACTTCCATCCCACACATACTGCAAACAAACATGTATCATGCCAGGTTTCTTTTTCAGTTTTCCTGATTTTAGATTTCAGGGGCTGGGATAGACAAAAATAAAAAATATCTTCTCCATTAAAGATGAATTTAGTTTAAAGACATAGTATACACCCATGTCTGCATGTTAGCTTACATAAATGCCTGATGGTCAGTCTGTGGCTTCCTGTTTGATTGGCATGGAAAAGTTTCTCACTCACAGAGCAGTTGGTAGACCCAATTGCTGGAGGCTTGATGCCTATTCATTTATTGTTGCCAAAGCATAATATGGAGCTGAATTACTGGGTATTTGATGCAGCTGTTTAGCTCACAAGTTCCTTGTTCCAAAACCACCATTACATCCTTAGGCACATATTCTTCCAATTCTGTCAAACGACACAGAGAGGTGTGAGACAGATGTTGACAGATGCATGTTTGCCTGTTGTCAGTACATTGATTGTTGCACAATTATTAAAGGATACAGTCAGCTGGTTATTGTCCCCTGGTCAGTAACAACTGGTCAATAAACCCAGGCAAGGTGATCAGGACTCTGACACAAAGTTACTCACCAAATACATCAAATCTCAAATACTGATTTAAATTTAAATGATCTTAACTCTATAGTGGGTAACTGATAATATGTAATCTGGATTGTAATTCAATTACAAAAATTACTTGTAACTATATTACATTATGTTTTAAAATGCTCATAATCCGATTAGAGTTACTTTTTTATTGATTACGTGTTACTCGCACAATGGCAGTATTTTTTCATAATTTATTGATTTTCCCTAAATAATCTTTTATATTCTAAAAAGCTTACTACTTTTATATGTTCAAAAAGTTATATACGCTCAAATGTTTTAAATTGTACATTTTTATGTTTGTTAAAAAACATTTATGTTTAAATTTACAATTTTAATGAATTGTTTGCTTTATCAACTTACGAACCCCCCGCAGTTCCTTCACAAACTCCACTTAGAGGCAGTATAGTCATAACTCGTGTCAGCTATGACATCTTCTGCTCTGAAAGACAAAGAAGAAGGAAAGTTTGGCTGCTCCTTGCTGATCGGCGAATTCTGTATCAGCGAAAATTGTGATTTAAGGTCATTATACACATTATGTTTGCATCAAAGTGAAAATCATAATTGACATCATAAAACAAATACACAAGGAATTAATTTCATCTTATAAAACAAAAAAGATTACATCAAACTTATTAAGTAATTTTACCTTGCTGGAGAAATCAGGTTATATCTAGTGACAGTTGTGCTTCAGTAAAACCTTGTATAATCAGCTATCTTAAATAATTAATTTCATTTCAACAAAACGTCTCAGCTTACGCCATACTTGCATGTAACCATGGTTCCCTGAGAGGGGAACGAGGCGTTGCGTCCCAGCTGACACTCTGGGGAGCGCCTTCAGCGTGACTGCGTCTGAAGCATGTGTGCAACTAGTCCAGTCTTGATTGATGCCCTGTCACATTGTGACGTGTGCCTATAAATGGAAGACATCAGCATCAGCTTTTGATAGGCTGAATCAAGCTGCTCCCAGGCATGCAGGAAGTATGGCAAGAGGATGCAGAGTCTCGTTCCCCTCTCAGGGAACCATGGTTACAGGCGTAACCTGAGACATTACGCTGATAACTTATAACTTAACGTAACCTTTGGGGAACTAAATACCCACTTTGCCATGCTGAAGGCCTGAAGGACTGTTGACAGGGGCCACAATGGTGGGTACTTTAGGTACATATCCCGGCCTCGGGTGGAGAATTACTTTCACCCTATAACCGGGACAAACTCAGTGCAGGAGGAGGCAACCGAAAGGGCTTGCAATCTCCTACTCTCTTTAGTGATGTAATTGCTAACAGAAACGGCATCTTTAGAGCAATGAACTTAATTGTTGCCAAGTCCAAGGGCTCGAAGGGTGCCAAGGACAACCCTTATGTGGACGGGACTCAGCCATAGGCCTCATCCTCGATGTACCATGAAGGAAACAAGACACCAAACGTTGCTTCCCCGAAGATCCACCACCCACTGGTGCATGGAAGGCCGCAATGTCCGCCACATAGTGTGGAAGGGGAAAGATCGGCAGAAAAGCGGTCTTGCAGAAAATCCAGCACTGAAGCCACTGGGCAGTTAATTGGATCCAAACTGTGCCCTCTGCACCATAAAGTGAATCCTCTACAGTTAAAAATATAAAGTTTCCTCGTGGAGGGAGCTCTAGAATTGCGAATGGTCTCTACCACCTTGACGGAGAGACCTGCATTCAGGAACTGATCCCCTCAGAGGCCAGACCCAAAGTTTCCACATCTCTGGCAGGGGGTGAAATGTTCAATTCAGTTCAATTCACGTTTATTTGTATAGCGCTTTTTTAACAATACACATCATTTCAAAGCAGCATCACGTACAGAAAGTATTGTGAAATATTGTGCCCCCAGCCTGCGATAGAAGGTCCCTCCTGACTGGAATCTCCCAAGGGAGACCATGTAAAAGAGCTGACAGGTCTGAAAACCATACTGCCGAACAGAACGGGGCTACCAGAATAAAATTAAACCTGTCCTGGCCAACTCTTTCTAGAACTAGGGGAAAAGCTTCGGCCACGTCTGTACCATGGCATCTAATCCCAGAGGAGCTGGATGTGTGAGAGAGAAACATAACAGAGAGTGAGTCGTCTCTCGAGACACAAACAGATCCACGTCTGCTCGTCCGAACTTCCTCCAAATTAACTCCACCGTCTCAGGGTGGACTCTCCATTCCCCGGGCCTCAGCCCCTGCCTCGACAGTACGTCCGCTCCCAAATTCAGGTGCTCGGGGATGTAGAGTGCCCTGAGAGATGGCAGTTTTCCCTGTGACCACAAGAGGTTCTGGTGCGCCAGTTTGCATAGGGTGTGCATCAGACCGCCCTGATGGTTGATGTCATAGACCACTGACGTGTTGTCCATTCTCACTAGAACATGATGGTCTAGCATTACTGTTAACATCTCTTGACAACTCATGTGCCATGAGAGATGATGTTCCTTTCAGAGGCCCTGGGCTGAGCGTTCCTCCATGACCGCTCCTCAGCCCATGAGGGGTGCATCTGTTGATAAAATCTTCCAATGACAGGATGCCCCTTATGGTTGGGTCCCGAACTCAGTACTTTTAATGGCGCCAACCGAATTATGTCAGTATATCGAGTACCGATTCACATTAAATCAATCGGTGCCAAATTTCGGTACCTGAGAACGCATCTGGGCGCGAGAGTAAGACTATTTAAATACGAATCCTGCATGTTCTGCGTGTTTCTGTGTGAATGAGTGGCACAGCGCTTTAATTTAACATACACACACACACCGAAGCACGCGTGACACTCACTGTGTTTTTCAGCCTCTGCAGTCTCACTATATGAGAACATGTATGCACGATCTTCATTTCCAGAGCTGCTCTGAGAGTCACTGAAGTTCATCAGCATTTTACAGTTTCACTTAAGAAAAACTATCGTTATACCTTTAACACACGGAAACTCAAAGGTCTTCACCACAACCCGTCAAAATAAGCGTTCGGTTTAACTTGATAATATGTAACTGTTGTACAGTAGAATTTAGGTATCTCAATTTAATAATAATTCTAACACTAATAATAATAATAAAATAAAAAAATATTACTAAAATGGTTGTTTTTATTAATATTCAAGCATCACAGACAATGGCAGACAGCGATCAAGGCAGCTTTGGCATAATGTCAATAACACTTCTACAAATGACTTAGTTTCTTTACAGTTATTGAGGTAAACATGCCTAATTTACAGAAAAAAGGTACCATTGGGTACCTGCACCGAATTTCAGGTTAAAATGTGAACGGTACCCAACCCTAATGTCCCCAGGACTGGACCCTGGGATAGGAACCAAGGCTTCTTTCACATGGTCAAGGAATGAAGGTATCTGCTCGTAACCTTGATCGTGAGAAAAGGATTTGCCCTTGGGGAAACCCCAGGTGCTTTTGAGTCTCAATCCCAATAACTTGATGAACAAATAAATTACTAAATGCTAAAAATGAACAAATGGAAATGAACAAAAATTTGCATTGCATTTACAATCCTGTGAAACCCCCAGCATCCCTACTTCCCGCACCCCTGTTCGCCCCCAAAAGTGAACCTCAGGAACTTCCTGTATTGTTAAAGGATGGAAATGTGGAACTATGCATCTTCCAGATTGATCGTGACAAACCAGTCCTTGGACCTGATTTGAGACACGATTGAAGGGATTGTCAACATCTTGAACCTGTATCTTCTCAGAGACCGGTTTAAGTGATGAAGATCTAAAATGGGATGCAACCTTAGGACGTATAACTCCTCAGAACTAGACAATCCCAACATTAAGCTCTCACTCGGGGCGGAAGAAGCCACAGAGCGAGCTTCCATATCCTGAGATTGAGTAAAATAACCAGCGGATGAGGGCTGAGAAAGGGCCAAAGCCATATTATTAAACCCCTCCACTACTGTAGTTCCATTTGCATTTGCATTTGCATTCGCTCTCTTCAAACACGGCCAGGCGAGAGCGGAGTTTTCTGAGAGGGAGCGCCTCACAGTGTACATAGCCAGCTCCCTCAAGATCTGACCATGCATGCTCCACATCCAAGTGTAACCAGTCTGAAGCTAACCGCTGTTAGATTTCTCTCTTTCTGCATTGTGTACAAGAAGGACCAGGACACTGTTTCTGCGGTTCACCAAAATGGGGATGTTTATTAACAATCACGCCCAGCATGGACTTCTCACCATCTGTGGATCAACATCAATAAAGTTGATAAATCGCTTGTGGGCATTTCATGACAACATTCACCTCTCCCCAGCGTGTGCAATGCGAACTGCATGTGTAACAATTGAGAAAAATACACATAACACTGAAACATAATAACATTAACACAATACAAGAATGTAAAAGACAATAAAAGTGAAACACCTGTGAATCAACATCAATTTTTTTTATAAATCGCTTGTGGGCATTTCATGACAACATTCACCAGTATGATACAACACTAGTGAGTTGATCAATGGCTCAAAACCCTGCACTGTAAAAAAAAATTACATCCCCAAGTGAAAAATTTCAAGTGACCGATAACATCTACATTTTTCAATTAGTCTGACGTATTATTTCTCATTGAGCCAATGTTAACAGACTATTGCAACAAGAATTTCACTTGGGCCAATTGAAAAATTTTGATGTTATCGGTCACTTGAAATTTTTGATTTGGGAGGGTTAGAAATTTTTTACAGTGTGTTAATACATATCATACGGCCCACACGACATATCTTCAAATTCTTAATCCACTCACGCATATAACATACAACAGAACACACTATACATTCTCCGTACTGTTTACAAGAAGATATTAAATCAATTTACACACTTTCTTCTTCTTCTTCTTCTTTTGTTTGAATGGTGGTTGGCAAACCAACTAAAAGGTGCCTTGTGCCACCTACTGGATTGGAGTATGGAGCATTACTTGGTTGAAAACACTTGGTTGATAAAAAAATTAAATAACAATAATAATAAAAAAAATAATAATAATAAAAAAAAAATATATATATATGTATATATATATATATATATTACCAGTCCTGTATCATTTACATTTTTTAATAATTCCTCATGTATTATATAATCTGTTCCTTCTCCTAATATTTCAATTTACACACTTTGCAAACTTAATTTGCTCATAAATTGAAGAGCTCTGAAAACGCTTACCTCCCCCCAGCGTGTGCAATACGAACTGGAGAGAGGCATGCACACACTTCAGAATGGCACCAGGACAGCGGCAGAAAGAAATGTAAAAATAAAACTGTGTGTGTATATATATCATAATGATACACTAAGGTACAGACAACACCAAATAAGACTGACAGTCACAAGAACGCAAATGATTTACTTTTAGCTTCTGACCAAGGCTGTATCTCAATACTAGTTTTACTTGATCTTAGTGCTGCGTTCGATACTATAGATCACACATTACTCTTAGATCGACTACAAAATTATACTGGTGTTCAAGGACAAGCATTAAGCTGGTTCAAATCATACCTATCTGACCGCTACCATTTTGTCTATTTAAATGGAGACAAATCGACCATAACTCCAGTAAACTATGGAGTGCCGCAGGGATCTGTGTTAGGCCCTCTGTTAATCTCAATATATATGATGCCACTTGGAAATATTATAAGGAAACATGGAATTAGTTTCCATTGTTATGCTGATGACACTCAAATATATATTTCATCACGGCCGGATGAAATCGCAAAATTTTCCAAATTGACTGAGTGTGTTAAAGATATAAAAGATTGGATGACGCGTAATTTTCTTTTATTAAATCCAGACAAGACAGAGGTAATACTTATCGGTTCAAAAAACCGCCCACAAAACCTCGCACAATACAACTTTAACATCATAGGATGTCCTGTTACTTTATCCTCTACAGTAAAAGACCTGGGTGTTATCGTTTCGTTCGTTCGTTTATTTATTTATATAGCACCTTACAGACTACCACCGTAGTTCCAAAGTGCTGTACATTGCAATAAGACCAATAGGACAGGAAAAACAAGACATACATCATCCATGTACAAAAATACTAAAAAGCCAAAGAATACAGATAAGGTTATACTCGATTGCAACCTGTCTTTTGAAAATCATATTTCAATCATATACAAAAAAGCCTTTTTCCAACTTAGAAACATTGCTAAGCTACGTAATATGCTATCAGTTTCTGATGCAGAAAAGTTAGTTCATGCATTCATGACCTCGAGACTGGATTACTGTAATGCTTTATTAGCTGGTTGTCCTGCATCCTCAATAAACAAACTACAGTTAGTCCAAAATGCCGCCGCTAGAGTTCTTACGAGATCAAGAAAATATGATCATATAACACCGATTTTATCATCACTGCATTGGTTACCTATAAAGTTCCGTATTAATTATAAGGTATTGCTACTGACTTATGAAGCCCTAAACGGCTTAGCTCCAGTCTATTTAACGGATCTTCTATCGCCCTATAATCCATCGCGCTCTTTAAGATCACTAAATTCAAGGCTTTTGGTCATACCTAGGATATCCAGAACCACCAAAGGAGGGAGAGCATTTTCACATTTGGCTCCAAAACTCTGGAATAGTCTTCCTGATACTGTTCGTTGCTCAGACTCGCTCTCCCAGTTTAAAACTAGATTAAAGTCGCATTTCTTCAGCCAGGCATTCATATAATCCTATAGTTCAAACTACAATCCGGCCTCTAGCTCATAAATGCCAGAGGAGAACTGGCCCCCGACTGAGCCTGGGTTCTCCCAAGGTTTTTTTTTTCTCCATTAGGTCACCTGATGGAGTTTTAGGACACCATTAGGTCACTTGATGGAGTTTTTCGGTTCCTTGCCACTGTTGCCTTTGGCTTGCTCAGTTGGGGATATTTTGGGGATATTTAATTTAATTTTATCAATCAATAAATTCCTCTTGAAAAAAACTTTGTTGTATTATTTTAATTTAATACTGTGAAGCTGCTTTGATACAATTTGTATTGTGAAAAGCGCTATACAAATAAACTTGACTTGACTTGACTTGACTATTGTGTTGCCATCTTCCCTTTATAGCTTCCACCTCACACGTCAGGAGGTAATGCAGCGCCGATGAAGACTGAAGTTGCACACGTGCTTCAGACGTCAAGCTGAAGGCGTTCCCCAAAGCGTCAGCTGGGACGCAACGCAAGTTCCTCGAAAGGGAACCAGTTATTTTAGATATTACTACATGAAGTACATTTTCTAAGTTGAACTAAAAAAACAAAACTAAAAAAATTCAATGTATGAAATGAGAGAGTCCACAGTTTCAATAACCCAGATGAGCAGCCTGCTATAGGCTACAGCGTTTGTATGCTGAATTCCATGAATGACCAATCAGAAGAACCATGTAATAAATTGTTAATGATTGAATTGGCCTAGATTGAATTATTACCATCAACATATCCCTTTGCATGTTTTAAGGTAAGACAGTTTAACCTTTCAAAACCTGTGATCCATGAGTCAAAATTTGCTTTAAGGAATACATCATTCTTACTCACGTGCCAAGTGGTCTTCAAACTTTCATTGTAGTTTGTTGAAGTCAATGTCTAAACTGTAAATTTTCTCAAAAGAACAACTAATCCAAACTGACAGATTCCACAGAGAGTCAGAGTCTGATTATATGCCTATGTCTTTCATTTGTGTAAACCACAAGAGGTGGTTTATCAACAGTGCCATGGTTTGTTTAATCATATCAAGAAAATAAGAAGATCTGCAATGGTATAACTCACTGGTGAATTCAGCAGTAGGTCTTCTTTATCTAATCATATTACATTGATATTTTATTGATAACATCCTAGGCGCTTTCAAACACTTGGAGCATCACACGTCCTCTTTTTTTCTTTAACAAATTCAAACATGCAGACATTCACTTGCACTGTAACAGGTATGACATGCCAGTTCAGTGGGAGATGGAGACAGACAGTGAGCAGCACTGGAAATGAACACAATTTTCCCTCAGTTTTCTGCACTTACCTCATTTCACCTTTAAGCAAAACTAAACTAAAGACTGTCTAAAATGTAATACATGAACTCAACCCATTGATTTCATCATACACAATATTAACATTGAACTTATAGGGTCAATCTTATTGCATTAAAAACCAGTAAAAGTTAAGGTCACATTAGTTTGTTATGTTCATTTTCTATTGACAATAGAGTAGCAATGTATGAAGCACAGAGCTCAAACTGAAGTCATTTTTTAAACCAATTCACTGTAATGTTTAAGTCATTTCAACTTAAATTGCATTCAACTGACTAAAAAAATTAGTTGAATCTTGTGTAACATAAAATAAAAAAAATTTAAAGGCTTAACTTATTTCGATGAGTTAAAGCAATGTAAAAACATATGTTGTCATAACTTATTGATCATATTATTTTTTACAGTTTCTGTATAGGTCCAGCCATTACGAAATCAGTAAGGGAAAACTTTCAACCGCACGCGAAATATTGAAATGAGTGGATTTTTCAATCATTCACCAAACAATCAAAACATAGAACATCAGATAAGTCAGTGTATATTGATATCATAACGTATTTGTAACATATAATTGTCACTTAAAAATAATAACTTAATAATAATTTAAGTGTATACTGTATTAGAACAGTGAAACAAACTCCTCCAGTGATTAATAAAGGCGATATGACTTGTGAATGGAGACATTGATTTATACAGGAAAATATGTAAAGTTGTGCACCTTGAAACAGTTACCTCCAAAAGGCAGACATGCTAACTTTATGTGGGTCACTCAGGATACTGTGGTTGTCTCCACACTGTAATATTGTGCCTTTCTCTGGTAGTGGAAAATGATGTCATGCTTCTCATTGAGTTGTATCACAACAAATCTGCCATAGCAACAAAAGGTCTGTGCCACTTTTTAGGTATCGAAGCCTTAAGCCACAGGAAATGTGCAGTAAAAACCTTGCATATGTCTGGAAAGAGAACAAGATCCTCCTCAAATGAAAATAGTGTAATGTAAAGACCATGCAGCATTGATTTTTGAGATCATGCAAGCATTCATTTATTAAATGGGTTTAATTAAACATCGTGCAGAAAAGATTCCATTTAAAAACTCTCAAAGAGGAAACTGCATGTCATGTGCAAAAGAGGTTTTTAGGTCACTACTGAACTTCAATCCCCCTAAATATCACCAAGTGTTTCTACCCCATTGCAGCTGATTTGTCAGGTCAGTGCCTTCTGAAATCAGGCTTCCTGTCAATCATGGGCCTGATTGGTATCGATTTACTGTAACATATAGCAGAACACATGACCCAATCTTCAGTCATTAAATGATCACTTACCAGTAAATCTTAACACATTTGCATTTAGTAAAACACATTATGCTGACAGCTTCGCAAATTAACTGTTGCCTGTTTTTCTGTGAATAGCCTACAAATGAACACAGGAAATTTCCTCTCCAGTTATCTTTATCTCTATTTCCCGTTCAAAATGAGAAGAAGCTTTGGGAGAAACTGTTTTGAAGTGTACACTGTCCCTTGGGGCTCAAAGGTAAGCTCCACATTTATAGGGCACTGTCCTATTAAGGGAATGAAAGAGCGAGTTAAGTAGATGTGTGGAAAGGAAACACAGCCTTGAGATAAATAAAGACATAACATCAGTTCAATTGTCCTGTAATCAGTGACACTCAGTTGCATCATCTGTAAAGATAACAAACCAGGGAAAGGATCTGGTCACAGAGAGCAAATGATAAGATAGAAGCTCATATCACTACTCATTTTGGAAAATATTTACAATTAATTTAGGGATTTTCCATAGGTGAGATAAATAATGTACTTATTACTAATTGGTACAATTATTTGGGGGACAATAATCCAATTCTTATCCATTCCCCGAAATGAGTCTCCCAATGCAACACTCATTTATCACGTACAGATAATCCAAATCAGCAAAATGTATTAAGGTTAGATAAAAGCAAATCTTTACAGATGAAGTTGTTATTCTGTTGTGATGATTCATAACTGCTGTGTTGAGATGCTGGATCTTAAATCCAGAATGAATTATTAGTCTTATTAATACTATAATCATACTCAGTTCTTAAAGTGCAAGATTACATTTCATAATTTATTATGCAACAACTCCTGCAAATACTATTAATCAAAAGCAAGGCCAAAAGAACTGTGTCAGCTTTGCTGCATCTCCTGGATCACAGTGAACTCTTGTTACCTATTGTGTAACGAGTGGAACATGTTTATATATATATACAAAAAAACTACTGCTATGATGAGAAACACTTCATCCTGTTTCTCCAACATCAGGAAAACTTCACTTTCTCACAGTTTCTTTTAGTGAGAATGATATGCCAACACCAAATACAAACTTCAATAAATAAACTAAACTAGTTTGCTTAGCTTTACAATTTAAGTTGTTTGTCTGTTTAGAAACTGATAAATATATCTACTTATGGGGTAACACCAGTCAGTAAGTTTTTTTAATCATCTCATATCAAGTACTGGAACTCATCTGCAGAACACAAACTGTCATGATGAAGAGTAATTCAGTTCTGTTCCAGATTACCATCTCAACACACCAGACCCAGACCAAAAACCACATGTCTCCCTCTACTGGTATTCACTGTAACATCAGTCTGGTCCCTACAATAACAACACGCATGGCATATGCACACCTCAGTGACAGGAGTGTTGATAATGATAATAATAATAAAGTTGCAGGATAGGTAAAATGCATGGTGATGGTGATGGGTAAATGTACTGATTCTAAATCCAACATCAGTGTTACAATGTTGAAGTTTGTTGGGGATGAGGTGTGAAGCACCTAGTATGTAAACTAGGACTAATACATAAACTTTTAAACATATAGTGTAATGATTAGTTCATGTCATTGAAGAAAACATATAGGCTTAACATATGTGTTTTCTATATAGGCCTATTTATAAAAGAGGCTATAAGTTTGTTTACCAAATCAGTGTATCGTTTGGCTTGTTCTGTATAGCAGTAAAATAGAGTAAGCTTTGATGACCTGATATATGCTATCATGACTTTGATCTGAAAATTCATATTTAATTTGATATTTGATTTTGATGGAAAGGAGAAATATCCCACCAACTTAAATGGCGGCTTTGATTGGTTATTTCCGTGAGTCACAGCCTGTCTTGTCAATTTGCCAATGCTTCCATGACACCAAGGGAGTTTTCTATTGTCATGGATGCGATTCCCACAGGGGTCTTGGCATTATTCAGAGCTAATACCCAAAACAGTTTGGCACCACTTTCTGCTTTTGATTTATTTGATACTGCTATTGGCAGAGTTTAAATTTCTAATAAAAATATTTGTTCTTTATTATCAAATAAATATTGTAACATTGCCAAACTGTATTGTTTACTGGAATAGACTGGTGGTACAATTTAAATGTTTGCTTAATTTCAAATAGCCTACTTAAATGTAAGTAGAGTAAAACCCAACTTTTGTTTTTGTTCTTGAAAAAGAAATAAAAATATATACTGTATCTAGACAATTTTTCATACACATAGTAGGCTAACAAAGCAATTAAAACTGTTTCTATATGTGAGTCCTTTAATAAATGTAAATAATGTTTAGCAACAAATGTAAAAAATGTATGAAGTAGCCTACGCCTTATGATCATTGAAGTGTAGCCTATTATTATGTCAAATCCACTCAGCTGCAAATCAGTGTTCAATTTTTCTTAATTAAATGCTCAACATCAATCCAATATATGTTTGTATGTATGCATTATGCAATGGAAAAATGAATGAAAAAGTTAGTTTCCTTTTCACCTTTACAGAAATTACAAGAGTAATCAATATCCTTCCAGCACATGTTTTACTGGATGACTGGGAAATGTCCCGGATGAGGTTGAGTCACCCGCGTTGACGTCACTCGGGCTCTGAAAATGGCTGAGTCGGAAGAGGAGGTGGATGTCTTGGTCCAGAGAGTTGTGAAAGATATCAATAACGCCTTTAAAAGAAACCCGAACATGTACGTATGTGATCTCTCATCGTTGTTTACCACGCGGTCGTCTAGTTTAATCCTTCCAGTGGTTCAGACCCTCGCGCTCAGCCGCAGGGAGAACATAGTGCAGCAGCCCGTGTAACTTGCGCAGGCAGTGGCTGGCTAACGGGCTACTAACCAGCTCTAACCCGCTGGCGCCCGGCGCAGGCCAGCAGCAGGTAGAGCTCACCGACCCTCGCTTTTAGACCAGCTCGTGTGATATGTTGTCTGGGATATCTGTTTAACTGCTCCGTGCAAACGCTGAAAGTTTTACTGAGTGAAATGCGAAGTAAAAGTGTGCATGCTTGTCATGTTAGCTGTTGGTGCCTCTATCAGTTAACTTACTCGCTTGTCAGTTACTAAAGGGCGTGACGAGCTTCACAACATTTAATGTTACATTTATTATCATCTTTCTCAATAATTGTCCAACATGTCTTTTTTGTTTTTTTATCTGGTATTTGGAGTGATAGATTCAATGGTTTCAACATTGTGGCTCTGTTATGTATCCAAATATGTCACTTTTGTCCACATATGAAACATATCTGCATTGCCTGTCTTTTTAAATGTTGAAATTGTTATTTTCCTTTGTGTTTGGTCTGTGTGTTCCATATTTGAAGGTCAGTGCCCTGTCCCAGTGATTTCATCTCACTCTTCTCTTATGACACTCTTGTATCTCTGCCAGAGAGATACATCTGTAATGACTCGGTGTCAGCTGAGATGTTTTGTGCATTGCCATTTGCCTTCAGCTCCTTAGTATTCCGCAGAGTTTCTTAAAATAGCCTTGTGACTTGTTCTGCTTTTTATCTTTTAAAATGTGTTCACAGTGATGAAATCGGCCTCATTCCGTGCCCTGAAGCCCGATACAACAGAAGCCCCATCGTCCTGGTGGAGAATAAGCTGGGAGTGGAGAGCTGGTGTGTCAAGTTTCTGCTGCCCTATGTGCATAATAAACTCCTGCTCTACAGGCAGAGAAAGCAGTGGCTCGACCGGGAAGGTAGGACGAAGGTTTATTGGGTTAGATTGTTCAGCCGGCTCACATTGCCGTGACCTTATGCTGCCTTCTCGTGCTGTCGGAAATTTCCTACTTCCCACTTCTGAAGTTGTGATTTCGAGCTCATCACATTCAAATTTTGACTTGAGAGGGCGTTCATGTCCTGTTTTTTTAACTAGCAAACTAGTATTTTATTTACTATAATTCCAACAGCATGTGAAGGCAGCTGAAGTCTTTATTAAAAGATGGCTGTTCCTACAACAGTTCAGACTGAAAAAAAATGATTTCTCTCTCCTTCTCTTCAAGCACTGGTAGATATAACCTGCACATTGCTTCTATTAAACCCAGATTTTACCACTGCGTGGAATGTCAGGTACATTTTCATTGTATTTCATGATTGTTACCTGAAAACCTTCATATATTTTCTTAATGATCATATGTACATCTATGGTATTTATTTATTTTAGAAATTCTCTCTCTTTCTTCACTTTGATGTCAGGATTCAGTGTCATTTTATTGCGCTGAATGTGTCATTGTTGCTATCTTTAGAAAGTTGTGTCTAATTTGGGACATTAAAAGACATCAAAAGGCTGCTGCTACATTGAACTCTAAATGTGACTTGTTCATAATTTCAGAGATGGGGAGCAATTATTTCCACAAATTCGCTGCTTTGCTAACATTTAGTTTTGTACAGGAAACACTCTATGGATATTTAATCCATGCCTGGTTTAAGAAAGCAGCTTTAGTATTCTTTACTTGGATTTTTACATAAAAAGTCTTTAAGGTAATGTTGCATGGAAGAAACATATCGTCCAGGAGGTGGTGCTGTACTGTTTTATTTGGTTGTTTTGATTTTGCATATCTTTGTGAATTCATCTGGGCATTGATGAACTTGTCTGTTTTGTAGGAAAGAGCTTCTGCAGTGTGGCGTGTTAAACCCAGAAAAGGACCTTTACCTGGGCAAACTAGCACTATCTAAGCATCCTAAAAGCCCAGAGACATGGATACACAGGTTAGAGGATTTAAAAAAATGTAGGCATGAATATAATTTATCTTAAAGGGGACCTATTATGCAAAATTCACTTTCACATGGTGTTTGAACATAAATGTGTGTCGGCAGTGTGTGTGGACAACCGCCCTATAATGGTAAAAATCCACCCACTCCTCTTTTTTTAATCCCCATAAATATAAGCAGTGTCTCAGATCAAGCCAATTGCAGATTATATCTTTTGTGATGTCACATATTAGCATAGACCTCGGCCTGAGTGAGCTGTACTCAGTCCGCCATGTTTATCTCCTCGCCAGAGCATTTAACAGCAGCATTCATGTAAGAAAAGTGTTCTTATTAAAGCTACTAAAGTTAATTCAGTCAAGAGCAGCGAGTAATTTTCTGTTCATTTTAACATCATATATAGCAGAAGGTACTGTATATTACACTGCTTTCACTTTAATACTCAGATCTAATATACACATGCCATTTCTTTACTTGCTGTTTACATTCACACATAACCGACTGTTTATGTGAACTTTGTTTGACATAACCTTGTGTATATTTGACAGTTTAAGCGCAGTAAGACGTGAAAGAGAACTTGGTTTAATACTAAGATACGCGCCATCTGACATCCAGCTTTCTGTGCGTGCTTCGGATGTGTGCGCTTAGAAAACCATATATCAGAAGTTTAGACTGAAATGGCTTTAAAATGCATACAGATAATAAACTTTCATGATGAAGAACTGCAATGTCACGTGAGTGTGACCGCGATAGAGATGATAATCAAAACCAAATAGATGTTTTAGTTTTTAGCAGAGTATCTGAGGCACGAGCTGTACAGGCACAAAAACATCATGATTTTCCTACCACTAAAAAATGACCATTTACAACATGGTATAATAAATTATCTGTGGGATATTTTGAGCTGAAACTTCACAGAAACATTCTGGGGACACCTGAGACTTATATTACATCTTGTAAAAAGGGGCATAATAGGTTCCCTTTAAATCGGGGGCCCACAATGTCATGTCACAAGATGGCTGAAAAAAAGGGAAAGCATATCTTCATTTATATTTTATTTATATTTTGTCTTAATTTTGCATTATTTTGTAGAGAATATTAAGTGTATTTTGATTAAACAATTTTTTTAGTGGAACATTTACATTCGGCCCACAGCCCTCAATCAAGTTTGATTTTTGATTTTTCATAATAAACTGTTTGTTTATTATGTTTGTTGTTTTTTGTAACTATGAATAAATATAATATAAAAATGAAATTCAGTGAAGGCACCTGCTTTAGTGCACTGAGGGTTTATTGTGTGACTCTCCCAAGATGTTCTACTTTTAGTGTACAGTTAAATGAGGTTTATTAAAATATTAAATGACACATTATAGAAGTGCTGCGTTCTGCACCCTTCAAGTGTCCTATTTTTCCAGAGTACTTTAGTTCACCATTAAATTAGATGAGTCTGAATTTTAAAATAGTGATGTATAAAAAAACGAATAATAAATTAGGCATTAAGAAATTAATAATGGAATAGTTTGATGCGCTGTACCGGAAAAATGTGCCCTGCTTTCATGTAGCTGTATTTGTACGGAAGAGACAATGCTCTCAAACTGGCTGAAACGAAAGCAGTGTCCAGGCAACCATGAAATGAAACCGGCTGCAGTTGCAGACCTCTTGCAACATGTCAACAATGGCACTGTCTGAAGCAGAATTTCGTCACTACTGCAAGGGCAAGGGCAGACCACTTTACTTAAGTCCCTGGAACACTATTAAACACCCGTAGCTTGTGCAACTGACAAGACTTAGAAATTATTTGTACCTGCAGGACACATTGGAGCTGTCAGATATTTTGCAAATAAGTACTTGAATTCAAATTGGATCAGGTTATTGTCTGCAGATGATATTGTGTCGTCAGATATTCAGGGTGCTGAGCTAATATGGGATAATAATATTTTTTTTGTGGTGATTTTTGCTTTTATTGTGATAGGATAGTATAGAGTGGACAGGAAGCGAGGTGGGATATAGAGGGGGGAAGGGATCGGGAAAGGTCCACGAGCCGGGATTTGAACTCTGGTCGCCCGAAGCGCAACAGCGCTATATGTTTGCGCGCTGCCCACGAGGCTATCGGCGCTGACAATCTGGGCCAATTTAAAACTGTTATGAAAGAATTTTTTATAATTTGCAGATTTTTGCTCTCTCATAAATAAAACCATAAGTGTGTTAAATTTCTTGTGCATCCAGACATATGTTTATGATCAGTTTGCTGAATTTGTTTGTGTTGTGGATACAGGCGCTGGGTGTTGCAGCGGCTACAGAACGAGTGCTCTGGACAAGAACTGAAGGATCAGGCTGAACCCAGAGGAGACGCTGTGAGCAGGAGGCGGTGTGAGCGACTGCAGAGAGCCTTGCAGGAGGAGATGAAGGTCTGTGCAGATTCAGCAGGCCGTTACCCCAGCAACTACAATGCCTGGTCCCATCGCATCTGGGTATTGCAAAACATGGCAAAAGGAAATCTGAAGGTAGGCCGTCTCAGTCCACTGCGTCCACGTCCGTGTAATTCATCATAATGACTGAAAACATGTGTCTGGTAGATCTTGCTTTGTTTGCGTACGTCTCAAAGATTAGGTTTGTTTTGGATTACTTTAAGGAATGATGGATCACACTGGCACATCATCAGTTGTGTTACAAGGAAGGCAACATGACATGGTTATTTATGAGGTTGATAAATCTACCTGAGCCTTTGATGATCTTGATACCTTTCTTCTCCACTTGAATTAACTTGGGAAGAGACCTGATTACAGAATCAGTTTTCTGTCTTTTAAGCTTTGTTTATTTTTTCCAGAAAGAGCTGAGTGATGTTAGTCAGGACAGCTTATTGGCTCTTAGGGGGTCACTAAGTGCCAGACCTTTGATGTGTGCTTATTCTTAATTGGATACGAAATTAGGCAAATGTTATGGGGCTCAATCCCAGCAAAAGGCCCTCGTATAAAAAGGATGAGCCTGTAGATTTAATGATCCAGGACTAAACCGACTTGAACCAGTCTGAGCCATTCATAGGCTATTTCAGGATAATTGGGTTATGCGGCTGTCATCTTACATTTCTGCATGTCTTGTTTGGTACTATTTTCCTTAGTCTGAATTTCCATCCTAGATCTCTAGTATGTTCTTTACTGAGTTTACAATCTAAATGAAATAATGGTGAAATAAAGTCTGTGATGTTAAAGCTGCAGTCCGTAACTTTTTTGGGTTAAAAATTATACAAATTAAATTTGAGCAAGTACATAACCAGCCAGTGTTCACAACAGTGTTCATCAATAGAGCTTGCCTTAGCTCGATTCCAAATGGTAAGCTTGTAATAATGTTTTTGATTCCAGTGGTACTGGTGGATTTCCGTGGGAAATTCGAGCATGTCTATGCGTTATTACGTCACATCTGTACAGATAAAGAAGGTGTCTCGGCTATGTTACGTGTGAGGATGTTGGAGGTGGAGATTTATAGCCTTTTCTCACAGCACTTGATAGAATTAAACTTATCAATTTGATAGCGGATCCAGAAGGTTCATACGACAATCACCAGTGACAACTGGAGATTCACCCGTTGTAAAATGCAAAAGACTTCGGACTTCGGAGTGGCTACAGAAAAAAAGAGACTGCAACCGTTCCCATGGTAATGACACATATATGTGACTGAAATTAGATTACAATGTTTCCGCTACATTCAATCTGCCGTGGTGGTCCGCCACACCAAAAATCATCCCGCCACGGCTGCAGCTTCTCAGTGAGGTCCGATATTGTGCATACTATTGTGTTATTGTTAAGCCCCACTAAAGGCATAAAAAACATTGTAAAGCACCATAAAGTTTTCATGCACTATATTCCAAGACTTCTTAAGTCATTCGATAGCATAATGTGAGGTAAAAATGAATATTTAAGTCGTTAAAGTTAATGGAAACTCATCTGTCCTCAGTCATTCTCCATTCAGCATTCAAACAGCGCGTTGCGTTCGGTTACGACAGTAACACGATGACACTCTCTCCAAGATAAATGTTCCCATTATTATACTTTATTTGTAGATAAAGGTCTATGGTTTGCATAAAATGACTTTATCTTGCTGGAGTTTATTGCGCTTTCTAAATCATGTTCCTTTCTCCCGGGTGTCTGTTAGATTACACCACTGGAGTAGAGAGCACTATGAATTGTTCTTCATGCGCACCGTAACTGAAATTTAAAACTGTTAAAAGAAAAGGCTCAATAAACTGTTGCATAGATATAATACACTAAACATCAAATATCTCTTCGCTTTGTGCTTTGAACTTTTCAATGCGAAGCGCTGCACGCTGTGACTTTGCGTTTCTTCAAGTGCATCATTCTGCGCTCTGGATGCGCATAATCGCTTTGCCGCTCTAAATTGGAGCCTTTCATATTATAATATTTAGGGGAGGTTTAAACACCTGGGGCAAGGGGGTGTGGCCCATGGAAATATCACTCATGGGCGACGCCCCTTCCCCTCCCCCTGGGGAAATGGGCCTGCCATCACAGCGTTAAAAAATCCTGGAGGAAACACTGGATCATATTCCAGTTTTAAATATGCATCTGATTACAGATACGTGTGTTTGTATTTCAAAGAGAACCAGTTCTATGGAACATTAATTTGTTGGTATGACAATTAGAAATTAGACAGCACAGAAATGGAAACTGAACAACAGGTACCCCTAATACACATTAAATGTAGTCACGCAATGCTGATGTTGTTAACATTTAACAATTTGAGAACAAAGTATAATTTGCACGGTTTGAAGTGATATATTATTGAATCAGCGTGATGGGGAGGTTTAAACACCTGGGGCAAGGGGGTGTGGCCCATGGAAATATCACTCATGGGCGACGCCCCTTCCCCCTGGGGTATGCTTCCCCCTGCAATGCTTTTTTTCCCCTTAGTTGGTCAGAACAAAAGTGGATGTTACTTGTTCAGATGGCATTTTCCGGTGAAAATTCTTATGTTGGTCATACTTCCAAAAAGTAGAATCTGTGATTTCGAATGACAGTATCCACACCGTGACTGACAGCCGCATATTGCCCTCACAACATTGAATTTATCCGCACTGTGCCGTGGCACGTAACCCACGTAAAGTTGATAATTCCGCGAATAACTGCAATTGCAGATTTCGAACAGAGATTCTACAGCTTTAAAATACTTTCTCTGTTATCGGCTTATATTGGATATTTAATTGTACATGCTCGGGTCCTTTACTTTTATTTTTAGATCACCCTTTCTGTCATCTAACACTCACTTAGAGCTTATCTTTATTTGCACAAAAGGTTTAACATCACTTAAATGTAACCTTTAGTTAAGCCAATCTCAAAATGAATATTCATTATGTCTTGTGCATAAATTCCCTTTTAGCATTTAAAATGACTGATTTAGTTTTAGTGTTTAATTTTTATTTATTTAGACAAAATTGTATACATTGTATATCAGCCATTTATCAGTTATTTGTTGTAACTTAAAAAATGGCTTGTTGCTGGACAGAAATGTAATATCGGTACATCCTCAATTTTTGCAGTGCTACAGAAATTACTCACTTTTGCCTTTTCAAATTTTTGCACATTTTAACGCTGTGTAGTAACTAATATGCATACTGTATTTTTGCATAACATTTTTGAGGTTTTTGAAATAAATTGATTGATATGTTGACATCCATAGATCTTACAACTTAAAGAAAGACCTGTGCACATATATATTCAAATCCGCATACCTATAGACTAAACACATAATATGCATGTGCACGGCGTCATCGTTTTCACAGATTTTGCATTCTCGAGCCACCAAACACTGTTGTGTCGTGCAAATGAGTGGCCAGAACGCATTCAAAGCTTTCTGTTTTTAGTTAAAATGGTGTCCTGTAAGCAGCCCCCTAAGTTAATAACTAATGATCTTTGCAACGGAAGTGAATTAATCAAAACTAACTTTAGCTGGACAATAACTTTACTCTAGAGCTGCTGTAAAGCCACAACAATCTTTAATTTCCTATTATCACTGTAAAGCTGCTTTGAAACAATCTATATTGTTAAAAGCGCTATATAAATGAAGGTGACTTGACAACTTGGCAACTGAACAATAACTTCAAATTTTGCTGTAACAACCTGAAGCATGATTACGTTAAATAAAGATAATACTCTGTGACTTTATACTCCAGGTTCTGCATGATGAGCTGTCCTCCACCCGAATCTGGGTGTCCATGCACGTGTCAGATCACAGCGGCTTCCACTACCGTCAGCACCTGCTCAAAGCCCTGTCCAGAGAGCTGAGCCAGGCTGGTGAGAGGGACCTCCACCCCACCCAGCAGCCGAACGGAGAGGGCACGGCGGGAGCGTCTGATGACAACCACCGGAATGACGTCATCCCTCAGCTCTTCCATCAGGAGATGGAGCTCTGCACTGATCTCATCGAGTCATATCCGGGCCACGAGACGCTGTGGTGCCACAGGTGAGAGTGATCAGACAAAGTGTTTGAAGCCAGTAACAGATCTCCAGGTCTTGCTGTGCCGATAGTAGTCACGGAGTCAGGCAACATCAGACTGTGCTTCCACAAGTCTCACTGTGAAATACAGTGACTTTGTTTGCCAGAAGTCTGTCCTTGGCCCTCAGCTGATCTGGCCTGATGTGTTTATGGCTTACTGTTATAAAATGATGGATGGTCTTTTGCTGCAGAGTTGTAGCTCACAGAGGGAGAGGCAAGCAGTTTGCTAGATCTCTGTTTCTAGCTCTTTTAGTTTTTCCCCTTCCCAGCCTCGTCCCTCGTGTCTGATGCAAGGAGCAGCTGCTCAGTGAATGGTGTTTAGATACCTTTAGCTTGTGTTTTTCCTCCTAAAGTGCATCATAGCAACATATATTTCATTTACAGGTCTGCTGTTAGTTTGAAGAGGTGAGATTAGTGTTTGTGCAACATTTCACACCACTTAATGCTTAAACATGAAACATGAGGAATTAATAAAAAAATTAAAGATTTTTCTAGTCGACTAGTATTCGCTCATTTAAGCGATTATTCGACTAATTGCACGTGTATATTAATAAGCCATATAAATCATAATAATGAGCCTTTAATTGCCTATATATAATACATAGCCTAATCAGCGCTCAAGCGCACGCTTAAAGCTTGCCACAGCGCACCGGCACAAGTAATGATTATGAGTGTGTCATGAAAAAAACAACGGACCGTCTAAACATTTGAATAATTTATTGATAATGTTTTCTGTATTTTCGGACAATACGCCTGTATACAAATGACATAATCTGAAAATATTTATTTTCCATTTGAATTGGTTGGCAATCGCTTGACATTTCAAGCTGTCTATAGATATATTTCTCACGTCTGTGAGGCAAGTTTACACTGAGTTTTGGTTTATTTTTTGACGTACTCCAGTTCACAGAGACCGAGACGGCAGAAGGCGCATCCTGTTTGTTTATTTTTATTTTACATAGGCACTGTTTTCTTGTTATTGTGAGTTTAAACAAATAAAACAGTTTTGAATCATGTTTCACTCTTATCTGTATGACCAAAAATGACAGTATTTTAAGTTGTTTCTGCTGGTAAGTGTCCGGCGTAAGTGCGCTATACTTAAGCTTCCACATTCTCACACAAACACTTGGATATGCGCCTAATAATAGCGCACATTTATTGTAAGTTAATGTTAGAGTGAGCACGAGCAGCCAAGTTACTTACATGTTTCAAATGATAGGCCTAAGCCATATTTGAGGTCGATGGATGGAAAGGTGAACGTTTGGTTTTCCTGACCGACATACTGTAATTACCACAAGGAACCGCCGATAACGATTTGTCCCTCACGGACTGCGTGACTTTGCCACAAGTTTTTTTTCTGCGAATAACTGACTTATAACAATTTTGGTCGACTACTGATTAGTTGGAAATTAGGGAGCTGCTCTAAAAAGCACTATCATTAAAGTTGTCCATAATATCCCATGCACTAAATTAAGTCTGGATAGCATATGATGGCATGTAACAAACTTTGATTTTGTTTTGGTTTTGGATTTGTAAACCATTTATTTTATGATTTTTTTTAAAAGTGAAAATAGTATATAATAATATAATAAAATAACAGTTATCAGATAAGGAAAAATTCAATGTTCAGGAATTCAGATCACACCAAAGGTTTCTTGTTCCACAAGGAAAAATAGTGGTTATCAGAGCAGCCATTAAGTGTATTAATGCATCAACGAGATATTAGTTGCTACAATGATTTCATCTTTGTTGCACAAACTGTATGTAATGTAGTCTGGGATGTATTTTCTTTTACTTTGGATTGTTTTGTTTTTTTGTGGTTTTTAAAGATGAGGGCATGTCATAATTTGACATCAGGAACAAAAGTCAAAAGAAATGTATTGTCGTCCTTTTTAAAAGTTGATAAGCCTATTTATTTTGTAATTCTAACATTGAGCATTGTATTTTCTCTGCGACAAACCTGTGACCCACCATAACTATAACGTAAAGAGCATTTTGTTGTATAGTAAACGGGTATGTGGTTTTTGAACAAACTCAAAACCAGGCTTCTTCAACAGGCGACATGTCTTTTACCTATGGCACCAGTGGCGGAGGGAGCACGTCCAGGGGGCAGGATCGCAGTCTCCACCTCTCACCCACACCGATGTTCTCCTCAGCGAGGAACCCTGTGACGACGGCAGCGCCTCCCAGGCCATGGACGTTGACTGTGTTCTGGATGGAAGCAAACATGGAAGCTACACGCAGGACACCAAGCGGCTAAAGCGGGGACCCCTGCTCCCCCATCCCGGACTTCCCTCCGAGCACTCGTTTGTCTCTAGAATCATCACAGGCTGCAGGAGCCCCGAGCAAAGCAGCTTTGCCATTTCCTACAGAAAGTGGCTGGACTCTGTTATAGGTCAGTAGCGTGAGAAACACTCCGCCCACCACAGTGTGGGAGAGCTGTGATAGGTCAATGTATTTCTGGCTCCAGCCGCCCACACCGGTTCTCTAAAAAACGACTGGACTCCTCGGCCGGTTTGTCAGAGATGCCCTGCCGGAGCAAATTCCCACTCATGATGAAAACCCATGACCCGTCTCAACAGTGTAAATGGTCTGTTTCAGCTGCTTTAGTTCAGGTACTGGATATCTCAGGTCTGTTTTCAGTGTACAATCCTTTTTTTTTTCTTCTTTTTTTTTTTTTGTATCAGAAGCTACAATTGTAGTTTTTTTTTGGTCTTTGTTGGTCTTACGTTGTTTAAAGTCTTCCACCACAAATCAATTACAGTATGCTCTCATCAAGCTGTCTGCAGTTTTCTGATTCCTGTCGGGAGTCTTAAACGCACACTGTGGTGCAGACTTGAAAAGAACACTTAGAGCCCAAAGTGATTCTGACCCAGTTTCCCTCTTTTGTTTAATTGGGGGCAGACTGGCTCTGAATCCTGTCTACTGCTCGTCCCTGAACTTTTGTACCGTAGCATGAACATTTCGGTCAATATCTTGACGTTTTGCTACAATAAGTAATGTGAGCACAATCATTGAATTTAAAGATTCTTGGAGCCATTTGATATAAAATATTAGGGCTAAAGACAGACATTTTCATAAGTCAATAAAAACAGATTAATGCACATGAAATTGATAGCTGCTGTCCTCATTCAGGGGAGTTTGTATTATATGACATATCTATTGCAAGTTCAGCGTGATGATTCTTGGATGTTAATTAATGCTCCTGAAGCACATCATCTTCACTCATTGGAATAACAAAGGTGACGTTGTCACGTTGGACTAGTCTCAGCATTTAAGCACAAGTTTTGGGTTATAGTTCATCCAGCTGGTCTCGCAGATGCATGGGTTTTCATGATGAAAGGGAATTGCAGAAGTAGGAATAGTCTTTCTCAGCGTGGCCCAAACGTGGCTGCAGAAACAACAAGCTGCCATGTTCAAGCCCATTTGGTGCAGATTGGTGCTCATTCTCTGCACTGGGGAGAAGGGCCTGGGTTTACAAATGCTGCTTTTTGTTTAACACTATTTTGAACATAAAGGATATTTATGCAAATATGAAAAGTGAAATGTTGTGAGCTTCACTTAATGATTTATTATGAAAGCTAATAAGCTATTAGACACTTATGGTTGACTCACTGTTACTCCGTAATTATTAAACTTGTAATAAACTTTGAAGTTTCACAGGCTCAGTCTTGCATTGACAACTTAATTCGTTCACAGCTTATAGTAGGTTGTGAAAATCTGAATAGACTTTATAATATATCGCTTTTAAATCAGGACAATGCCTTTTCCTATCATGTACGAAACTATTGTTAGGTGATTCAACTTTAGCATTCTAGCAAAGCTTTTACAAAACCATGTTTTTCAGCATATCTATAAAAGACTTGTAGAGTTCGATCTTAAGTTTCACTTCATAAAAATCTATTACTGTTCTTCTTCCTCTTCTTTTTTTTCCTGCACAGTTGCACAAGAGCTAGAATTCTGAAAGTATTTGAGTTATATAATTTCTAGACAGACTCTCCAGGACCATTTCAGAGTGATTTTCTCTGCATGTCTTGGACTCTGACACTTTTTTTTTTTTTGAGAGAGAGAGAGAGAGATTTTTGAGCTGCAGCAGCAAAATTGCCGGATGTCTGTCACCTCAAGAATAAAACCAGCTTTTCCTCCACACCGTTCCTCTGTATAACTACACTGACAGCGTTTGATCGTGTACCACTCTCTATAAGTACAGGTGTGGCACAGGTGCTTGTTTTAGATATTCCGGTTTAGCATCACTTTCCCCCCCTTCCCTGCATCTGCTGTTCAACAAACTCTGGTAACACTTTATTTTACAGTGTTACCGTTACATGTAGTTACTGTAGTAATAACTATAAATTATGCATAATTACATGCAAATAACACTAATCCTAACCCTTTAGTAAGTACGTGTAGTTAATTAATATTACTCAGTACTTAAATGTATAATGACAGTGTAACAAAGACACCTTAAAATAAAGTGTAAGCCAAACTAATAGAGTCATATATGGAGGTACAGTCTACAACGAAAGGATCTGCATTTTAAATCAACAAATGCCATCATATTTGCTCTGTAAGATATTTGTCACTTTGCTATAGGTTTGCATACTTTATAGATAAAATGATTTGGTAATGCCATTACCTGAACCATAGTCATTGAGTCATGCTGATCTGTGGTTATCTTTTTGCATGCACATTATGTGTGTACTGTTGTACTGGGATCACATTGTTGTATTTGATTACATTTTATGATTATAACTTTTACTTTCATTGCCCATACTTGCAGAGAGGGAAAACATCACATTGATTTTTGGCTCCCATAGCAATTAAGATTTCGCTATTTGTAATAAGGCTATTAGTGATTTTCGAATGTATTGCCTACTATCTTAAACCCTTTATGGACAGTCTTACCAATTATATTGTTGATAATAATATTTATGTCTTTATATCTGTTCAGGGCTTCCCACCTGACATGTATCTCTTCCTTGGCAGTTTCAGAAATGGCCCTAAGTAACCTTAGAGGTTTTAAAGATGTGTACATTAATGTGGATTACATTGAGGACGCACATAGCATTTCCAGTTGTGTTATATCAATTTCCATTGTTGTACAATATCATTTGCATAAACCAAGATCTTAAATTACTGGTACATCTATGCAGAAGCATCACAGAGTTCAATTAGCTTTAGAAAGAAAAAATGTAGCCTAAGGTTTTGTATTTTCTTTGTGTGTTGTCTGATAAGCTGATAAGGTACTGTAGGTTTTTACAGCCACGATAACCAACATTTCTTGCATCTCATCCATTATGTATTTTATATTTATTTGTATTAAAAAAATGTATTGAACGTGTTGAGTTGTTTTGTCAGTTGCCTACCACATTAAATAAAGCTACTCTGAAAAGGTCCATCAAACATTTTTATTTCCTATTATTTTGAATTCATGACCATTTTGTTAAGTTATTTTTTTAAATCATCTCATGTGTTTAGTCGACTACACGGGGGATTTTGGAAATAAAGAGGGAACCTGTCATGGGGTCTAAACAAATACCTTCTAGGACATACAAAAAGTTTGGGGTCGGTATGGTTTATAAAAAAAAATGTTTTGGAAAGAAGACTTATGCTTGCCAAGGCATTTAATTAATCAAAATAAAGTAAAAACAGTAGGATAATATTGTGAAATAGTATTACCATTTAAAAGAACTGTTTTCTATTTGAATGTATATTACAATGTAATTTATTCCTGTGATGGTAAACTGAATTTTCAGCAACACGTGTCACACGATCCTTCAGAAATCATTAAAATATGCTGATTTGTTGGAAACATTTCTTATTATAGCAATGTTAATAACAGTTGTGCTGCTTAATATATTTGTTTTAACCGTAATATAATTTTTTAGCGTAATATAATTTTTGATGAAAAGAAAAAACCCTGCAATGTTTATACCAAATACTTATTTCTTTTTTTCACTTTTAAGAAAAATAAAATAAATTATTGGCCACTGACCTCACACTTTTAAACGGTATATTGTATTTTTGACAGCAATGAGAAGTAAAAAAAAAACAGTTAGTAGTAGGCTAAATATTAAATACTATATTAATGTTGCTTCCTGTTTTTATTCTCTATTATAGCTGTCTTGAGTGGGAGGGCTGGACAGGCATTTTGTAACCACTGTACTTGTTTCATTTCATACCATTGAAGGGGCTTTCATACCGATTTGGTTCTTTAAGTTTTCTAACTATGAGCTGTAAAGACTGCAGCATTACATGCACACGTACCTCTTGCCCTGATGTTTTGCCGAGATCTGCAGCTCGTTCATTGATAAATTAGGCAGTGTTTGATTAGCAGGTCTCTGATGGGAGGAGTCGGGCTTGCCCACAGACTGAGTGAAAGGCAGGCAGGCGATGAAGATGGTGGATCCAGACACATAACGGGACCGTGAGATCGCTGGAAACCACAGTCAACGCACAGGTGAGAGACTCGAGAATCATTTTGCGCGCTATGAATCAATCATTGTTTGTCGCGGAAGCTGTGTGTGTTTTATTACGTAAAACAGGAACCATGCAATTAATAAAAATCATTGTACTTCAATGAGGTTCAGTGGCTGTTGCGATGTCGCTTTCCCTGCTGATGACAGGTTGAACAGTGTTTGTTTACAGTAGGGAGGATGTTTCATTGAAGGAAAGCACTGCATTACCTTCAGTTACCAAATCTACAATCCGAAAAGAAATGCGAGGGCCTAAACTGGGAAGTTCTGTATAGTTTTTCAATACGAAATCGGTATTGCCGTGCAAACAATGTGCCGTCCATCCTCATTACCGGAAAGAAGAATGCCTTCAATCCAGTTTCTAACTTGTGCTTGTGGTCATCGATGCGCTTTTGACTGAGTGCTGTTCGTTTTAATTCATCCCTGTGACTAGAATCCTGTAGTGATGAAACCAGTCATCAACACCACTAGGTGGCAACAAGTGAGCGTGCTATTAGTGAATCACTAATCATTCACCCATTCGTTTAAACATTTCGATTCAGTCGATTCATTTCAAGACTAAAATGGAATCTGAAACTTTTGCTACAAAATAGAACCTACAGAGAACCTCCCTATTTTTGGTTCCCATAAATAACAAAATGGGAACCATATGCTATCGTTTGGGGAATATTCAGTGTTTGTTGGGATGTCGACTCGTTTAGCCAGCCAGCGGAAGCTCTTACATGAAAGTGACTCGTTTGTACTCAAACTCATTCAGTGCGAGTTCATTTAACGCAGTCACGTGCTTAAAAAAAAAATGGAACAAATAGTGCAGAATCAGTATGCTATTCTGAATTCAGCCTATTAATCAGTGAATTCACTTAAAGTTGCCGTGAAACTGAAGTTTTGAGTTGTCTTTTTTTTTTCTCTCAAACAAGAAAAAATGTAAGAACCATCGGAAATTTATGGAAGCTTGTTTCCGCCACAGAATAAAATACACATGATAGACAAAAAAAAAAGGTAACAGTCATTTCGGAGCCCGAGTTTGCGCAGTATTGATTCTGGTGCTCGGAGAGGGCGGGGTTTACTGGAGCCAGCCACCAGGGGGCGATCGAAATGCTTTTGCTTCACTTTTCAGGATTTGTGCGGCACACGCCACACTTGGAAAACTTATTTTCCCGCCCTCGCGCCAGTAAACACGTCATCAGAGAAGAGATTATATTTACAAGAGACAGAGACAGTGGACGTTATTGTGATTTCGATGGCACGTGAATTAAAATACTGGAAATGCCATTACAAATAGGAATTGTGCGTTTTGATTTCATGGTGTCTTTAATAGATTTAAAACCCCCGTTTACGAACGGCACACCACTAATTGAGAGTGTTTGTGTAGGAGGAGTGTGAAAATGAATCAGCCTCACTGCCGGACACAGATTTCACGTAATCTCCGTTACAGACGTTAAAGTGCCACAACTGATGACTCACTATAGTAGCCTATCTATCTCTCTGTGTGTGTATCCCTGTGATTGTAAACGCACTCCCTTCTCTCTGTGGTCCACAGAGGTTCAGCGTTTTTGCAAAATAGTGCTCTGCTGTTGAATGGCGTCCTCGGAATACGCTTGCGCTGTAGGCATTACCAACCTGCTTTCCTGCCAAATACATGCCCTAGATGCAGACTCACTGCGCGGCGTCGGATGCTGTGCAGGTGGGAGAGCCAAACACTCGCGTGAAAACTGACTGAGAAGAAGGAGAAATGACAAGGACAGGGCTTGCACAGGCTTGATAAAGAAAACCCTCCGTTAGTCGTCGCTGCACATATTCAAGTTAACGTGTGCCACATCCATCCAATACTAACCATCTCCATCCATCCGCAATATCACACCTTTACTCTCTCCGAGTGATGCTGATGCTGCTGCTGTCTATGCAGGTAGGGATGCGAAAACGCGTAGTTTACGCATTGCATTGATGTTTTGATTGGTAGGGAGTATTTTTTTTAATTAAACTTTTAAAATGCTTGAGTCTTATGAGTTGTGACAGATTAGTTTACTTTTAATGCCTTTAATGAAAAGGAAGAAAAAAAAAACTGTCGTGGTTTATGTCGCAGTACGCTGCTTTTAAGGACGTCAGTGAGCATGGTGTAATGACCCGCCCTTTGGGTCACTATATAGTAGCGAATTGTGCATAAAGTCAATAAGTGTTGCTCAGTGACAAAGGGGAATGTGTGTAAACGCTTCGTTTTGAGGAGCTGTGGATATGGGAGTGTTCTCAGAAGACTCTTAAAGCCCTCTCACGCATCAAGCCATGACTGAGCAAATAACAGCAATAACACCATAGGATCTGACATCTGTGTTTTTCTCAGCTGTAAACCATCTTGGTTAGGTGAAAAAAAAATGGCTATTGTTGTGTGATATAACATGGATTATCTGTGTGATTATGTTCTGGACATTCAAATTTGCTGAGCACTGCTCTCCTGGGGTATTTACACTTGCACAAAAAGTACTAATATGAGCGTTTATTTTGTACATGATGTTGTTATGTTTTTATTTATTTATTTTATTTTTAAATAAGTACCTTGAAGTATCATAAATATCATGTTTTATCAAAGTATTGTGGTAGGCTACTACCATATTTTCCAAATTTCATCCAAGAACCTTATGTAAATATTTCAGTACCAAACACTTGATATGTTCAGTACCATGATATAGTTTATCAAAGTACTATGTTACTGTCACAGGGTGCTAAAGGCACACCTGAAGAAAGATGTGCTTTTCACTTATCCAATGTTTCATGATTGCTGAAAAACAAATATATGTTTATATTGAACATTGATGGAGCAACAGATTTTGTGTGAAAATAAATCATAAAAGTGGTTTGTTTTGTTTAAAAATCGTATAAATGTATGAGGTGACAATGTGGATGTGTTACCCCCAAAAGGCTCTCCAGCATAGGGCAAAATACACATTATTTATACAAATACGAAATACTTTAGGTAAAATAATGTTTTGAATAATGTCCAAGTTAATAATTTTAATAATCACTTTAGCAAAGTTTGTACTGTTTTCTGTTTATTTTGATAAATTAATTAATTAATTTTTGTTCAGTAAATATACTGCCATAAAAATGTTCATTTAAAAAAATACAGAAACAAAGATTTTGAAAGCATTGAATGAGATCCCACAATAATTTAATATAGATTTACAGTAGTAACAATAAATTATATTTTATTATATCATTTGATTAATATATTTTTAAATATGATGGTTCCCTTATAAATATGGTGATTATCTCTAAGGTAGACACCCAACTTAATATGTGATATTTACCATCTGAATGTAACCATGTCAGGTCGACAAATGGGAAAGTCAGCCGGCAGTTTATTATCATGGTAATTATTGTGCCTTTCGTCCTGACAGGCGCCTTTTACCCCAAATACCATATTTTTGCATATTCTTCAGTTACATTTTCCTTGAGCAAAACTGAAAATCGTTCAAAATATATTCAATAATTATAATTTATTCAAATCTCATTTGCTACTTAAATCTACAACATGGTTAAAAACACACAAAAAAACCCATCAAATATTAGATCAAATTAGCACAGAATACACTTTGCACTGCTGATCGTGTCAAGGATCAGCCAAATTTCCACGTGCATCTTGAAAAGCGGATGTTTTGGAAAGTGCTGCGGCAAGTTTTTGTGCCATCTAGTGGTTTAGAGAAAAATCAAATCAAAGGCGCCTTTTACCCCGGTGAGCCTTTAGCCCTGTTGTATCTTTCTTATGATATTTTGAATACCTGTCACACCGGGTTTCTACAGAATTGTTCCTGCTCTAAAAATTGCTCATGTACTGATCATTTATTTATATAGTGCTTTATACAATACAGATTTTGAAAGCTGAGTCACGGTCATAAACACATAGTAAAATAACAGTGTTAATGTTGCAAAACGAATCAGTTATGAAACAACATACATTTCAGTTGTAGAGCAACTGAAGTCAATATGTCAATTTTCAGCTCAATTTAGTTCAGTGTTGTTTCAATTCCATTTCAGTGTCAATGTTTGCAAAAATTCATCAGTTATCAAGCACATTTCATTTAGAAACAACAAAGCATCTCTACAGAGAGCAGTACTGTCACTAGTCAGATTCAGTGTTCAATCACTTCAGTTCAATAACAGTGGCAATGTTGCAAAGTTCATCAGTTATGAAAAGACTTCAAAAGCAGCCGTAGAGAATACAACATTGTCATTTTCCAGCTCAATTCAGTTTAGTTTTTGCTTTCTCATCTGATAGTGTCAGATCAATAACATTCTCTGAATATTAATTGTCTTTTAAGCCTCAACTGAGCAAGCCAAAGATGACAGTGACAAAGAACCAAAACTCCATTAGGTGTGACAGTATTGGAGAAAAAAGACCTTGGGAGAAACCTGGCTCAGTTCTCAGATCTAGAAGAACGAGCACACCAGTGAATAGTCCCTCAGTGTGTCAAGGACTGATCAGTTACACTTGTTAATCTGATTCAAATCAAATACTTCATGTAGGCTAGAGGTTATTTGCAATATAGATTATTTACAGATTTGCACATTACAATTTCATGGTTATAGATTAATTAGGTATGTACTGATTATGTGTATAGATTCACAGCAAACCGCTCTGTATGCAGATTTAGAGTTTCACTTAACGACACGGCCAAACTGGAATCAATTAATTGATCTAGAAAATGGTTAAATGTATGTGCAATGATCATTCATCTCAGCTAAAGACAGTGCAAGCACAGACTGTGCTTTAGCACTTGAAGAATAAATATAGGATGCACAAAAATATGTATTTCTAAAAAAAAAAGAAAAGAAGTATCCAGATATATTATTATTAAAGATGCTTTTTTATGTACTACTTTGGATCTAGAGGAATAACATACAGCTGTTTTGTGTCAGTTGTCGGCCTAGCTTTGCACACATTGATTCAGCAGCACCGTCAAATGGGAGAAGCGCAGCATGCATGTTTTTATGTAGCCATAATCGAAGGAAGGGTGTGGTTAATGTCTCAACTTCAAACTATCAGTATAGAGACAGTTTTGACAAGACTAAGAAGGAATGTACTTGGTTGAGATGTCATGTTTTCCTCTCATCATTGCTTATCTGCAATGCTATCGTGCAGTAAGATGTCTAGCAGCAAGATCACGGTGACTGTTTTTAGGAGACAGACATTTTAGAGGTTATTTGCTATAGCACACATGGATACTTGTCACCGCACGAGAAGAGATCAAAGGTGATCCTAAACTGAATTTCCCTATAGGCACCCAGTGTTTTTTTTCTAGTATTTTTCTGGCTGTTGCTGCCCATGTTTAAAATAAGCCCTTGTTTGTGAGCGGAGTGAAGCCTCCGGTCCCGGTTGTAGGTCTTTCTAGGCAAATGAGTGGAGAAGCTGAAATGGGAAATGTCCCTCCCAGAAGGGCTCTTTGACCTGCAGTATTATGGGTTTACTCTTGTTAATGCTCTCTCTGTATGGACATCACGCTCTTTCTAGTCGGCTCCCTTAGGGGGTTTTCCTGTATGTTATATGTGACCCTGGACCACAAAACCAGTCACATGGGTAATTTTTTTTAAATTGAGATTTATACATCATCTTATATACTGAATAAATAAGCTTTCCATTGATGTGTGGTTTGTTAGGATATGACTATATTTGGCCGAGATACAACCATTTGAAAATCTGGAATCTGAGGGTGCAAAAAAATCGAAACATTGAGAAAATCGCCTTTAAAGTCGTCCATTTATGTTCGCGATTGTGCTGCATTCACTCACAAAAATAAATGTTTTATATATTTATGGTAGGAAATTTACAAAATGTCTTCATGGAACATGATCTTTACTTAATATCCTAATGATTTTTGGCATAAAAGAAAAATCGATAATTTTGACTTATAAGTATTGTTGGCTATTGTCACAAATATACCCGTGCGACTTATAACTGGTTTTGTGATCCAGGGTCACATATGTACTTCACAAAAAATGTATTTCCTATTGAAAAAGGAAGTTGGGGCAGGACATTATATAGAAAAATATTTTTATGGTTTATTTAGGATTTTAAGCATATTTGCTAATTGCTGTTGCAAGGTGTTATTTTGAATAGGATATTCACATTATAGAGAGGACTTTGTTGGATGGCATTTTGCCCATGAGTACGAGATGATATAAATATTTGGTCAAATAGAGTGGTGCAGGGATGACGTCAGAACCAGGAAGTCTAATTTGCCGCTGGTTTCGAGATTTCCCTATGGGTTTTATTATGGTGTTATTCAATTTATGTGTAAAATAAAGTATGTGGTAAACATAACTTGACTATACTTTGACGTTTTGCTCTACAATGAATGTACACACCGCACACACTCACCCCAAGTTATGTTTACCACATGCTTTATTTTACACATAAAAATAAAACATAAAAACCCATAGTAAAATCTCAAAGGAACCAGTGGCTAATTAGACTCCGGGTTCTGACGTCACTGTACCACTATATAGAAGAGACACTGTAAATTGTAAATGTTTGCATTTGCTAAAAGTGTTTTATTTTTTATTTTTATTTTTTTTGTACCAAAAACTACAGTATTTATGAGCTCAAAGTGTAGAAACATGGGCAAAAAGCAATACTCCAAAACGGGATATTTAATTTAAACCGTTTGTACTGTTTAGTTTCTATACAGACTTGAAGCTTATGGGATTACAGGATATATATTTTTTTTTTCATTGACATTCTAGTATTTTTATACACAAATTTCAAAGTTCAAATTCAAGCTACTTTTGTGTGAAAAAAGATGATTGAAATTGGATTAAAAAGAATTTAAAATGGTTCATACACTAGCCTACCATTCAAAATTTTGTATATGCAAGTAAGCAAAGTAAGATATTTTTTATAGAAATGATTTTATTCCGCAAAGATGTTAAATTGCAAATGTCTACTGTTTAAATTAAATTTTCTTTTTTTTTTAAACTTTCTATTTATCAAAGATTGCTGCAAAAAATATATTATCAGTTTTCAACCTTATAATAATAGTAAGAAATGTTTCTTGACCATTAAATCAGGGTATTAGAATGATTTCTGAACGATCATGTGACACTGAAGACTGGAGAAATGATGCAGAGAAAATTTAGCTTTGCCATCACAGGAATAAATTATATTATATAAATTGGTCAAAAGTGATAGTAGACATATATATATATATATATATATATATATATATATATATATATATATATATATATATATATATATATATACATACATATACATATTAATAATAAATCATTCAGATATTTATTTATACATTTAACAATGAGCACATTTTGTGCAGTCAGGATAAATAAAGGAAATTCTCTTACATGTTTTTAAACAGAATATTTAATGAGCTGCCTGAGACTCTCCTGGGAGTATCCGGCGCAGGGTTTGGGATTGTATTCATTTTTAAGCCAGTGTTGAGTTTTGTTTGGTGGCCTCATATGAAATCTTGAAAGAGAAGCAGCTGCACTTTGCAAATACTCTGAGTCCGAAGTGGCCTTGGGCCAGTTTTCCTCATGTATTATTTGTCTTGTGTGGTCTTTCAAGTCAGCAAAATTCTGTCACTACGTTCAGAGAAAATGATTAAACAGCTTTCAGTTTTTATTTAAAAGATTTTCCATCAGTATCCTCAGGGCCAACACAGAGGAACTCTGTTCCAAAGGTAGTGTTCAAATAGTTTTTAAAAAATGCGATCTGAATGAGGACAGAATGATGACTGTGGTTATGATGAAGATCATGAGGCGGATCGAATATTTTATCCATTCATTTCCAAAGGTTTTTTAAATCAAAGCTGTTTATCAGAGTTTTGTTCATTCAAACCCTGTAAGCATTCACACTTATATTACCGGAGGTCATGTCCTTGTGTCAACACAGCGGATGTTTTCACACACCTTTTATTAATATTATCTATAGTCATATTCATACCGCCACTGAATGGAGCTTAATGACAGCTATTCATTTACATGACAGCTTTGAAAGTGATTTACTGATTTATAGGAGCACAGCAGCAACGTTACAACTAATTAAATGCTTTGATGTGATTTAAATGTCAGTGTAAAAGTAGGTTAGCTGAGACTGTAAAATGCTTGGGAAGGGCAGAGCAGTGGGCAGGCTGTCGTGAAGCAAGATGCAACCTTTGCAACTGATGTGAGAACCCCCTTTTTTTTTTTAAAGAAATGTTAAATGTTAAACCAAAAATGTGTTTGCGAGAACCAATGAGGTTTGACGTGAGTTGACGTTTAATGTTTGTGCCATATTTGATGTAGTCTATACTATAGAGATCGAACGATAATTGGTTTTACCGATATTTGAGATTTTTTTCCTTAATCAAAAAGATTAGTCTTTAGCTAATATACCTAAACCTTTCAAAACTAGTTTAAAAGCAATCATTGCATTTATGCTAATTTGATAGACTCCCTGGTCATTGGAAAACACTCAATTTATTGTTAATATTGTTGCTTCTGCTCCTGCTGTTGTTATAAAAATAGAAAACATTTTTATTGTAGTGATAGGAAGATAAATAAAATAAAAATATATAAAAAAAGCAGAGGTGAAACATTAAATAAAAATCTATTCAGCATTTGGATACAATACTCTGTATTGGAATCGGTTCTAAAAAAAATCTTTATTCTGTGCATGTGTGTGTTGACCAATTACTCAATTTGCAAGTAATTAAAAACTTAAATTTCAATCTGTTCACGGTGATTGTCGCATCAGAAAACTAATATAGCTGTCAAGTTGATTAATTTCATGCTATTTGTTCCCTTTTTGAAGCTTGAAAGATTTAGACCCCACCTCATAATCCAGGAGAAACACTTTTTTTAATTTTTTTTTATTAATCGTCGGTTATTTTAATACACATGCACATACAAATACAGTCTCAGCTATGCAGTAAGAAATAATGGGAAATATACAAACAAGTAAACAAATTAACATAATCGGGCTAAGGACTAAATATGCGCCATAAAATAGAGAGTCATGAGAAATTATTAATGTAGCACCAAAAAGGTGTCCATAACAGCCAAAAATCATCAGACTTTTGATGTATAGGAGAAACACTTTTTAGACATTTTTCAAAATATATATTTTTTTTATTTTCCACAGAAGATACAAAAGTCATACAGGGTTGAGTAAATTATGAGGTTGAGTAAATTATGGCAGAATAAACATTTTTGGGTGAACTATCCCTTTTAGAGCAAGGAAGATTCAGTCCTTAGTCTGTTATGGACTGTCGGATGGTAATGGCCTGGATGGAAGTTTTCAGTTTTCCCGTCTTGTGATTCCTTTAATTGCAAAAGATAAAAGGTTTCTTTTATCAAGCCAAAACATTATTTACGCTTGTTTTGCACCATCTGGCATTGGTTTGTTTGTTCCCTTTGTTGTTTATCAGGGAGTCATTAACTTATGGAGGCTGTTGTAAAAGAGGTTTGGCCATAATTAGATTGAAATTTACTTGCATAGAATTATAATGAATGTTCTGTATGGCACTGCAGCAAAAATTAATAGAAAGAATCAGACTAAAAGAGAAGTGCTTAATTACGGGTTGGTTTAACAATCTAGACTTGGTTTTTTTTGGCTTGGCAAAATTTTAAGAAGTTGTAATTAATTTTTAGGAATCTGGAGGACGGAAGGACTAGGTCATGTTTCTAGTATGAATACATTTTAATAGACATAATCCTCTGAGCTGCGTTGCTGGAGAAAGCAAATCTGACAGAATGTTAATGCAGGGACAACTGACAACAGAGACTTTAACTGACCATGCATAATAGGCTTTTCTAAATGACTTAATTAATAATCATTAATATCACAATCTACTCTATAAACTCAGCAAAGCTGGTGTTGTGATGTTGATTTTGTTGGATTATTTTGTTCTACTGGGGCTAGTAGAAGATTTCTCAGGTCGAGCTTGGGGAGATTTTTGGGGACACATTTATTTTGGGATCCCGAATAGGATATATTGTCAAACTCTATGGAATAGGTTGTCATAAGGGGACTTGCTGCTTATTGATACTGATTTAAAGAAGAAGAAAACATTTTCCACAACACATGTGAGATGTACTGTGTAATCGTTGGTTATTCATCTAGTAGTTCATATCTACCTTCATTATATAGTTTATATTAGGGGTGCAACACTATTTCGTGTCACAATATATTGCAATACAAAAACGCAACAATGTGTATCGTGGATAGTGACAATCTGTGCTGTGTATAGTTCACCCAAAATGAACATTTCTGTGTGAGGAAAAAATAAAGATTACAGAGTTTTAGTGTCAGTACTACATTAAACTACTAATGTTGAATATAATGTATATTAATGCAATGGGGGAATATTTGTGGGTCATGATAATGCCAAATGTATTATGTTACCAGGAAAAAGTGGCCTATATTTTTTTCAAATATATAGTCAGTGACAGAGTGTAAGCATATTTGTCTAAAATAATTCTGTATTTTCAGCTTCAGAATCATGAATATTTTTATTCTGGTGTCACCATTGTCCTGTGCATTGAGTTACCAGCACCAACTCCAAGCCTATTCATTTACACCCCAATATAATACCAAATTTACCATTTTAATCAACTGTACATTTTTTGTTAACCTTTCACCATATGTCTTGGAGTATCACAATAATATCATGTATCGTGAGTTCAGTATCGTGATGTGTATCGAATCGTGACATAAGTGTATCATTACACCCCTAGTTTGATATATTATTGGAATGCATCTCATTGTGGTTTTATTGTATTCATTTAAGCTATTCTGAAAATATGATTATATATGTTCATTTACATCTTTGAAGCCAACATGAAAAATCACTGTGAGAAAACAAGCATTTAAGTAATTTACTGAAAACTTGCTCCACTCTTGCACTGTAAAAAAAATTTATCAATAAGTTATGACAACATATGGTTTTACACTGCTTTAACTCATCAAAATAAGTTAAGCAACTTTTTTTCTAAGTTATACGAGATTCAACTCTTTTTTTAAGTCAGTTTAATGTAATTTAAGTTGAAATTACTTAAACTTCCAAGTTGATTGTACTTTAAGGCAGCAATTTTTTTTACAGTGTGCATATTCTGATGCATTCTAAATATTCACTCCTACTCTTGTAGTGCTTATAATAACACCAATATTGTTCTCATGTGCAATGCTAATTTGTTTTTCTGTTGCAGTGTTTTGACTCAACTGTTTAATTAGCTTCTGAATTTATTTGAAGTCTTCTGCTTTAATCAGTGTGTCATACTTTACTAAGAAAGGAAGCGAATGATCGCAGCGATGATCAAGCTGTCTGACAGTCATATCACTGCATTATTAGCAGTGCAGCATTCACACCGCAGATTACATATAAAGCTATAAACCCTGTGGGAGGGCAGGTGTCCTGGATTATTCCAGGAGGAAAAAAAAAAATCTCTTTCTCTGCTTCACTTTCTCTGTCTCTTTGTCAGCTCATGGCTGATGGGGAGAGAGCAGTCAGTGGCAAGCGCTGTGTAAATGATCTAGTTGCTGTTCACTTTGATTGTACATTTGGCACATTTTCTGGTTGTCATTCACATCTCATGAGAGAATTACTGTGATGTTTGGCAAACTGATCTCAGTTTAGGCCGGCTGACAGGCACATTGTTGTATATGTTTTGTCCAAGACCTACAAAGCCTTGAGATTAACAGTGTTGGATAGGGGTGCAACGGATCAAAAAACTCACGGTTCGGATCGTTTCTCGGATCAGAGTCACGGATCGGATCATTTTTCGGATCAAAAAAAAAAAAAAGACAAGACAAATAAACACAAGTTTTGTCTTTTTGTTTATTAACATTTTTAAAATATTAAATTAAAATATATAAAATCAACAGTGGGTGTGCGACGGGTTCATTCCATGAAGCGTGACTATAAACACACTGATAGCGTTTGTGATGGCTTTAGCCCGGTCTGATTGTGCAACGTTGAGCTCCTGTCAGTGAAACACTGAGGTGATGTCGCTTCAAATGCGTGGCCATGCTTGATGTGTTTCCACGGATGTCCCGATACTACTTTTTCACTTCCGATACGATACCGATGCCGCAGCATATCGGCTATTTGCCGATACCGATATCAATCCGATATTTTTATTTTATTCTTGAACTAATACTACTAATAATAAAATATATGGAAGCACTTTGCTCAATTAGCCACATAAAAACATCTCACTCAAATGGAGAACAAATACTTCTCCAGTATGTAGTCCACAACAACAGTTGATAATGAAAGACTGTCACCCTTTATTCAAATGACCTTGAGATATGTTTGGTAATTGTAGGCTACCTGAATGAATTTAAAATTAATTTGCTATATTTCAGATCAATATATTTGTTTCCTTAAAATTTTTATTAACTTTAACGTTATTCTCATCTGAATTATAAATAATTTATTTCTGTATAAAATGATACTACCATTAAAAACACATTTGATTTTCTTTTTTAATCAATGTAGAATGTGTAACTTCAAAATAAACAGATTACTCTGTTTGAGGACAAGAAATGAAAACCAATGCAATATAATGTCCAAAAGATGAGATAATTTTTGCTTTTAAACAGCGTGTGTGTGTGTGTGATTGTTCGATCGCGCCCGTGCCTCTCTCTCTTTCTCTCTCTCTCTTTCTCTCTCTCTCTCTCTTTTTCTCTCTCTCTCTCTCTCTGTCTGACACACACACACACACACACACACACATTCCAGCATACATCGCAGCCTGTTCATTTTGCCGCGTTCATATTTTTTACAGTCTATGGTTCACACCATACGCGAATAGAGAGTCAAATTCGCGTCTAGTTCGATGCTTGAACAGCTTGAATCCTTTCGCGCGTCCAAAGCGAATAGGACGCGCCGCGCGCGTATAATGATAAAGCGAGCGTTTGAAGCGAAATAGACGCGTGTTCCAGGGAAGCCAAAATGCTCCCATACAGGGGATTTATATGACGCGGGGCGTTCAAGCTCCTCCGTTCGTCCGCTCGCCATGACCACGCTGTGTGTGGACTGAACATGCGCACAACTTTCTTTCTTTTTTCATAAATTAATCCGCGGATCACGTGTGTGCCGAACCGAAGATATTGATCCGAACGGATCACGGATCAATGATGATCCGTTGCACCACTAGTGTTGGATTGTACGAATTACACAAAAGATGGGGCTTTTCTTTGTTGTGATGCTACACGGCCTCTCCAAGTTCTCACGATCCACGATTCATTGTCTCGCCGTCGAGCGTGGAGCTACGGCTATGGTGTGTGTATCAGTTTGTGTATAAAGCCTGCTGTGTTAATTCATGAGCACTTGAAGTTCGCTCCACATGAGAGCTGCTCTGCCTGGGACTCAGAGACCATGCTCAGTAGATTTTTAGGGATGTGCGGTGGTTAAACCAGCCTCTGGCAGAGATTAGCCCAGCGTAATGTAAGCTAGATTAATGCCGGGAGCCTTGAGACGATAACCCCTACCGCTTCAAACAAAACAAACATGTTCTGTATAGCTTTATTCCAGGAAAATCCATGAAAAGGAAAAATCTTTTAAAAGACTAGTTTAAAACACATGTGGCAAATGTACTCTTTGTATTCATGTTATTTTAAGTAAGGAATAATTGACAACGGGCCGTTGAATTATTAGAAGAATAATGCACACCCGAGTCGGTAACGCGGCCATGAGGCGAAGCGGTTCGGTAGCAGTATCTCTAATTGCGACTGTAACTTTATCTACCTCGCTAGTGAAAAAATGATGTAGCTTTTAAGTTGTTAAACTATTTTACTTATAAAATCATCAGAGCAGCACTGACAACACTTTTCTATGCGAGTGTGTGTCCGTACTGTGCGAGAGAGAGCGGGAGAAAGAGAGTATGTCCCTGATAGCACAAGTACATCTCGGAGATGTCTGATGTCTGCTTTTACATCTGCAAGATGTATTTTTTAAAGTGTTTGCTCATCTGTAATACGTCGTCTCTAGGACATTTCCTGTTGGATGTCATATAGACATTTAAAAGATGTCTTTAAGATGTTTTAGATTTAGAATGTATGTAAAACTGCCTTTTCTACGACATTTATCAGATGTTTTTACACAGCAGATGCTTTCCAAATGAACAGATCTTTAGCAGACACCTTACAGGCGTACCTGTGCTATCTGGGGTGCTCTGCATACGTAATAAAATGTAATTTTGTAGCAAAAAACATGGACATAATTTGTTGTTTTTATCTAATTGTTTACTATATTTATTTGCTTGGTCAGTGTCATTGTGGGTTTTGGTTCTTTTGTTGTTGTAGTCTGTAAGGACTTTTAAAATACTGAAATCATTAGGCGAAGTGATATGGAACTGTGGTCAAAACATGCCTGGAACTACTTTAGCCGTGCGTTTCCCTGAAAATAATGTTCGTCAACCAATCCGATTCAAGCATTCAACTGCCCCATAGTATATACTTAAATAAAAATAAAAAACATGAATTTTAATATGACTGTAATTGACCTTTGTGTAAACAAGACATGAGATGATTTTATTTATGATTTTTGAGTTGATTTGATTTTAGCATTGAATTGTCAGTAAATTCTTCTGAAACATACATGTATTGTGCTAGAGGCTGAGTATTTTGATGACATCTGTTGTTCATTGTTAGAAAGTTCACGTGATAGCCCAGACTCCTGCACGTGTTGTCAGGTGATTTGTGCGCACTGTGCTTTTAGCTTGTGGAAAGGTCATCTCTCTTCACCTGGAGCTCCAGAGGGAGTAATTACAGACCGATGTGACCACCCACGTCTGTCTCGTCTCTCTCTCTCTCTCTCTCTCTCTCTCTCTCTCTCTCTCTCTCTCTCTCCTCTCTCCCTCTCCAAACACATGCTCAGCTGAGACACATGGGTCCCTGCCCTTGTTTTATCCATTTTTATTCCAACAATTTTTAAATCATACCAAAAACGTCCCTCACTCTGTTTTGCAGGAGAAATGCTCTGAAACTCTGTAGTATCATTGTTAAATCTTTCAGACCAATCTTTTATATGCAAGAGTGTTTTCGGTGTATTTTGTGAATGCTTAAAAGATGGTTCAGCCAAAAGTTAAAATTCTTTGTCATCATTTACTCGTCCTCAAACCTGTGTGACTTTCTTTCATCTGTGGAACATAAAAGATGTTTTCATTTCTTTAACATCATCTGATGGTAATGTTAGTGGCTAATCGCATGTAATCTCACAAAAGTGGCATAATAAGGTTGATCTGGAGTTCAGTAAAGCTCTGTCGCTTTAAACCTCAGAAAGCCAACAAGATAATGCCGACTCAATCTCACCAACTCTGTGAAGATCATTGCTTATATTTCACTATAAAATATCAATAACAAAAAATTTATATTTATTTTTATAAACAAAAATTATATTTTAGGCGACTGTATGCAGCCTTGTCTTAAAGAGATTATATAGGTGTCAATTTCTGTCAGCTTGTGTTGTCGGGATAGAGTAGGGATAGAAAAAAAAGAGAAATTGCAAAGGCCTTTCTAGATATTGTTGAATATGGGTTAAAGATAGTGTTTGCTCCTCCTCTCCATTTGATTCGGTTGAACAAGCAAGAGAAAAGATGTCTGACGGTCTGACTTTCTCACTCTGCCTACTGCAAGACCTATTCATAGATGTTTTCAGTCCGAGACGACGTGCCCACGGATCGCCCACAGTGCATTCACTGACCATCTGATGCATTTTCACTAAAAACTGGAAAGTGCTTTCTTGATCTGCTCTAATCTGATTAGCTGACTTTTCCCACTTCCAGAAAAAAAGGGCATGCATGGCTTTAATCAGTCCGCCTGGAAACAAAGAAACAAGTAAACTAAACATCCATGAGCAGAAATATATGTTCTGAATTATGTTAAATAGTCAGTGCTTATTACTTATAGATGGGCAGAAATTCTGACCCAGATTCTATACACCCTTTTCACTACTCTGTGTTTTCTGTTCTGTTCTGTTTGAATATTTTTTAAGCTTGTCTATTATTGTGGTATCACTTGCTGCTAAATGGCACATGAAACAAAATTGACTGTGATTGGTCACTCACTTTACATGTCTAAGTGGGTGGTTTTGTCCAGAATAAGGTAAAATCTTTAGACCTTTTGCTATATAGTTAAATACATTGTTATGCAAGACAAATTCATAGATCATAGCCTACTACGGCCGCAAAGAAACATGCACATCACTATTCAACTAAGAATTTTTATATATATATATATATATATATATATATATATATATATATATATATATATATATATATATATATATATATATATATATATATATAGCCTATACAGTAATGCTTATTAGTAGACTGAATTGATTGTAGAGAATGTAGAGTGTCTCTCTTTACAAAGTGGCTGACCTAAAACCTTCTAGATGATGCTCCTGTAGATGAAATGCTTTCTAGTCAATTAGAATATGGAAATACAGTCTGTTCACAAGTCGGAGAGGTGAAAGTGCTCCTAGAGAAAATATCAGCTCTTCTAAATCACAGCTCATTACAAATAGTTGCATTTATACATGAAGACAGTAGCTTTTTATCATGAGCATATGTGGGATGGAGCCTCCTTTAGTCCTACATTCAATTACCTATGTCTTGTTCAGTAGATAAAATGAGAAGAAAACAATTTCCATCCTGAATGTGTTATTTAATTTTTTTCGGGCTGGAAATGAGACTGCCTGGTGGCTGAGTGAAGGGCACAATTCCCAAAATCACAGTGCTGGACATGAACAGATAGTGAAAGGGAGCATAAACGCGTCCATCATTCATACACACACATGCGTGCACGCACGCAATCGCACACCCCGGGGTAGAAGAAGTGCTGTTAACTGGTGAATGAAAAAGGCCTGGGAGAGGCTTTCACATAACACAAATTTAACTGCCACTGTCAGCTTAGGACAGATATGATGGAGCCTGTGGCCTAGATACTGGCAGTAGTCTAGAAGGAGGACTATATGCTGGATGAATGTGTGTAACATCCAGCACCAGAAAGGCTATATGCGAGTGTGTATAAAACATGAGAAGGATGCATATGCCCGGATGCATATTTTTACGCCAGTGAACACATCCTAGGGTGGATTTAATTTTGAAAGTCATTGCCTTTATAGTCAGTTGACTCTAGTCAGAATATATGCCATGTTTTATTGTGTTCACTTAACCAGCATGTTGTCATTTATGAGATGCTTTAATCCAAAGCGACTTCCAGTACTCTTGTTACAGGGACAAAACCCCTTAAAGCAGCCTGGGGTGAAGTGGCTTCCTCAAGGCTTCAGTTACTTCCTTACGGGGCTCAAACAATCACGAGCCATAACGTTTTACCCCCTACATGACCCCACAGTGAAAATAATAATAGGATTAGCAGGAGTGTTTTTGTAAACAGTGGGATGATCAGTATAAAGCTTTTTTTTTTTTTTTATGTTTTATAATGTTTTATTTTAATTATATATTATATTATGTTACATTATATCATATCATATCATATCATATCATATATCATATAAATTATATTTATTATATCATGGCATTGATGGGTGTATGTATTGATAGACCTGACTGGAAAAAAAATAAAATATGTTTTATTATATTATATTATATTATATTATATATTGGCATTGATTGGGTGTATTGATAGACTTATAAATATATAAATATCGTAAAACAAAAATTGGTCAACCTTTCAAAGTGACTGCTTTCTTATGTTTACTACTGCAATTTCTTTTTTTAAATCCAAAATGAAATGCCGACTTATACACATATTAAAAATAGTTTTAATAACCTTATTTATCTTTTCGATCATGTCCTGACCTTTCTTAAAGTACCATAAGCTAAAGCAAGATTTAGGGTCAGTGAATCTTACACTGTGTCAAACAGCTGTCTGAAGGATTCCTCCTATATCTCCAGTATTCTTAATTGCCTTGACAGTTTGGTGTGGCTGTGGGTATAAATGTAGATCCGTCCCGTCCGTTCAACTTTGCAGTTTTCATGACCGAGATTCGCAGCTGATACTGAATTTAAAATGTTTTTCCGTTTTACTTTGTGACCACCTTATGCATCATTAATAAAGGAGGAGTTGCAGTGCAAATTTGCTTTGCTATATTAGGGCTTTGAGTGTTGAGCTAAAGCAAGCATCAATTGCTAATGCTTAGGTTTTTAAAACTCCTAACCCAACAATCCTGCACCGTTTGTGCAACAGGCATGAATAATTGCTCGAACTGGATTGCTAATCTGAAAGATCAGACTTTCACCAGGCAGATGATAAAATCCAATAGACTGACCCAAGCCAAATATAGGGTATTGTGGTTGGACTCTTTTGACAAGGGTTAATAAATAACATCCTAGCAATCACTCAAAACATGCTAGCAACACATTTTAAATTACTCATGACACCAACCACATAGCCACTCCCTGGCAACCACCCAGAACACTCTAGTATCCTGGCAGCAAGCATCACACACCATCTTTTTTCTCTCATCCTGACTGATGCAAAATTGTTTGAGGCCTGGTTTCACAGACAGGGCTGAGATTAAAGGGTTAGTTCACCCAAAAATGAAAATTCTGTTTAAGATATTTATGATGAAATCTGAGAGCTGGCTCACTCCTTCATAGGCTGCTAGGTAATTGCATCTGCCGGTCCAGAAAAGTTAATAAAAACATTGTTAAAATAGTGACTACAGTGGATCAACCTTAAGTTTATCAAGCGACGAGAATACTTTTAGTGCGCAAAACCCCCCCAAAATAACGACTTTATTCAACTATTCATTTTCTTCCGTGTGGGCCTCTCATGTGAGTTCACAAGAGCGCCACGACACATGCGTGAGAACTGAGATGATGACGCTCATGATCATTTGATGGGAAAGTGTGAAAGGTAAGCCATTCATTTTGCAGCATTGGTAAGGCACTTTTACGTTTTCTCGTTGGTTTCTCACGATTCGGACGTCCAGGAAATGCACACTTTAAACACTACATCATCGAGACCCATCTGCATCATCATCTCAGTTCTCACGCATGCGTCGTGGCGCTCACTCAGAGGCCCACACAGAAGAAAATGAATAGTTAAATAAAGTCGTTATTTTTGGGGGTTTTGCGCACTAAAAGTATTCTCGTCGCTTGATAAACTTAAGGTTGAGCCACTGTAGCCACCAGGATTATTTTAGCGATGTTTTTACTAACTTTTCTGGGCCGGCAGATGCAATTACCAAGCAGCCTATGGAGGAGTGAGCCAGCTCTCAGATTTCATCAAAAATATCTTAATTTGTGTTCCGAAGATGAACAAAAGCCTCACGGGGTTGGAACAACATGAGGGTGAGTAATAACTGACAGAATTTTCATTTTTGGGTGAACTAACCCTTTAAGCCAGGAGTAGGCATTAGTTAAATTAGGTCCTTTTAAGTAGTGTTTTTATAGATATAAATTTGATGTGCCTTAGAAAAAAACATTAATGGTGTGCATCCTGAGACAAAACAGTAGCACTGAAATATTTTAAAGGGGTGGTTGAATATGATTTCACTTTTCTAACTTTAATTAGTGTGTAATGTTGCTGTTTGAGCATAAACAACATCTGCTAAGTTACAACGCTCAAAGTTCAAAGCAAAGGGAGATATTTACTTTTAAAGAAATTGCTTTTTAAGGACTACAACAAACGGCTGGTAGAGACTACACGACATTCCTCCAGGGTTAGTGACATCACCAACCGTAAAATTGACATAAACCCACCCCCAGGAATGCGATTTATAGATTATCATGATAGAATATGCTAATCAATGACTAGAAGATAACTACACATAAGCTACATAAATTCACCAACTAACCATTCAGAAACGTCCTGTTGCATTCTACATGTTATCACTTCTTCTTGAGTCTCTCCATCTTTGTCTGAATCCGGTTTGAACATAAAAGGCTAAAAGTTTTTGAAATGTTCAATGCATGTCTGTGTGAGAGCAAGCTTTTGGAGCTCCGCCCTCTGTGCCTTGAGCAGCAGCTCATTTGCATTTAAAGGGACAGACACAAAAACGGTGCGTTTTTCCTCACCCTCAAAAGGTGACAATTTTAACATGCTATATAAAAATATCTGTGGGGTATTTTGAGCTAAAACTTCACATACACACTCATTACATCTTGTGAAAAGGGCATTATACCACCCCTTTAAGATATGTCTGTGCAAGTTGCTTTCAGTTAAAACAGCTCAAACATAAATTTTTGTCTGGGACTAGGTTTAAGCCTTGTCTGTGAAACCGGGCATAAAAGTTCTTATGAAAATTAAACTGTATTTTATTTTGTCTAGTAAAAATATATTTAAACAAATATTTAATATAAATATTTGAGAAGCTAAATTGTTTAAGGTGAGGCTTTTTATTTCATATTTTAACTACAATGAAATTTTGTGAGGTTTATGCTGAAAATGTGTTACATTTATGACTAAAGCGAAGAAGACAAAAAACATAAATATCTGTATTTTACATTTTTACTCTATTTCTGTATTTTCAGTGAAATGTTTGCCACTGCCTGACTCTGCACCCATCTGGAGCTGAGCCGTTTTTCCCCATCCCCAGCGTCCTGATCCTGAGCTACGACCCTGATTATTAGGATCGACTGCAAGGCCCCTAACTCGGCGACCTCAACGTCCCTCTTCACTCTTGTACTGGCCCTGCTTCACCCATAGAAGATCGATGAGCCTGGGAGGTAAGTGTCTCATTTTGTCATATATTTGACAAAGCTCCAATATCTCAACCTCTTTTTTTTATCCCTCAAGATCTCTGCGTTGCTCTTTCTATCACACCCTTTGGACATTCTCGTATCTCTCTCAAAATATACTCAAAAGTGATTGACTAAAATGTATTGTTGAATGTCTTTATACACCGTTTATGGGAATACTTTCTTAAATTCCAACACGGGCATATTCATTTTGTATACATGGTTTAAACCGTAATACATGCAGCTGTTAAAGAGCCAGGCTGTGAATGATTTCAGCACAGACATGCTTTTAAACTTTTTCATTGAAATATTTCTTGCAGCCTTAAATTAATCTGCTCTATCAGATTGCAGCTGGATTTGTCTCTTATCTTCCGGCAATCCTTGTGATATTCATTCTGCTTCAAGCGCAAAAGGTTGGGTAATATTTGTTGTCATTGCAACAGCTGTGCTTTGTGTATTATAAATAATGAAAAGAGGATGAAGCAGTAGGCATGGACCACACCATTGTCATAATGGGGTTGTTGTTGTTGTCACTATATAAAACCCTTACATCAGCTTTCATGGGGCAATCCAATAGCTCTTTACTTCAGGCTTTTGTGTCATTGATTCATGGTTTGTTTGTTTATTCGATTTTTTTCCTCAATTCTTCTTCAAGAGTTCTTCACAGGCTGGATTTTCAAATACTAGTATTTTAATATTTATTGAATAAAAGGTGGAAATGTTTAATTCACCCAAAAATTACAATTCTGTCATAATTTACTCACCTTCATGTTCCAAACCTATATGACTTTTGCTGCTTCAGTGAAATAATTTTCACTCTAAACATATATTATAATATATAAACTTATGAGATATGGTGGTTTCAGACGTCTTTTTGAATATAGTGCAAAGAGTAATTTGGACAATTTTTTATGATAAGCTTCAGTTCCCATTCATTGGAATCGCTTGGAAAAGAGCGACCGGCACATTTTTCTAAATATCTTTGTGCGTGTGTGTGTGCGCATGTGTGCGTGTGTGTGTTTCACTGCCAAATTTGGTGATAAATAATGTCAGAATTGTCTTTTTTTTTTTTTGGTATCTAAGTATCTAATCTTAAGATGGTAAATATGTGAATTACATTCACTTTTTCAAGGCCTGTTTGGTGGAGTCTGATGTTTGACATTAAATTAGATAACTGGAGTCATCTGAGATTCCACTGCATTAAGTGGACAAGGAGAGACTATGAAAAAGCATTGAAAAGTGAACTATTTACGGTCACCACTGTGTTGGGTTAGTATTGTGAAATTCAGCTGCAGATGCAAAACTACACTGGTAAGTGTGACGTTTTCATTAGTGGCGTTCTTTCTCACAGATACTGTAATCTTCCTCTTGCATGTCATTCGATATGAAACTATTACATCATCTAAGAGTTTGTTCACCTTTTACATCAGATCGATCTGCCCTTGATATCTTAGGAGTCATGTTCTGTTTGAAATACATGTGTCCTGAAGAAGGGTGTAGTGGAAGTGATGTGTAGATAATGAACAGAATGGCACAAACACATGAGGACAGCAGTCATGCTGGAGGAAGATGAATACAAAATCACTTCCAGTCTTGCAATAGTTCCTGTTGAAAGAGAATAACAGTACTGATTTCACACCCATATGTCCTGGAAGCTATATTTTGCTATAGAGACACATTTTATATTGAAGGCTGGATTAACAAGGCTTTACCATGTAGCTCACCAAAAGTTAAACTAATTAGCAAGGCATGGTCTTGGCATACAGAGACATTTTTAGACAATTTTCTTCACACCTCTTATAAATCACTTCTTCTAGTCACTGATTAAGCCAGTAAATTCAACGATAAGGAATGGTGAGGGTTATTTTATTTCATTTTATTATTTTAAATACTGTTGTTAGTATCCAGTTTAAATTCTGCAGCAGTTCTGTAGGAATCGTCACGGCTGGACTGAATGTCCTTGACCTACTGAGTGACTGTAACATCGTTCCTCATTATTCTGACAAATATAATTATTTCAGTTGCTACGAGGGTTTTTATTGGCTGATCCAGTTACAGTGAGTCACAGGTCAGACTTGATTTGCCGAAGGCAGATGTGAGTGGGTAGGGGGAGGGTAGACCGTAGATCCATACCATTGATTGGCCATATTAGAGAGGTATGCTAATGTTTCTTCATTTACGTCTTTTCTCAAAGCTTCCCAAGACACCGTTTGAAATGAAGGAGAGCCGTGTCATCTTCATAAACCTTCCTTGAGGGAAACCAGGGTGGAATAATACACAACAGTATGCAGTTCAGCTGTAGTTAGGAGAATAAAAATGGCATCTGTCAGAGCAGATTAATTTATAAATGCTGTTGTTGTTTTTTTTTCAACTTTATACCAAGAAATAAACATTCTAGTAATTAAATATTGACATGGATGTCTCTAAAGCTTGAATTTGTCCTAGATCATCAGATGTGACGTAATGCTAGAAGTCAGTCTGAAACCATCTTGCTTAATTTCCTGGTAAATCTGGGTGGAATGAAGTACAGTTGACTACACTGAACAAAATGTTTAGGATTTACACAGAAATTGCGTGTAAATTTCATAAATATTTACGAAAAAACGCATTCAATTATACATCCAATTTTGAGGTACTGTAGAAAGACTGAAATAGTTTTTTCTTGTAAAACGTTCTTCAATAATCTTTATTTTATTCACTACTTTGAATTTTTTACAGTGTACTGTATTTGTGATTTATAAAATATATCACGTTATATCACGGATAATCACGTGACGTTGTTTTGTATGGCCTCTTGTAGCTCTCGCAGCGATATTACATTGGATTCTGTTCACAGCATTGTCGATTCAGCTGAGTCTGCTTTCTGTCATAGTGTGACACCATCTGTCAATGTGTCCAGTGGAGTGTGCTTTAATAAGCCTGAATCAGTAAATCAGTGGGTGGAGTTTGACTGGTTCTAATGGTCTTGTTTGACCCTTAATGGAATGTCCCACCCAAACACAGTCCGTCATTGACCGGAGCACTTAGAAGGGTATTGTGCCTGCCTCTCTCTCTCTCTCTCTCTCTCTCTCTCATCTCTCTCTCTCTCTCTCTCTCTCTCTCTCTCTTTCTCTCTTTCTCTCTTCTCTCTCTCTCTCTCTCTCTCTCTCTCTCTCTCTCTCTCTCTCTCTCTCTCTCTCTCTCTCTCTCTCTCTCTCTTTCTCTCTCTCTCTCTCTCTCTCTCTCTCTCTCTCTCTCTCTCTCTCTCTCTCTCTCTCTCTCTCTCTCTCGAACCACCGCCCCTTTACTACGTCTGTCACTGTCCTGGCAGTTAAATCTGGCAGTGCATAATCTTGTTAGACGAATGATTCGCTCAAACTGGCTATGCGCTCTGTGTGTGCATTTTAGTGTTTTACTGTTTTCGTGTGTGTGCAATCAGGCATTTGGAAGAGACTTCTCGATCAGAAACAACTGACGGAAAGAATTGCACTGGTTCATTTTGTGTTGGTGTTGACATGAGCTCATTGTGTGTATGATAATACATCAAGCTGATTCAGAGTCACACTCGTTTTTTGTTCGTTTGAATTACACTGCTAATTCACTTCCAGCTTTGAGGAGCCACACAGAGACTGTTTTGACGGTTGACATTGAGCTGCTGTTTGAGTCACAGTCTTTGTGTCTATAGAGGAGACTGCTGCAGCTGTGACTCATTGTAAAGTCTTAGATTCACTTGCTTCATGACTGTGTCTGAAATGCATAAAATGCTGCCTAGAACCTCCAAATCCAATTTATGATGCCTCCATAGCATAGGTGTATATATTGCTGCCTATGATATACCACAATTATGTACACATATTTTGGCAGTTGGTTGAAAGAATACAAATGGCGTCAGTCAGAGTGGTTTGTATTTATATAAAAATAAAATGTACATTAAAGTAACTTTATAATTATTTACTGTACTTTTATAACTATAAATAGTTATGAATTCAATTATTTTTATTCCTTGCTTGTATTATCTTCCATATAGTGCCATATTAACGTACTCTACCTTTCTTAAAAAGGTCTTTATCCAGTTTTGACCAGGTTTGATAGTAGGATTTGCCTATAAGCTGGTGAGTCATGTCAGTGATCTTGAGGTAATGGTTCATTCCCTGCCCTTTCCGCTGCAGGCACTAATGAATTGTAGTGTTTGTTTGCAGCCAAACAGCAGCGTGTCTTTATACACAGGCTGCCTGACCCTCACTCCCTGCCAGCTTTACATACAGGAGAGGATCCACTCCACTGTGGGAGTGTATGAGTGAGCGTGTCTGCTGAGTTTGTCTAACGACCCTTAGATAGGTCTGCAACCATAAATCTTTCTTAAAAGATTAACTCATCAGTTTCCACCTCCTCATTTGTTACACAGAGATATCGTTTGGTGGAAAAACACACATTCTGCAGTATTGTTACACAAGCCACTTAAACCATGTTTTCTTCTGTACTTCATCAGTATCTTCGTCTAGTTTTACTAATAGCTAAATATCCTTAAAACAAAAAAAAATTTAAGTTAAAAAAAGTTCAATTGTGCATCATAATGACTTTTTTAAATGGATGTATTGATGGATGGATAAGGGGCTTTCACACCAGGTAGTTATGAACTCAGTTATAGGAACTAGCCACCAGGGCGGTCTTCCAAGAACTAAATGTTCCCCAAGGACCAGGAGGGAGGAGCCAAGGCGAAGCCGACTGGTTGACAGGCTGAGGTGGAGCCAGGGGATCACCACACCAAGGCAGAGCTTGAGGCCGAGAAGCCCAATGCTGATCCGAGCAGTCGAACAGAGCCACTGAAGGAGGATCTGAAGGGAGCCAGCGGAGGCTAGGAACTGGATGAGATTGGCAGAGGTGGAGGGAGTGGGAGGTTGGGTAGTAGCATCAGCAACGAAGGAGGCTTGGGCTGTGTCCGAAATCGCCCCCATACCCTTAAATAGGGCACTATTTGATGGGAGAGCCATTTGTAGTGGTGTCCCAAACCATAGTGGACGTCATTGAGTGCACTCATTCAATCCCACAATGCACCGCAATAACGAGTGTACATCTGATGTACGCTCAATGGCTAGAGAATACTCGTAATGCACTGTGAGACTCACGCGTTGAATGAATTCTCGCATCTGACCAGAAGATGGCGCCCACAGCTGAATCATTCATACTGGTAGAAATTCCCTTTTAATTGATTATTAAATTACTGTTTATACATCAGGGATGGAAATTAGCACCCGCCACCAGCCAAATGCGGGTGATTTTGTGTTGTGGCGGGTAAATTCGCTTCACCTACCGGCCACTGTGGCGGGTAAATAAAAATATACTGTTTCACACAGACGGCGGACACTTTTAGAGGACATAAGTGTACGCTGAAATAAAGTCTTTCACCTCAGAAAAACGGACTTTCTTGTCCTGTCACGTCAGCCGTTATCTTGTTCTCATAGCGAACACTCTTCAAATGCACGCGCAAATGCGGCGGCGCGCGCTGTGTATCGCCTCACTGTATATAAAGTGCAAAATAAACTACGAGCATGCAACGCCGTTACGTTGTAAATTACACAAAATAAAAGTAATGCAGGGATGATTTTCATACTATTCATCAGGAGCAGTTTCCATGGTTCATTAACAGTTATTGTTAATATTGTGTATTCACCATGGTAACTGTCGTTTCCATATTAACCCCAAAATGCCACTTTATTTTTCTTTGTGTTATTTTTTATATTTTTAAATGACTCTAGTGGCTCATACCAACATTGTATTAACAAAAACTAGTTTGGAACTGCTATTTAATAGCTTTAGCATAGGCCTAATGTTTATTTATTAGTACTAGTCTTTACTATTAGTCATATTCTTACAATTTATGTTAAGTAAAGGGGGACAGTACTTGTGTGTGTGGAAATAGCCGGTTTCAATAAAACTACTTGTGACATGTCATATTTGGCTTTGACTTTGACTGAACATTTGCTCTCACTTTGCAGAAAAAATATCGGGATATATATCGTATATCGATATTCAGCCTAAATAATCGGGATATGACTTTTGGTCCATATCGCCCAGCCCTAGTTTCATTGTTGGGACTAAAAACCTAAAACTGGAAGCCATAAAAGACCACGAATCATTCAAATGCCACATCCAGGTAAAAAAGAGAAATATATATATAAGAGAGAAAGAGAAAATGTCAGTATTTCATTGAGACTTGAGATTAAATAAACTGCTTAAGTATTGTAGATCTTGTAGTATTAATTTTCACATGTAGTTACACATTGTCGGTTAAAAACAAGAAAGTGGCTGGTAAAAACATTGAGTGGCTGGTAGATTTTGAAATCCACCAGCCACAGTGGCCGGTGGACAAAAAAGTTAATTTCCATCCCTGTTATACATGCTAGTTTCCATGGCAGATTTCAAGATAAATATTTTCATTACTACTGGAGTTGCCAGTTTGCTACGTTTCAAATGATTATTAAAAAGCAAGCACAAACTATGCAAAAGCGGCAGCCCTTCCAGGGCACTCAGCGAATTCACTCACTCGTTTATATATTCGTATATGTCACTATATTAGTGGAGTAATGTAGGGAATAGTGAATGAGGGTATAGGGGGCTATTTCGATCACAGCATTGGTCCTAAGTGGAACCAGTGGCAATGAAGGAAACTGAAGGTTGGATGGGACCAGTGGAGGAGGGAGGACTTCAGGTGGGACCAGGACATCCATCTAGCCAGACTGGACCACCAGAGGAGGAAGAGGATTGTGGGTGGGGACAAGGGTGAGAACCGTCTCTGCCGAATCCCAGTCTATAAGCCACTTTTCATCATCCAGCTTCTCTAATATCCCCACTGGGATGGATATGGCTACAGGCTTGAGCTCCGTTGTGGGCATTGGCTCTGGGGCGACCATTGGCTATGGGTCCTTGGCTGGCATTGGCTTTGGGTCTGTGGAACCCATCACAGTCTCAAAACAGGTGAGGATGTACTCTCTGAGATTTCCCCATCTCTGACAAGCCCACCCACTGGCAGCTCTGCGTGCTGACCGAATAGATGGTCTTCAAACTTGTGTCATCAAACTTTTAGCCAACTCACAAAAGTGGATTAAATATTCCCACAGATTAAGTCCTTCTTGGGTAAGATTAATGAAGGCAGCTGCTAGACATTGATAATTTCCATTGGTCTTGGGTTCTGTCACAGCAGGTCAGGCAAAACGAGGAGAAGGGGATCTAATTACAGCACTTTATGTATAAACAAAACAAAGAAGGTAATCCACTATGATCACAGGAGATACACATGGCAGTAAAACACAAGCCAAATAACTGAACAAACTGAGGGCCTTATATACACAGGATACAGAACTAGAGACAGGTGCTTTAACACAAACAGTAACCATGGAAACAAACAAGGGTCGGGAACACAGGCAAACAGGAAAAAGAACAGAAACAAACCAAAACACATTGGAACTTGCATACCTGGGGCCTGTTCTTCTTACGTCGCTAACTCAGTTAGCTGGATTTGATTGTTGACGATTTGGCATGATCTTGGATTGTTTGGTTCTTCGAAGCTCATCCTGGACTTGCTGTCATAGCAACAGGTCCGTAAGCTTAAACCTGCTCGGGAGCAGGCTTATTTCATGTAAACAGGATTAGACTGCGGCTTTATAAGCGGAGCTGATACGGGAAGTCCAGCGTTGAGCAATAGTGCACTTTCTGAGATGTATATTTTTTCTCGTGACTCATGAGATTGTCGTTTACATTATTAAATTGTTGGAAACGCACATTTATTTTCGACTTGTCGGAGTCGGGCTTTAACTACAGAACAAACTGTTTGCATTGGCCTAAGATTATTTGCGAGTGGCTCTTTCCTTTACACTATTGGAGATGCGGAGAACTTGATGGAAAGTGCTGTCTGTCGTGTCATTTGGAGTTTACCTGGCGCTATTAGGTTTAAAAAACAGTTTTAGGTTTTTTTGTGGCATTTCCAAGCCACTTAAGACCCAATGTTGTAAAGCATTTTTTTTAAAGCAAATTTTTATTTTTTAGCCTGTCATAATTTTTTATGAAGATCATGCAATCATGACCATGCCGATTACAGTATGTCACTCAGGCTTCACTAACGTGATTGGTACCATAGACTATAGGCTACCATAGACTTGCCATCAAGGCCTCAATGAAGGGGATTATGTGAACAGAAAGGGGGTTCACAATGTAAATGTGCAGCCCAGTTACTATTGGGATTCTTAATATTCCTGATTAATAATATTATATCAAAAAAAAAAAAAAGGCAGTTGACTAAAATCTTCCGTATCACAAATGTGAAAGCAAAATTGCCAGGATCTGTGTATGACTTAAGAATTTTCAGAGATTCACATTTATGCACATTATTTGAAAGTGGTAAGAAAAGTTCCACAATTAAATATCAAACTCACTGTATTACATACACTTATGTAAAACTGCATTTTTTCATAGATGATTATGACATGTTCCTGCAGACAGGTGTTTATGACCTCATTCCCTGACCCAAACCAGTTACAATGCAGCTCTAGCCAGGACAAGGGCATGCAATGAAATGAACTTTGGCTAACTAATGCCTGGCTCACACTACAGGAGTTTTAAAATCCTAACCGATTTTGAAATCTGGTTGCAGCACACACTTAAGGAGAATCTTTGCAGATTTTCGTCCCTCAAATCTTAAACATGCTCACACTACAAGGTTTGAAAATCGCGGTGCACCACACACTACAAAATGTTATTAAGATTATCGTGCCAGAGGAAGCGCCTCACGTGATCTCACGCAGCAGATCTGAAGTGGAAAAGCATGGAAACATATGGGACATGCATTGCCATGAGACACACACACACACACACACACACACACACACACACACACACACACACACACACACACACACACACAGAGACTTCGAACCTACCGGTACTTTGAGTTAAGAGCTTAGATCGGGCCCAAAAAAATCAAGCCCGACCCTACCCGAGCCCATACTATTACAAAAATTGGCCACTTAATATTTAATATTCAATTATTTTAATTGTCACAATTAAAGTATTAATTTTATTAAATTGACCAAGCACAGCATTCAGCATTCAATCAAATATTGATTAAAGATTTATTATTATTAGGCTAATAATGTTATTTCAACATGATATCTCGTTATTTCGACAACAAGCGTGCAACAAGCTAGATGTGCATTTGTAAATCCGGTGACGCGTGCATTGATTTTATTAATAAACTACTGTTTTCTGTCGGCTGCAAAGATGAAGTTGACGATCGCCATCTCCGTAGTGAACGCGCCTATATAGAGAGAAATGCACATGGATTACATAATCAGAGAGTAGCCTATTTCTTTTCGTTTTGAATTGTTTCGTTTAAAGACATTTAAAGATTCAATGTATTTCTCATGTCTGTGAGGCATACACTGAGTTTCGGTTAATTTATGATGAGATGCGCTCCAGTTCACGAGCAATGCAAGTGACAGCGCAGGCGCCTCTATGTCATGTTGCATGATTATTGTTTGCTATATTTGCTTCCAGGCAATTGGCAATTGGTTGATAAAAAAATTATATAAATTAAGAAACAATTTATACAAAACGAAATTCACTTTAAAGAAAGGCTTTCTACAAAGCAAAACGTAATGAAGTGGTCAAAATCATGTCTGACCCACTCTATGTCTCCCGATACATTGCACATCATATCTTACTCGTGCTGTTCACTTTTCATAATCAACATAGCCTAAATGGAAAAAAATAACATTATAATATTTTAACAAATAGCACAAAAAAACACAAGCATTTTTGGGGGCGGGCACAGCCCCCTGGCCGCCCAAAACGACGGGTGTGCCTTCATATCAAGTCATATTGGTGAAAAGGTAGCCCTGACCAAGGAAAGCGAAATCTTTCAAAAATCATCCTTTTAAGGATATTTCTCATGAATGGCGTCAGCGCTGGTCAATACAATAAATCAATGCCGGCGTTGATCATGGAGTGACGCATCAGCTTTAGCGTTGTCCTGCTCAGAGTCTTGTAAAGTGGAGCTCAAAGTTTAAATTAAATATTAAAATAATTAACAGCTTGTTTCATTACATCTAGCACCTATCTGTGAATGCATCTGCATTTTTACATTTCCGTTGAAAGAACAGTTTAATGACTGAGTGACAGTCTCTAATGCGCAGAGACTTTCAATGTCAATACTGGTAAAAATATCAGCAGAAAGCCTCTCGTAAAGTGAGATTCAAGGAATTAACTGTTATATAACAATGGTCTAACAAGCTCATTGTCATGTTTATGTTGTGTTTATTATATTATGTGGACCCCCGACCCTTATTTTGACGTGTTGTATCTTCATTTTAATCCACTTCGTTTTAACGCGCTTTTTACTTTCGGTTTCATGAACATGTACTCGTCTTTGTGCCTGCTGACCACAGCGTAACACTCATTTATTTAGCAATAAATAAATGGAGATAAAAACGCATATCGAGTTGAGTCACTCAAAATTATCTCAAGGGAAATTCCTTCAGCACGACAGCCCTACTTGTTTCCTGGCTATTTTGACAGCACTGACGTAATCACAGACTTGCTCATCCCGATTTAAAATCTTAAATATCAAACATGTTTGATATGATCGGGGCGAGCCCGATTTGTGTGAGAGCAGATCGGGAGGTGCAAGATTCGATCTGTGAACACCTCACATTACCAGATAATCTGCGCCGAACATCGGAACCGATCAAGGTCCTCGACAAGATTTTTTCTCCGATTCTCGGGAGGGGGAAATCGGGCATAAATCGGCCTAAAACTCCTGTAGTGTGAGCCAGGCATTAAGGGAAGATTTCAGTGTCGGAAAAGTCTGAGGGTTGCACACCTGACAGGGCCTGGGGTATTGTTGCATGTGCCATATTACACAACATTGCAAAAAAAAAAAAAAAAAACCTTTTCATTAAATGTTTAATAAAAGACAAATATACTTAGTTCCTTGAGTTTTATTTCAATTGTTCTTTGTAAAGAAAAGCCAGTGTTCAAGTGCCTGCAACAAGAGATATTAGACACATGCCTCATGCAACAAATAAAAAGGAAAAGTTGTCTATACACTGCCCACCTGTAGGCCTATGTCTCCTCTGTCTGTGCAGACTCTTCTGTAGGCCTTTCTGTAGATGTGGAATCCTGCAACTTATATTGCAGCCATAAAGCATACAAGTATAAATGAAGTAATGTTATTAATGCACTTGCAGGTAGGCTAGTTCCTCCATATGACAGTTATCTGAGAGGGTTTATTCACTGTCCAGTGCAATGGAAACAAATGGACATTACAAAGTCTTATACTTTCTTTCCTTTGGAAAGTTAGAAAATGTCCACTTACTGCACATATTTCAGCCACCACTTTCTTGGGAACAGATACAAGTGTTGGTGTATTATGTAGAAGTGCACAAAAGAGGAAAACACAATGTCATTACAATGAACTACACTCGGGAAAAATGTGATCAATAACTCATGGCAAAATATTTTTACATTACCATAAGTTTATCCGTTTTCACTTTCACAAGTCAAAGCAATTCATCATTACTCAAGATTTAACAGTTGAAATGACTATACGGCCTTAATTTAATGCAGCAAAAATTATTTTACAGTGTAGGCTACTAAGATCTTTTTCTTGATTGCTTTTATAAACAGACAACCATTTATTTAACAGTGCCTTTTATAAAAGAGACTATAATATAACTAAAAATTACCATTATGTAGAATATTTTTGTACTTCACTTTTGTTTGTTCCCATGTTCTAGTGTGGTGACTCTGACATTACAATGAACAAAGTAATTATGCAACTATTAAAATACAAAAATATAGGCTATTAAGTGATAAAAAACATCTAACATGGCCACTTCTTACGGATTTAAATTGTCTGCTACTTTTTGCCAGCCCTCTCTCCTGGCTTTTGCAGACTTTGAGGTGTTCCCTGGCGTTTTGATTAAACATTAAAATTCCAAATAAACTTCGACTGTTCTTGCTCTGCTGAGGAGAAAAGCTGAGCGCGCTCTTTGGCCACGCTGAGCAGCCAATAGCAGCGTTGCTGATCAATGTTTCTACTATCGATACATATACCCTTTTAACCCAGCGCATGAACGCGCAATTATCTCAGATAACTCAATCCAGCGATACTAATCATATCCGGCAAGTGTGTTCGAAGAACCGAGTTAGCCAGATCATGATTAGCACGATGATATCATCTTGGATGTGTCATTTGATCTCGGATGTAATAAGCGACGTACGAAGAACGAGCCCCTGATCATTTTTCAATAATGTTTATTTAACTGAACAATATTTTAAGGTTACATACTAATGATGTAATGTATTATTTACTTATAATCATTAAGAGCATCAAAAAACTAATTTCATTTATTTAATGCATTTCATTTTCAAATAGTTAAATAAAAAAAAAATTTATACAAAATATTCACAATAATATTTGCTATGATACCGATATTTTAACCATGAAATTTGACTGGTATTGGTACCGACTACTGCACTTTTAGAACTGTGACAACCCTATTTAGAACAACTTTTTATTCATTTTTTTTAACTATCCTTTCAAAACAAGTAGAAAAAAATTGCCAATGCAACAAGACAAAAAAACACACCACAGTGCATTCTCTGAAAATAGGCTTTAAAGTCTTCATAAAAAGGAAATTGCGATGAGTCTTTTCTTCCCTATTGTGAAATATTTGAGTGAATTTTTTTCATTAACAAGAAAAAAATTGGGGTGGAACTTGTTTTTGTCGGAAATTGATTGGATCGTTGTTGTTTGCTAATTGCTGCAATCTCATGTGAGTGACAAGTTGCTGGAGGGTTTATTGTCTCAGCCTTGCACCAGTGAACATGTCATCAGAGAAGAGAAGAGTTGCTTTTGCGAGGGGGAAATTTTTTTGATTAAAGATTACAAGGGCACATGAATTAAAATAATAATAATGATGTGCAGATTGTGCATAGATAATAACTTATAATTAACACTGCAAAATTCCATAAAAAGCTTAAATTGTCCATTTTGATTTAATGTTGAATATCTTCTCTTTTCTCTTCTACTCAATTTCTCTTCTTATAAGGATGTTTAGACTGCTACACAAAACAACGACACTAATTAAGAATGCGATTTTCTGAAATCTTAACACATGGTTCATCTCATGGTGTTTTCTGAGAGCGGCAGTAGACTCCATGCTGATTTGTCCTTGTGGGTAAGCCACTGAGTGAGACCTCCACTGGGAACTGTGTGGGAGAGAGAGCTGTGAACAACCCCTGATTAAACCTGCTCCTTACACATACTGAAGACTCGATGTGTGAGAACCCTATGTGTGTGTGTGAGAAAGAGAGAGAGAGAGAGAGAGAGAGAGTGATGGTTGAAAATGGCATGGTGTTCCTCCGTATCAGCAGTCCTTTTTGTCAGCTGGCCCAGCTTTAGCCAGCTCCTCTACTTTCATCAGTGACCTTCAGCACATTTTTAGGCAGTCTTCTCCTTGTCTCTTTGTAGCTCAGGTGAGCTTTCACAGTCATGCTGGTTTCAGCCCACGCTGCTCGTACGGCTGATATTACCTTCTCAGGGTTATTTTCAAATACTAATTTGCATAATATCTTGAAGTTTTGGCAAGAACACGTCTTAGCTCTGTAAAGCTCTGTATGTTTGTTCTTTGATGGAGATATGTGGGCATTTTTCTCTTTCCTCAACAGGAATGAATGAGTAGACACAGTAGTGGTAGCGCCTGCAGCGGTTTTTCACAGCATTTTCATTCATTGGAGCTATTGTTGACCGGACCAGATAGCTATTATTTTTTATTTTCTGATTCATTAGCATATTAAGACTTAATCTGAGTGTTTGATGACTGAAAATTGTTGCTACACATCACACTTTTAAAAACCTAATGAAATGGTTTTGAAATTAAAACAAGAAATTGTTGTAGGACTTCGCAAATGTAAAGTTAGTTATGATCCAGTTAGTCCCTGCTGACAGATCAGGGCTCCAGACAAAACAAAAACGGGTATTGTTCAAAATTCATGTATAACTTTGATCCACTTCAAATGTTGACTACTGTATATAAATGACTGGATTGTTCAGGAGTCATGACTTAAAAAGTGAAGCCACCCTACCGCCATATTGGTATTCCCTCACATTCTATTGAATTAATAGGAAATCTTCTGATTTTAATGAGAAAACATTACCTAACGAGTCAGCGTTTTCAAAAGACTCCCTGTACATTCTTACAATGCAAATCTCCTAAATGGTTATTTATTTGAAGTCAGAAATTTCCCCTACCTATTCCCCTACGAATTATCTTCATTACAGTAGCGAATATCAGATCAGCTGATGGACGAGACACCTCAGCATTTATATTACAAATGTCAAAAAGATTCCTCTGAAATCTCAATACAGATTTAAGCTTTGTAAGGCTTAAACATACAACTTACAACTTAATAAACATACAACTTAATTCGTCATGTACAGTTATTCACTGTGGTTATGTAATAATGTTGTGTTATATAATACTGTTTTTATTCGTACTGTAACTGCAAATGATTCAACGGTGTTTTCGTTAACAGTATGTATTTCGAAGCTGTAAAGAGAACCACTTTAACATTAATCCCAGAAATATGTTCATGCTTAATATGTCCTGCATAATTACGTGGGCTACATAAAGAAATCTATTTTGTGTTAGTTCAGTAACCTGTGTGTCTGAAGTGTGATGTAGACACAGTGTGCTTCTTAACGATTTCCATATATCGCTTATCCTCCCTGAAAAAGACCATAACCATTACAGATAATGTTCGAAGTATCAATTCATGTACATGCATACAGTATACTGTATCTTAAACACTATTAATGTGCGATTTTGGCATAGTCTTTCTCCTGTTTTCCGCATCAGTGCTTTTGAGAATGTCATCGCAGCTTTATCAAGCTGATAAATGGTCCATGCGGCGCGGTCAAACAAGTAGCGCTGTTTCATTTAGCTTTTGGCGCATTTAATGTTTCTCATATGCAACAGATATGGCAGAGATGTTATCAGTTAGTCAAATTGGTTGTAGCACCAGTGCAACCTCTAATAAAATTCAATCGCACTGGAAGGAAAAAAGGTTGCAAAATGTGAGCATTTAGTCTCAGACTGAAGTTCTATTAATGCTCTAAACATATTTTGTCAACTAGCAATTCAATGGAGCCCATCTGCTGTGGGCTTCTGGAAAGGAAGGAGTTAACCTGTGACTCTGAGATGTTGTGTTTGCAAAATCAATAATGGTAAACAATCATCCCTCTGGGATCCCATTGTTAGGTCTGTCAGTCCAATGTTGATTGATTTGCCTGACTCACCCATGCCAAGAATCTCTCATATTAGGATGCCTCCATGAAGGATTCTGGGTGACTCAGTTGCTTAGAGAGGGTAGGAGTTGGAAGTCTTTGAACATACCATCCTAATCGGGCTGGGGAGGGGGATTCACCTCAGCAACTGGAGCTGCCGCTTCCTCTGCATACTGCCAAAAATAATCTTATGAAACAGTATTTATCAGTCTTATTTTCATTTAACAAAAAGTGTCAACCTCCTTAAAACAACATGCATTTATTTGACAAGTAAAATTGTGTATGTATATTTCAGAAAATATATTTTAAACAAAATTAATCAAAAATTATACATGTATTTTTCTAACCTCATTGGCAAATTGTCATTTCCTGAAACAGTATTAATGTCTGGTTTTCCAAAAAAAAAAAAATTAACTATTTAAAACAGTATACATTTGCTTACATTTTTCTTAAACCATTGGCAGATTGTTATTTTCTGTTTTGTTCTATGTCCGGTTTTCCAGTTTAAAAAAAAACCTTAACATCTTTGAAACTTGGTACATTTATTTTAGAAGCAAATCACTGAAAATCACTTCAGAAAATATACTTAAAATTTTATTTAAGTCAATCCATAATTATATATCTTTAAAACAATGTAAAGATGCAAATTGCTGTAAAAAAAACTTTTCTATATTTCTATATAAAATATTATAAATGTTTTTATTAATTTAAATAATTTTAAATATATATTTTTCTCACACATTATTTTCCAGTAATTTTTTTTTAAATATTTTAAACGATTTATTTACAGGAGAAGCAAAATTGTGTGCGATTAATAGGACTTGTTTTCAGATAAATTTTAATCATTAATATATCAAATGAAAATCTTACCCTATTGAGTATACCTGTATTTGCATGTACAGATGTTTTTTTGTTTTTTTTTGGTCCTCTGACTCATCATGATTGCCCTCAGGATTTTGTACATGTTTTGAACTGAAGTCAGGAGTTGGCTCACTGTCATTTTATTTCCTCTGGTATTCCGTCACCTTCTCAAGTCTACACCAATTACTGCTGCTTTCTGATGGGTTCGGTATGCGCACCATCACTTTTGATCACACCTTACAGGAACACGAGTACCGTGACTTCTTTCTGACATGATATCTCTAACAACATGCCGTACACCGCCATGCATGGAAACAGATGTCATGTTTGCAGCGGTGACTCATGTTTAAGTAGGCCGTATGCTGCCGCATATTTCTATCACTCACTCTTCTCTCCATCGGTCTAAGGTTTAAAGACACTGTTGTTCATTCCAGTAAGCTGTCAGGAAACAAATGAAAGTGTGGCTAATTGTTTGTGTTGACTGATCACAGCTGCTTTTCAGCTTTGTCTCTTTCCAGATGGAAGTCTTCTGCAAAATGTCACCCATCATGATGCTCCAAAAATGTCAAAAGTTTGGTATTTAATGAAGACATTTGGACAAAAACATAGGTGGAGTTTCACTCTTGTGCTTGGGGGGAGGGCACACCTAACGATGGTTGTTGTTATTTTTAAAATAACTAAATAATTAAAGGATTAAAAGGGGGTTAAGGGAATAAAAGAAATAAGAATGTTAAAATATGTTGTTTGCAGTTATTAAGTAATCATTTTAGAATATTGGCAAATAATATTAAAACACATATTTTTCAGTTGTTCATCCCTATTTTGAGAACCTCTTCTTTTGTTCATGGTAGTGTATCACCCACTTTCCTGGCATCAACTGCAGAAGTAGGTCACATGTAGTCGAGTCTAATAGTGCTGTCTTTCAATTGTACCAAATGCACAAGAATGCCCTCAGGAGCTCATTCCGACATTGAAAAAAGTGAAGAGGTTAATGTGTAAACATGACTGGTCAGATAGCTTGACAGGGGTTTGAATGCAAGTTCTCTCATTAAAATGATTGTGTTATGTTATTCAGCTTGTTTTGTTGTACATCCCGACTCAGCTGATGTTGATGAGAGTTATAAGAGGAACGAAAGTGGAGGCTTGGGGGGTTTCTACTGCTCTTTGCATTTCTAGCTGTTGCGTGGTGATAAAGCTCTCAGTAAACACAGACAGAGATGCTTCTACTGCTATACATAATTGCTACAGTTTCATAGATTTTGACTAAATGTAGGCCTTTACTGATTGAAGCATGTGTGAATAATATATAACCATCATAATCTTTGTACATCAAATACAGAGGCAGCTGATCTCAATATGTGGCTGTATAGCAAATGTCACTATGAATAAAACATCAGCTACAACAAAGGCTAATGTTGCTGTTTTTTCCCTAGTAATTGTTCAGAAATTGTAGGTGAATTAGTCTTAATTCTTATTGAAAAACTTTATAGAATGTAATAAAGCCCAGGCATGTAGCCCATACAGACAGATTATTCAGCCAAAATTACACATTTAATTTGTTTAACAAGTACCTTAACAAGTGTTTTAATTTGTTTAACCATCATTTCATATTTTTTATATTTTTTGTTCAAATCTTTTTTATGCTTTTTCTTTTTAAATGGAAAAAAAAATACAACAGTACTATTCATTTATTTATATGTACCTAAGGGAAACCTACTGTTTGATATTCATCAATGATCTTTCTTACTGAGTTGTTGCTGTTTTAAGGTTTATATCTGTTTTTTGTTCATTTTTTGTTCATTTTTCTGCAGGTCGTGCTTGAGTGGAGCCCTGCTGGGAGAAGTAATGCTCTGTGTGTAGACCTTCCCCTCTTCCAATCATGAGCCACCAGGAGGCGCCACACGGCCAGGAGTTGAGAGAGGCGGCTGAGGCAGACCTGGAGCGTAGAGGCCCCGAGGGCCAACAGCCCCCCTCATCCCACCGTAGACGCCACGACAACGGAGATGGCAGCTCCCGCTCCGGTCGCTCCCGCAACCACCACAGCAACCATGGTACGGAGAATAACCACTACCAGTCCCAACAGCAGGGGGCCCCGCGCTACCGCAGGTACGAGGGATCAAACGGAGGGACGAACCGCACACGTGCCACGAGGAGGCCAGCGGAAGATGGTGATACCGAGCAGCAACCTGTTCAGCAGCCCATACCACGACCTGCAGTGACACGCTACCGCAGACAGGGAGACAACGAGGCCCGACTTCGGGCACAGCAACAGAGACAGCGACAGCGGGAGAGGCAGCAGAGAGATGCCGAGAGAACCGAACAGCACAGGCTGGAACATCAACAGCATCTCATCTCTCCTACGCAAGCCATGACGCCAGCCAGAGAGCCAGAGGAAGCTGAGGAAGACGAGGGAGATGGTGGCAGCGCTTTGGCCCGATCCGCCAGCACCGAGAGTGGCTTCCACAACCACACGGACCGGGCAGAGGGGGATGCAGTCATGGTTCTTGAAGCGGAGCCAGAAGACGAAAGCACATACGGCATCCCACTGCGCCCTGAAGCTGAGGAGTACACCGAGAGTGCAGAGTCAGAGCAACAGCACGGTGGTCCAGCTTACCTCCAACCCCAATACCCACCTCAGCCACCGCCCCTACCTCGAGAGCCCCTGCCTAATGCCGAGAGGCCCCATGATGCAGAGACGCTAAACCCCAACTACTCCAATTATGTTTACACACAACCCATGTACCGCAGTCCCACCGGAGAAGGAGAGGCCCGTGAAGGTGGAGCAACAGAAGATCCAGAGCCATACTCTGAGCCTTACACTGAATACACCCTTCAGGAGCACGTTTACGAGGAGATCACGGACGGCCCCTCGACCAAAGCTGAGGGACAGACTCCACAACAGCGTAGGGCAGAGTTCAGACTCTTCGAGCGTGAATTGTACGAGCAACAGGAGGCGGTTGGGTCCAGGCTCCACCACTACGACGAGCGATCTGACGGAGAGTCAGACAGCCCTGAAAAGGAAGCAGAGTTTGCCCCGTATCCCCGAGTCGACAGCTGCGAGCAGGATGAGGACATTGACCAGATTGTGGCAGAGGTGAAAGAGAGTCTGAGCTCGCAAAGCCTGGAGCGTGTCGCCATGGGCCTGGACAAGGACGGTGATGAAGAAGACTGGACCAAGTCAGAGTCCCATGGTCAAATGGATGAAATCAAACCCCCAGAGCCAATAACTGAAGGAGAGGGGGGAGAGCAGCCCCCCAGAAGTCCCTCAGAAGAGATAGCTCCAGCCGTGAGGAGCAGTCGTGAAAAGAGAGATGCAATCTCACTGGCTATTAAGGACATCAAAGAGGCAATAGAGGAGGTGAAGACAAGGACGGTCCGCTCGCCCTACACGCCAGACGAGCCCAAAGAACCCATCTGGGTAATGAGGCAAGACCTGAGTCCTACAGCAGAATCTGACCTGCAGCCGTCTCTGGGGGCTGATGTGAGTATGAGCTGCACTATGTAAGATGTCCTGCTATCTTTGCTACTCTGTTGTTGCACTGCAGTTTATGCAGTTTATAGCATCATCACTGCTGTTGTTTTCACAGTTTTATTTATATGGTATATTCTTGCTTACAAAGTCAGTCTTAAAGTGTTAGTTCTCACAAAAAATGTAAATTCCGTCATGTACTCATCCTCATGTCATTCCAAACTCAAGACTTTCTGTTCCTCCATTGAAAGTCCAGGTAGCCAAAATTTAGAAGATCTAAAAATGTTGTAAAGGCATTGTACAACGAATCACTATGAACTGAGCAGTTTAATCCAAGTCTTGTACAAAACATACAATTGCTTTATATGATGAACAGAATTACTTTAGGCTTTTATTCACATTTAAACACACATACATAGAGCCCATCACATGTGGTAACGGTAATACAAAAGCTTGTCCACGAGTCATGTGCTAGAGCAAACCTCATTGGTTCTCGCACGTTTGAGCTTCCGTGGTGTGTCGTGGTGTGCCATATGTGATGATGTTCATTGTTTAGATGTAAATAAAAGCCTAATTATCTGTCTTTGACTTCGATTAAACCGCTCGATTCATATGTATTCAGTTTGTGATGCCTTTATGACCTTTTTTAGATCTTCAAAGTTTTGGTTACTCTCAATGGAGGGACAAAAGGACAAAAATGGATTAACTAAAATCATATACAGGTTTTAAACAATGAGGCTGAGTAAATGATGACAGAATAAAATTTTTTGGGTGTACTAACCCTAAAGCACATTTACATCATGCTACATTCTTCATCTGCCGGTCCGAGTACACATGACACAATTCGTCAGATATTTGAAGGATTAAATATACGTCACCTGCACTTTTCTTTCAGTGCAAGCGCTCAACACAGAGGCCAGTTATAGGTCCAACTCAGAGAAAATGACACACATCTGCTTTAACTTGATTAGAGTGATAAGATATATGTCTATTTGCCTTAACACTACTCTATTTATGTTAAATATTTGTAGCAGGTGCAGCAAATGACAAAAAAAACCACTCTTTCAAGGAGGACGTGTACAATTGCGTTGTTGTTCTCCTTGGCTGCAACAGCCTCACAGGGTGAATCACATCATTCCTCTGGTCGTGACTTCATTGCTCTATCACTGTTCATTTCTGGAGAGGACGGTGGCACACACTAGTCTCTCTCATGAGTGGTGCCTGCCACGGCGCCGGACAAATTGCATGTCGCTAGAAAATGAAGACTGCTCGCACTCATGGAACGGCTCTCCTTATCCGTGGCCTGGAGGGCTCATCTGTATTCTGCGAGTGCTACACATGACCAGCGTGTGCAAATGAAGTTGTCCTGCTCCTCAGCCACAACAGACGTTGTCTGAACAAAGCATAGAGAGAAAGATGAGCTATCGGTGTAAGAAAGGCAACAAAATTACCATGTCTTTACTTTTCTTCTCTCTCGCTCCTCTTTTTTTTTTTTCTCATTATCTGAGATAAGTATTACCCTTTTTATTAACATAATGAGTAGATGTCATTCAAGTGCGCCCGCGGTTAGTATCAACTTAATAATATCATCTCATGATGTGTGCTTGAGATTTGTGATATCTTTTCTTTTGTTTTACATTTACATAATTAATAGATTCTGTGCTGCGTAATTTTACTCAATCACAGCTGAATCAGTCACATTGTCTATTACCAACACATTACAGAAATACAGTACACACAAGTACACACAGTCTCACTAAACAAACAGCACAAAGCCCAGCTCATCTGTTAGCTATTTCGACAGTGTTAATTAATCACCATTGTTTGTCTGAGCAGTATTCATGAGCACAAGGCCTCATTTGGAAGCAGTTCTATGGGATCGAGGGCTTTTGGCTCTCTGATGAGAGGGAACATATAAAGAATTGCACTTAATTGAAATCTCCCAGTGGGAGTTTAAAGAAGACACCAGCCACCACCCACTGCAATTATGGTTGATTTTGTAAATTATTGTGATGATTATACATTTTCAGGTTTTATCTGTAGCATATGTTTGCACTCATATCCCACAACATCATCTTTTATTCAGATCACTGAGTAGGTTTCTGTGGCTTCCCATGTTATTTTAATATTATTTGTATTCTATTTTAGTATTTATTAATATTTTTAATTGGCTTTTATTTTTACATTTTAATTTTAGTGTAAGTTTTACTCATTTTGTTATGTGCTTTTGTCTTTTTTATTTTTTATTTATGTTTAGATTTACTTCATCTTTAGTAGTTCTTTGACTTAAACATTATTTCTTTAGTAGTACTTTGACTTAAACATTATTTTAGTTAGTTGCCAAGGCTAATTAAAAAAAAAGTTTACTTTTTATATTTATCTTTTCTTTTCTTTTTTCTTTTTTTCAATGACCAAAAATGTTTTTTAAAGGGGTCATGTCATTTATTATAATTTTAATATGTTCCTTGAGATACACTTATAATATTAATATAGTTTTTTGCACCTAAAACAAATACATACTGTATGGAGAAAAAAACTTAATTTACATGAATTATTTACTTATTAGTAAGTAAGTAAGTCAATTTTATTTATAGAGCACATTTAAATTCAGCTTACACTGACCAAAGTGCTGTACAAACAATCATAAAATGCATTAAAATAAAATAGAGTATTAAATTAACAAAGATAACCGTTACTAATCCATAAATTAATAATCAGGAAAAGGCTAAAGAGTAAAGATGTGTCTAAAGTCTAGATTTAAAAACAGAAATAGAAGGAGCTATTTAATGGCCGGTGGCAACTGATTCCATAACCGTGGAGCAGCAACTGCAAAGGCTCTGTCACCTTTCGATTTAAGATGTGACCGTGGGACGTGTATGAGAGCTTTTTGGCAGTCCTAATGGACTTTGGAGCTGAATTCAAATAAATAAGATGAGTAATGTAAGAAGGAGCTTTCCTGTTAGGAGCTTTAAAAACAATCAAGAAAATTTTGAATTGAATTCTAAAAAAGACAGGAAGCCAATGAAGAGAAGCTAATATTGGAGTGATATGATTATGATTACGTTTTATTTCTCAACTTTTTTGGTCTGGCTTTTGATGCGACACTCACATCCGGTGTAGGCAAATGTTAGTCTTTTGTGATTTAACTCCAGTGGGCGATGGTGCGATGATGTAAAACTATTCGTCGATGTCTTGCTCTGGAGGCAGGCATATGCAAATGACGTCACAGATCTCGCAATATCGAAACGGACCATTTTTGGAGCTTGATTAAATAAATGCTTAGTTTATATAATGAGGATGTTTTAAACTGTGAAACTTGCGGGACGTTTTAATGGTACAAAGAGTGCTTATGTCAAAAGATCAAGGCAAATTTGATTTCCCATGTCATAACTCATAATAGTTTAACATCTAGTTGCTGATATCAACAATAACAACATTGGCCCTGTTCCAAATGCCACACTTCATGTGCACTTGGGGTCTTGAGGTCTTACAATGGCCTCCACGTGCTTGTTTCTGTTAAGTCCACAAGACCGTAAGTTGTCCCACTTGTCATTTTAGGTTTCAGAAGGGTCTCCACAGCAGACTTCCTGACAGTCAAAACGCCATTACATCAGGAAAGTTGGACTCAGAGGAAGATCGCGAGGGCTTAGGGTTCTCTTTGGGACAGGGCCACTGGCGTTTCCATATACAGTCTGAGACCAGTGAAAGCTTTTATTTTGCAATTCAATATTTTTATGAAGAAATATATTATTAGCTAACAAGTCAGTCACATTTTCTTAGTGTTTGGTTTGTCTTTTTTTGCTTTATTGACAGCAGCACTTGTGCTGCATGAACTCCACGTTTGTGTCAAAACTGATGATCATTTTCTCCACTATGATTTGAGATGATCCAAAAATCCTCTTCAAAAGTTCGTATCTATTTAGAAAATTCTTACATTTGATTAATTCCCTAGAAATAGTGAACCATCCTAAACATTTCATATTAATTTTGTATTATCTCAACTGTAAACAACGGTCGTTCAGTGAACATCGTTCAGTCATGCATCTTCCACATATCCCACAATTAAATCCCATTAAAGTTACGCTGAACACTTGGTGGTGTCCTGTCTGTGCCGTTCTCAGAATTTGACATTTCATCAGAAGCCTGTTATTTTTCCCCTTCACAATATGATTTATTTAGTGCAAAGAGACACAGAAAGAGACGGCCTGTAAATAATTCAGCAAGGCTCATATAACACCAGAGAAGAAAAACTGCCGTGTTCCCCTGCCCTCCATTAACATGCTTTAAAATGTATTATTTATTTTCATTATTTTTATTTGTATTTAAACTCAGCGTATAGGTCATTTATATTTCAGTGTGTGAAAAGTCAAAAATGAGTCAATAACTAATAGGGACTTCTAGTATCTGCTATCTTCATTAGTGCTGCTTATTCCACCAGTAAACATGTCAGGGAATTTAGCAGAAATTAGTTTTTCCGGCAGAATAGCACTGATGTGGCATAGTGTGGTGGTCTCTGATCCATGTCACTCTTGAGCGAAGCTGTTCCAGGAACAGTTTTCCCAGGTCAGGCTGTAACTGGAGCCGTGTTCTCCTCTGTTGTGAGTGGAGTTATCAACGTGAGTTTGATGAGAGAGGAAGAGGCTCTTATGTTCTTCCCTCTTGTACTCTGGTCCAAAGAGCAACATCTGCTGTTGCACTTGATCTGAGTGTATCTTGAGGAAGAACATTTTTCACTGCAGCTCTTGTAAGCGCTTATTGATATGGAAAATTTCTGGACGTATCAGGTAGATCGTCACCATGGTGATGAGGTGAGGAGCTTTACGTAAATGTGGTTTGGATTTATCTTCAAATGTTTTAGTATCAGCGTAATGTTTTTACGTTGCTTAAACTCATCAAAATAAGTTAATCAGTTTTCAACTTTTTTTGTTATACAAGATTCAACCATTTTTTAAGTCAGTTGAATGTAATTTAAGTTGAAATGACTTAAACATCCAAGTTGATGTTGCTTAAATTTCCATTTCTCATTTCCATTCTACACATCTGATTATATTATTGCAATGGAGATACATTGTGGGACTTGACTGCAGTATTTATATGTTATGACAAAAGATGAACAGGAAATATCTTTAAAAAATTCCATTTTAATGTGCTCTGGTTATTCATTAGTCATTTGTTTCTGTAGTATTTCACATTTTGGACTCAGATATGACCTCTTCAGAGGAATGATGTGGAGTTTTGAGACAGCATGAACTGACAGTTTTCAATTGTCACATTAGTCTTTTTATTGTATCACTCTCTTTGGTTTGAATCTACCTCATTGCCCTGCTATTTAAATTATACCAATTTCTTTTATTCATTAATTTATTCAAAAACTGTGAAGACTTGTATTAACATAATGCACTCTAAATGTCACAGAAAGTCTCAATACATGAGTAAATGTAGTTTTTGTATTAGTCAGCTGTCCAGAATGATAGACTGTAAAGCATGCAATATTAATGAATGTGTCTGTTTTGTCCAGTCTCCAGGCTCAGGCTCCACGTCCCCACAGGGGGCGGAGTCTTCCAGCCGTCCCCTGCCGCCACACGAGGGGAGCGACAGCTTTGAGTCTCCATCTCCAGCCAGTAAAGAGGTAGGAGGCTATGAATAGACCTCTGAAACTGTGCTGAAAATTGAAGATTTCTTTTTTATTATTCTTGGTAATAATGTTGAGAAGGTGCTCTAGGAACTTAATTAGACACATATTACTGGCCACAGCATTAGGGCCCTGACTGTGTGTGATTTAGAAGTTATTATAAATTATTCAAGAGACCGTTATAATAGATTAATTGGAGCAGATTCAAGTTTAAAACTGTATTTCTGCTTTGCCTATATATAATGTATTCTTGCTTTGCTATTTTGTATTATTAATTCAGTTAATTACTGTATATATAGGCAAGAATACATTGTCTAGAAATGTCATTTTTAAACAAAAACGGTAACATTTTACAATAAGTTCTCATTTGTTAACATTAATGTACTGTATTAACTAACACTAACAATGAGCAATACATTTGTTACTGTATTTATAAATCTTGGTTAACATTATTTAATAAAAATACAACTATTTATGTTGGTTCTAACTAATGTTAATAAATACAACTTTTTTGTATTTTAATAATGTATTAGAAAAATGTTGAAAATAACATTAACAAAGATTAATAAGTGCTGTACAAGTACTGTTCATTATTAATCCATGTTAACTAAATTTGTAGTTAACTAATGTTAACAAATAAACCTTATTGTAAAGCGTTACCCCAAAAAAAACATTTCTAAAAATCACCAAACCTTCAAATATTATCCCAAAAAGCCCAAGAAGTGGCATCTATGATCTCAGAGAAATTCACTGTATAATATATAGATATGTATAATATAACATAATATATTACTGTGCATTATCCATCCATCTGTATTGCTTACTATAATACAAAATACTATATTTTTATATATTATTGAATATTATATTATGTTACCATATATTATATTATTATATATATATATTATATTATCATGGTATATCTGTATTATTTTCTATTATATAATATAATATATTATATTATATTGTGCAATATAGAAAGGGACATGCCATACCTAAAAATAACAGCTTAAAGAATGTTGTATTGAGCCATTTGTGTCTTTGTTGTTGTATGTGCAGTCAAGGAGAAGTCTTGCTTCATTCCCGACATATGTGGAAGGTAAGATTGTCTGTAATTTCCTAATTGTTAAAATTTTCAGGTCCACAGCTGCCACATAAGCATGCTTTGAAGATGATCTGAAATGTTCCTCTCCTCTCTGTTAGTACCAGGCCCATGTGACCCAGAGGACCTCATTGATGGTATTATCTTTGCTGCTAACTACCTGGGATCCACCCAGCTGCTCTCAGACAAGACACCCTCCAAAAATGTGCGCATGATGCAGGCTCAGGAGGCTGTGAGTCGCATTAAGGTGAGGTGAAAGGGTTCTGTCTTTACCCCACTGTAAACCCGAGCTTTTATGAATCTATCTCAAGAAATTTCCTAAGCAATACTTGCTTCAGGATCAGCATAAATGTTCCAAGAAACCAAAAGTGACAGTTTTAGGACAAAATAATGGAAATTCATAAGGAATGCAGAGCTGTGCTCTGACTTGTCGTATACAGATAGTGTATTTATTGCGCAAGCATTTTATTCCTCGGATACAACATGATGAAGTTGCGTTCTGCAGACAGAAAGTCATATTTTGTTGTTCGAATTGAAATGTCAGTTCACTGCAGAAGAAGAGAGATGATCATACAACTAAGAGTGTGTGTGTGTGTGTGTGTGTGTGTGTGTGTGTGTGTGTGTGTGTGTGTGTGTGTGTGTGTGTGTGGTCCTCTTGCGGTAATGATTCCATAGTCAAATGCAGGGACCTATCCCATGATTCTTGTTCCTGAGGATCAGAGACATTTACCACCTCCCTCCTGTTCATCCTCCTGCAGCATAAATCAGCCATTCGCCCTGTCAGCTGCATTACTCAGCATTTTTTACCTCCACCTTAAAAAATGCAGTGAGCCCAACACCTGTGCCATTTAGTGTTCTTTCAGCATGTCCCTTTGTATGTACATTTTGTGTTAAAATGTTCAGTTACAGATTGCTGTGTGGTATTGCAGGCAACGATATCAGAATGGATGATTGCTAATGATTATAATTATGAAGTCATTGAAAGGTAACTGTGTGGACATCATATTCTTCAGTTTTATCAGCTTATAAGCTTAAATCAGCATGAAATTCATTTCTGCTTAGCCTTGGATTGGTGCTGGTCTAGCTGATGGACCAGTATTTACCTTTTCACCAAATTGGCCAACCCTACTAACAAAAATATGTTCTAAATAAAACATTTCTAACATTCATTTTAAGTTATGAAGATGTTAGTTTTTGAATGTTCTCTGAACTATCAAAACGCCCCATGTTTTTTTTTATTGGTTATACAAACATTAATAGAACATTCCATTTTATCTATATATAGATATTTATCTGTTGCAAACATTTTGGGAACGTTCCTTTCAAATGTTCTATAAACATTTGAAAAGTAGTAACTTTTAAAAAAAAACTAAAAGTAGTAACTTTTAAAAAAAATTAAATGAACATCCAACTGAAATGTTTAAGAGAAAAAACATTCCATGAACGATGTATAAAAGAATGTGTTGTGCTAACGTTTTGAGAATATTAGTAAAGGCCAGATAACTCTGAACAAACATTCTATTAACATTAGTGGAATAATGTTTGTTCATAACTTTGAGAGAACCTTGCCAGAAAGTTCTGATAACATTCCCTGTTAGCTGGTAAAGTAGTTCTAGATATTACTAGGGAATATATTAAGCAGCATAATGATGACACCAGCACACCAACATCCAATGCTGGAGACACTTAAAACTAAATCAGTCATATTAAATGCTACAAGTAAAATTAGGCACCCCAATATTATAATGTAGTTGTTATAAAATTGGGTTTGATGGAAATTCATTTTTTTTTTTTTTTTTTTTTTTTTTAAATGAGCAGCGCAATTAAATATCCAATATCATCTTTATATCTAAATTGATTGAAATAAATAAATGAATAAATAAAATAATCCCATAACTGATAGATATCATGCATCCCTATTACCTGATCTGGTCTTCTTAGCAGTTAAGGTTGAAGGGTTCCTCAAATGAGTTTTGGTCAAATATTGACAGGGAACCTTGACACTAATTTAGTAATTACAGAATAAGTCAATATGCTGTCCTTCTGTAGATTATCTGATTTAACAGTTTTGCTTAAAAGACCAAGAGTCACATTTCACATCACCTTTAAAAAAAAGTTTCCACTTCTCCTGTAAAGAAGCTCCTCCTTAGAATTTAAAAAGTTTAATGTGGGCCAAATAGATGTCAAATCTTTGGATTTATGCACTTGACCCCCAAAAGACAATATGTAAATATGTAAATGCTTATGGATTATACAGTTAAGGATACCAAGTACGATACCTATAAAGATAACGATAAAGATATAGTTCTAAAAATCTTTCTCAATATTAAAGAATAGCAGAGTTCACACCACAGCTATAACGATAACGGCACAGAGAAACAATATCGTGGAATCACTTTCAGAACGAGCTGATAAACGATAAAAGCATTGATAGCCAATCAGAATCCATCCTGTTGGTGCATTTAAAGTGACAGACAAGCCTGCGCTTAGAATAAACAGAACAATATCGGCCACTGGTGTGGACGCTAATATAGTTATCTTTATAGTTATCATTCTTGGTGTGAACAGGCCTTTATTCTTGGTATGAGATCGTTGTGAAAGACAATTGAAAAATGATCATAGGTTATGAGTTCTTTGTTTTATTGGGTCACACCTCACCTGCATGTGTGAGACACCGTACCTTCGCCAATGCACAACCATGAGCTCAAAATGAGTGACATCCTTGAGGATCGTTAATATGGGGGTTTTAGTAGATTGACAGATTCAGTGCGGTACATAAAACAAGTGTAAATTGCATGCATTTGGAGAGACATCTGAATCAATACACCCTGCCTCAGCTGCCATGATGTAGATCTTCCTTAGATGGCCAGTTCGATCCATTATCACAGCCTCTGGCAAGTTTGAACTTGCTCTTAATCTAATTTTCAGCAGAGTTCATCCCTGCTTTGTATGGCTGATATTTTATGAACAGGATGTTCTGTAATATAACACCAATAGTAGACGTTTTATTAAAAGAACAAATGGGCCACCTGGTGGATGATGGTGCAAATTGCCATGAAAAGAAACCAAAGGCAACATATAGTTGCAGGGTGGTGTGTAATAATCTTGGCTTGGTGTCATCTGTATCCGTTCTACAGCTGATGAAAATGCAGTCACTTTTCAGATGCAGCTTATTGAGCAGAGAGATGCCTCAAATGTGATTGGTCTTGCTGAGCTCTGCTTTATCTAACACTGTTCCTGTCTCTGTTTGTTCCATGCCAAGCAGACGGCCCAGAAATTAGCCAAAAACAGGAAGAAGGTGCAGTAATTGGTCATCGGTTTGGTGTTTTGTTTTTATTTTTGTTCTTCGTCGTCTTCTTTTGCCTGGTTTCAGCACTTCAGTGTTTTCATAATTTCTGTCACTCTGCCATTTTTTTCTGAATCCAGCAATGAGTCATGTACCTGTGTCCGTCCGCACAGTCTGTTAGCCATTGTTCATTCCACACCAAACATTACCTCAGTTTTATCACCAGATCTTACATGGGGAAGCCGTGGAATAAGTTAAGGCCAGGAATGTCTAGTTTGCTGGATACAGAAAATGCAAGTGATCTTTACTTTCTTCTTCTTCGTACCTGATATTTTTCTTTCTGAGGTACTGTGCTGTGTTTGTGACTGTTTTTGAAGGTGTATTTCTGGCACAGCATGTTTTGCACTTCTCTTGGTCTTTTTTTATTCAGCTGTCCAGCACTTGGTTGAAAACTCTGTATCCCTCTCTTTCTCTTAACTTACTGAATTTCTTGAAATGAAGAACAAAACTAACCAAACTAACCCCATGCCAACTTGCAATACTAGCTGGCTTTTAAAAAAGCACAGGTTATCAGAGTTACACAATGAAGGAGAGAGTTTAAAATTATTTGAATATCTGGCCTTAAAGATGGCAAATGTTGGAAGATGTTTGAACGCTCCTTCATGGCATCTCTGGGCCTTGTCAGCTCTCTCTCTCTCTTTCTCTCTGTTAATGTCTCTCTCAGTGACTGATATTGTGTGGTTTTTCTCCATCTTCAGGCTCCAGAAGGTGAAGCTCAGCCCATGACGGAGGTAGATCTCTTCATCTCCACTCAGAGAATCAAAGTGCTCAATGCAGACTCACAGGTACTTCATCACCTATATGACTTTGGTTTCCACACTAAAAGTTACCAAAAGTGAACAAAATACTAGAGCAGACATCACAATAAGTTAGTATAAGAATATGTTTCATATTCCTAATCGTACATTCAGTTTGCAATTTTGTATTCTGTGTTGTTTTGTTAAATAAAATGAATGCTGCTTTGAGATCCTCAATTCTTCCTTGTGTCTGAGCATGTCAATTACTGTTGTACTGTATTTTGGTCACATAAATGCAGGTTCGTGAGCATAAGAGTCTTCTTTCAAAAAGCTAAAATATTTTTTACCTAACACCAAACTTTTGAATTGTAGTGTACTAAAAAATGTATACTAGCTGAAACCTGGCTACATTTTGGTTTGATTTAAGCTTAAACAAGAAGAAAGATTTGCAAATGGAGTTTGAAAAATAAACTTATATATAAAAAAAAATCTGAATACAACCTAAATGGACTTTTGGCCATTTTTCTTTTCCAGTATTTTTATCTTCAATGTTTTATAGAATAAAAATATTGATTGAGAAAAAAAAACAAAAATAGATAGATAGATAGATAGATAGATAGATAGATAGATAGATAGATAGATAGATAGATAGATACAGTGGTGTGAAAAAGTGTTTGCCCCCTTGGTAAATATGATCAAATATGGCTGTAAAAAATAAATCTGCATTTTTAATCCTTTTGATATTTTATTTAAAAAAACGTGCAAAAATCTAACCTTTCATTGAAGTAAAATAATTGAAAGTGGGGGGGAAATCACATTATGAAATAAATGTTTTTCTCCAAAACACGTTGGGAACAATTGTTTGCCCCTTTTTATTAAATACTTTTTGCAACCTCTTTTTTTCCAAGATAACAGCTCTGAGTTTTCTCCTATAATGCCTGAAGAGTTTGGAGAACACCTGACAAGAGATCAGAGACCATTCCTCCATACAGAATCTCTCCATCCTGTTCTCCGTTATAAGATTTCTAGCACAGGCTGTCAGGTTTAGATTTTTTATCTGTTGGTATTTGATCGAATCCGTGATGCCATGTATCTGAACAAGATGTCCAGGACCTCTGGCAGAAAATTAGGCCCACAGCATTAAAGATACAGCAGAGTATTTCATTTTACATATGGGGTACTTTTTTATCCCTGTGTGCACCAAACCCATCTTAAGTGTTTGCTGCCAAAAAAGCTAATGTTTTTGTTTCATGTGACCATAGAACATTTGAAAAGTAACTGACACTATGTGTAAAATGAAATACTCTGCTGTATCTTTAATGCTGTGGGCCTAATTTTCTGCCAGAGGTCCTGGACATCTTGTTCAGATACATGGCATCACGGATTCGATCAAATACCAACAGATAAAAAATCTAAACCTGACAGCCTGTGCTAGAAATCTTATAACGGAGAACAGGATTGGAGAGATTCTGTATGGAGGAATGGTCTCTAATCTCTTGTCAGGTGTTCTCCAAACTCTTCAGGCATTATAGGAGAAAACTCAGAGCTGTTATCTTGGAAAAAAAGAGGTTGCAAAAAGTATTTAATAAAAGGGGGCAAACAATTGTTCCCAACGTGTTTTGGAGAAAAACATTTATTTCATAATGTGATTTCCCCCCACTTTCAATTATTTTACTTCAATGAAAGGTTAGATTTTTGCACGTTTTTTTAAAATAAAATATCAAAAGGATTAAAAATGCAGATTTATTTTTTACAGCCATATTTGATCATATTTACCAAGGGGGCAAACACTTTAACACCACTGTAGATAGATAGATAGATAAATTGTGTTTGTGTGTGTGTGTGTGTGTGTGTGTGTGTGTGTGTGTGTGTGTGTGTGTGTGTGTGTGTGTGTGTGTGTGTGTGTGTGTGTGTGTGTGTGTGTGTGTGTGTGTGTGTGTGTGTGTGTGTGTGTGTGTGTGTGTGTGTGTGTGTGTGTGTGTGTGTGTGTGTGTGTGTGTGGAAATAGATTAAGCTTAATCTTACCATTACAATCTTCTCCTGATTCACAGGAGACCATGATGGACCACCCTTTAAGGACCATCTCTTACATCGCTGATATTGGGAACATCGTGGTGTTGATGGCCAGAAGGAGAATGGCTCGCTCTGACTCTCAGGAGAACATGGAAGCGTCTGACCCTGCCCAGGACGAGAAGCGGCAATACAAGATGATCTGTCACGTGTTTGAATCTGAAGATGTGAGTTCTTCATCCCAGCTATGTGTCAGTGTGACCTTATCAACCGTCGTCGCCACCTCGGAGGATAAAGGAGGCTGTCAGGGCGACAGTTTCAATTTATTGCTTTAGCATTATAAAATGATATATTATAAAATGGATTTACACTCTTCATTTTTATAATACTGCTGTTGTTGTGGTTGATGAAAGCAATAAGCCACTCTAGGCTGTTTATTACTGTGGTTTTACCACAGTTAAGGGGAGTTCAACCACAACACACAACAGCAACTCCCTTCCATATTCACCCTTTGCACTTTTTCCACATTTAATCATCTATATTTGCCCAATTTTTCTCAGTCTCCTCACATTTTTCCCCCAGCATGTTCAGTATTGCAGTCACTGGCCATTGTGGTAGTGACCTCTAATAGCATTAATCCAGATGGTGTTCCTGGGCATCTTGCTGCGTGGGTTGAATCAGTAGATGGGAAGTGACCTTTTCTCTGTTCGGCTGCAGAGGCTATTTGAATTCAAAGAGCCCGTATATGTCACAGCGTATGTCTCAGCACAGTGTACAACAGTGACATGAGGGCAAAAGGCGTGTATGCGACTATCCTGAGGGATGCCGCCCTTTTCGTCTCTTGACCCATGTGTTTAACTGTCATCTTTTTTTAAACTGCTGTCCTTTAAAAATGGTTAGATAAATCAAATTGTATTTATGCAATGTAATATTTTAGTTATTTAATTTAATATTAGTTGTTCATTTTACCTGATTTCTATTTGTGCTCAGGCTCAGCTCATAGCTCAATCCATCGGCCAGGCTTTCAGTGTGGCATACCAAGAGTTCCTGCGTGCCAATGGCATCAACCCAGAGGATCTGAGCCAGAAAGAGTATAGCGACCTCCTTAACACGCAGGACATGTACAACGATGACCTCATTCACTTTTCCAAGTCTGAGAACTGCAAAGATGTAAGTGGACAGCACATGCCTTGTGAAAACAGAAGATTACTGTGAAATTTTGAGAATTTGCCTGGATCATGTCAGAATTATCAGTAATGTTGACTAAATCGTGTTTTAGCAGTGATAAAAGTGGTGGGTATGTGTCTGTGCACTACAGGTTTACATAGAGAAGCAGAAGGGAGAGATTCTTGGGCTGGTGATTGTAGAGTCGGGCTGGGGCTCCATCCTTCCCACAGTTATTATAGCAAACATGATGCACGGCGGCCCCGCAGAGAAGTCCGGCAGGCTGAACATTGGGGACCAGATTATGTCCATCAATGGCACCAGCCTGGTGGGATTACCCCTCTCCACCTGCCAGAGTATTATCAAGGTACAAGTGGACTTCAAGTACACTTTTTGTGCAAAAATATTGTGAATTTCAAAGATTTAATTCTAATTCTGATTCACTGATTTAATTTTTTTAGCCAATTCTTCTACATTCAATGTATTGTGTCAAAACATATTGTTCTTCTAGGGATTGAAGAACCAATCCAGAATAAAGCTTAACATTGTGAGATGCCCACCTGTGACCACTGTCCTCATCAGAAGACCAGACCTGAGATATCAGCTGGGATTTAGTGTGCAGAATGGCATTGTATGTATCTTGGATTTAAAAAAAAAAATATGTTTTTGTTGTTGTGTCTATTGGTATAAACTGATATTGTATATCTGTATGTGCATTATATGTAATATACAAATGTATATGTTGCAGATCTGAAATTAGTATTCATTTTTCATACTGTATATTATAGTGTTATGATGCATAAAGTATTTAGTGTTTCATTTTTAATTTATGTGGAAAAAAAAAAAAGAGTAAAGAATTTTAACATCAGCCATTTATCAGCCTTAAGATGAAAATATTGTTATTGACCTTTATTGTTATTAATACTTTAATGTTGTAGTAGTTCGTAATCAGTGCTATGGTGATTTTTGGTCATACTTTAGTTTTGGGTCCAGCTCTCACTATTAACTAAGTATTAACTATGACTTGTGCCTCAATAAACTCCTAATAACTGCTTATTAATAGTTCGTAAGTAGTTGTTAAGTTTAGGTATTGGGTGGATTTAGGGATGTAGAATATGGTTATGCAGAATATGGCATTAATAAGTGCTTTATATAAGTACTAATAAACAGCCAATATCCTAGTAATATGCATGCTAATAAGAAACTAGTTAATAGTGAGAATTGGACCCTAAACTAAAGTATTACCAAAAGTTTTTTCAATAGTGACTTGACTTTTAAAGAGTCTGAATCAGGGTTATTATAGTTCACTAAAACCATAAAACCTTTATTTCAGCTAGTTGCCAAAGTAACATTTCTCATTTTCATTTAGTTGACTTTGATGAGCTAAAACAATTAAAAATCAAATAAATAAACATAATAATAATAATAAAATAAATCATAAACACAATAACTAATAAAAATGACAAAAACGCGCTTACTAAAACTTTAACTAAAATTAAAAATGGAAAATTCAAAAATATAAATGTATTCAAAAGATTACCAAAAAATATATATATATAATAGTATCTCAATGCTACTATAATCTGATCTGAAGTACAACTTGAATGTATTTTGCATCCTCCAGATTTGCAGTCTCATGAGAGGAGGGATAGCAGAGCGCGGTGGGGTCCGTGTCGGCCACCGGATCATTGAAATCAACAGCCAGAGTGTTGTGGCCACCCCTCATGAGAAGATTGTACACATTCTGTCTAATGCAGTTGGTGAGGTAAGTTTGGGGAGCACGATCAAGCTCCACACCTGCCTAACAACATAACATTTTTCACATTCTCCAATGAGGTAATGACTCTATTTATTTAAATTATGAGCATGAAACTACGGAAACTTGGCACCTGGTTTAGCTCTGTTTCATGTAGATCACAGCCTATCAACATTGGCTTTTCTCAGAAGTTATTTTTGCAATGACTGTTAATCAACCAGTGCCAGTGTGATTTTTGAATGAAGTCTGTTCACTCAAGAGTAACCACAGGTGTTGTTCATCATGATAACTATGATCATGATCCACTAATGTTTGACAACCAGAAAGGTTCAAAATACTTTGGGTACGCTCCTACGACAACAACGTACTAAAAACTGAAAAAAGATTTTCTTTTGCGTTTTTCACATACAGACTACAAACGTGGTCAAAACGATCCCCGTTCACACGGATCCGCGAAAATTAACAAGATCAATGTATTTTTCATGCCAGGCCAGTAGTTGGCGATGTCACTTTGTAAAGAAACACTACGCGCCTATAGACTGAACACGTAATACTCATGCGCATGACGTCACCATTTTCACAAATTCACATGTTTGGTTTTCAAAAACTTGCACTTTGAATCCCATTTTCAAAAGTTTGCGTTTTCAGGCCCCCAAACGTCAGTTGTGGTGTAAATGAACGTCCAGAATACATAAAAAGCCCCTTAAAGGAATGTTCCAGGTTCAGTACAAGTTAAGCTCAACAGAAAGTATTTTCCACTTAAAAAAAATAATAATAACCTGACTTAAAGTGAGACACTTAAAATAGAAGTGAATGTGGCTAATCTGTAAAAGTCAATCGTAATCACTTAACCTTTTTAAGTAAAGTTATGTAGAATACTGCAAATTTGTAGCCATTACAGTGCAACAATTAAAACCATAAAACTGTAAAAATGAGAACAACTTTTGACCTCAAATAATAGAAAAGTTTTAACAGAATAATGTGAGTGCTTTTATTAAATTATAAGCTTCACGTCTGCTTTTTAATCTTCCTGAAATTGGCCCCATTGACTTCTTTTGTAAGTTCCTCAATGTAACCAAATTCTGAACTCACGCACTTCTGTGTTTTCTTCTGTGCGCGCACACAGAGCCACGCATACAGCACGCAAACACTGAATTCCATTTTCTTTTTCTTCTTTTTGTGCTTAAACGAGCACATGCGTGCAATATTTTCAAAATGCCCATCTCGCGAGTATCCTCTTGTAAGTCGCTTATGAATGTAAACAGGGTGTCCGCGCGGTAGTAAAAGGTAGTAAAAGTAGTAAAAATAATCTACCAAAATTAAGGCCCTTGAAAGGTAGTAAAAGGTAACAAACGCAATTTGACTTGGTAGTAAATTTTTCATCACCACCTCAATATATGAGTTTCCATTTTTTTTGCTTAATATTTGTGTCTCCATATATTTTAACTTCATCTAGCATAATTAAAAAATATATATGGTGCTAACAGGACCTGACGCTTGTCCGGGACAAGTGGATTTTTTGAAGGGACAAGTAAAAGAGAATTTTACTTGCCCGACCGGACAAGTAGCCTAATTAAACGTCAATAACAAAAAATGTATAAATAACTAGGGAATCACTAAAATGGGAGAATGATTCTGATTGTATTTATATTTATTGTAAGTTGCGATCGATAGTGGATGTATTAGGCTACTGACGGTAACAAGGTTGCGCTGTTGAGGCTCGCGCAGCCTCTCGAGGAGAAATCCAAACAAATGTAAACTCAGTTTAAACTCAGTTAACAACATAACGTTACTGCCAGTGCCAAAATTCAAAATGTGTTTTAATATTTTTAACATATGATACAGTTTAGCAACCTCACACGACGAGTGCTGTTTTCTTGAGTACCATCACGACTGAAAATGTGACATTGCTTTTGATACAACAGTTCAATAAACAGTTCAAATTAAGTTACTTACATTTTAGACACAATATTGACTGTTTTTGTTCTGTTTCAGCAGCAAAAATAGTTCCAAACGCATCTCACAGCAACACTTAACCGTGTTTCATTACTGAATGATTCAGCGTTTTGAACGAATTGGCTGAGTCAAAGATTCAATGTCCCATTCATAAACATGTCTCATTCTTGAATGAATCAGTTGTTTGAACGAATCGTTTGAATGAATGACTCAATGACTCAATGACTCGCTCATTAAGACGGTCGCCTGACGCCTCCTACTGGCGGTTTACTTTCATGTTTAAAAGTATCATTCTTTCCAACGTTTCTTATTTGTATATTCAAAAATATTTTAAACGATCTCATATTCATAACATTATTTAATGCAGTTGTACATTTTCAGTGTAAATGATTTAATTTGATCAGCCCTTCCTAGGGTAACAACAGCCCTATATTATCTTAATAGGCTATTCCAATTTAATCTATTGAAAAAATTTAAAACTAAAGATTAAGCATACATTGAATAAGATTTGGGGGGTGGGGGGTGGCCCTTTAAAGGTGCAGATATGACAATATGCAGATTTAAATATATCAGAGCTGATTTATCACAGATGAGGATATTTCTTCAGAATAAATTATATTTACAGCACACACACACCAAAAACATTCCGGACAAGCAACTTTTTTACTCGGACAAGTGAATGACACATTTACTTGTCCAGAGGACAAGCACATGAAAAGGCTTAATGTCGAGCCCTGAGTGAGTCAGAGTTGATAGCAATGACAAAGTGCCAAGGTTATTATTCACCTTATTAGGGCTAAGGGCTATGGTTAGGATAACTCAAGGGCTAGGGTTAAGATAAGGACAACTGAAACTCAACTCGACACTACAAAAAAAACATAATTGACAATGACAATAGGCCTACTTAATGATAACAATTAAACATTAGTGTACCTAATATGTATGATGGGTGTGACAGTGTCACACTTATACCTTATCCGATTGTTAAGTCTGACGTCACCCGTGACGTTTAGCCTTTTCCGGGTCCAAGCGCTCCTCTCGTCCAGAAATAACAATGGTGGAACCTGTAAATTTATTTACGATCACGTCCTTCTTAGTGAGGCACCTTTGGCGGTCAAAAAGGGTTTAAATTCCTTTAACACCAACAGAGTGGTTAGTGTAGCTCATCACTCAGGTGGCATAATTAAGGGTAGAGTCAATGAAAAAGAAGATTTACGAGGTTGAAGTGAGTTAGCTCGGGACACGGGACACAGCACTGCGGCACTGTAAAAACACTCAATAATAACCAAAACACTAGCGAAAGCGGTAGGTAGGTAGAGAGGACCTGGACTTTGGACCCGGAAAGAGTATTATCGGAGAGTGGTTACGTCACGACTTAACAACCGAATAGTAAGTAGTAAGTGGTGCTTTACATACCCCGCCCACCCCACCACACCCCCAAAAAAAGGGCTGCTGCTTGATGTCGTGATGGTAGTAAAAAATATTGTGGAGGTGGTAAAAAAGGTAGTAAAAGGTAGTAAATTCATCTCTATGATTCCTGCATATACCCTGGTAAACAATTGAGAAAGAAAACATATACGTATCATTATATTTGATCCGTGCACTGCATTCAGTCTTAAAGTGACAGCAGCCTAAAAAACCTGTCATCAATATTAATCAAACAAGAAAATACAAAGACAAAATCACTTGTAGCTTTAACAAAGATTAATTATATTTAATTTATACAGCAAAGACTATGCAGTTATTTTACATTTGATTATTCAATTTCTGTATCTGAGTATTGTTGGACTTGCCTGAAAAAAATAAAGCACTGTGTATTTCATTTGTATCTTTGTTCTATTGTATTTATCTATGCTTGTAATCTATGCAGAGCTATTCATCCAGGGAAAGTGTTTTCATATCGCAATGATGTATTGCAGGAAAACAAAATATCGCAATGTCAGTTTTTTTTCCCAGTATCGTGCAGCGCTATTAAAAGTGTGCTTGGAAATCTTTCAAATACTTGCAAAAATACATGGAAAACGTAAAGTTTACTGTTTGTCCATTAAAAACAAAAATAAAATCGCAAAAATTACTATACTGTTATATATATATATACTGTGTGTGTATATATACTGTGTATATATATATATACTGTGTGTGTATATATACTGTGTGTATATATATATATATATATATATATATATATATATATATATATATATAATTGTGAAATACATTTTCTCATATTGATTAATATGTTTTTGTTCATATTGCCCACAACTAGTTCACACTTTATATATATGTTTACGTTTGGCTTGAGTGTCTAAATGGTTTTTGCGGTCTCTCGAACCTGACTCTCACGTTTCGCCCCACTCTGAACAGATTCACATGAAGACTATGCCGGCTGCCATGTACCGCTTGTTAACAGCCCAGGAGCAACCAGTTTACATCTAAAGCTACAACGCTTTCTCAAGCCTCCTGCCCCGTTGTCACCAGATATAACCTTAATCTTGATGTGAAAGTGTCAGGCCTGTGGACTGGTGACTGTGTGATTGAATCCACTGAAGCTCTGCTCAACATGGCTCTCCATGACTTCACTGCCTCCCCTGAGCTCTTCATCTGTTCTTTTCTGTTGCTGTGAGTGAGATTGCTGTGCTGTGTTGTTCCTCTCTGTGTGCACTGGACCGAAGCAGAGAGAGAGTGTGAGAAATATTTAAAGAGCCCCATCACAGGAAATGGTGTCCTATTGAAACCAGATACCGACTCCTGCGTGAGGTGAGCGTTAGGTGGACAAAAAGGAGTTTGCCTTACCATTCTTTTTTGCTGTTATTTATTCGAGCTTGGCAGTCATCAAGCGTTTAAGATTCAACTTTAATTTTTAAGGGCAGCTGTTAGTCTGAGGAATATGGTGAAAATAGCAAACTGCAACTTTAATTCATGAAATGGAGTTTGAATTGAATTGGTCACAACTTACAGGATGTTGAATTTGAATTTGAATTTGAACGACAGGAAAATAAATTTACTGAATTGCAATTTCAGAGACATAACTTGGCCTAATTATGTCTTTATATTTAATCATTAAAATAACTGATTACATTTTCAATTAATACAGCCACCAAAATTAAAATTTTGTTTAAAATTGTTTAATTGACAACATTTTTAAAAAAGTGACATCTTTTGACTGGATAATATTGTAAGTAAACTAGAGCATTCTGGGAAATGAAGTGTTTTTCAATTATGGTCCATAAAATGAAAGTTAATTTACCTGATATAATGTATTACATATACATTTCAAACATTGTTAATATTATTTAATGTTTCTAAAAATAGCTCATATGTTGCATCTTTGATCATATTAGGTCATTGATACCGAAACACGAAATACACTTACATTTCTTTAACTTAAAATTTTACTTAAATTCAAATCTGCATCCTGTTTGCTTAGAAATGGACCAAACCATTGAGTCCTGTGAAAAGGTTTTTTTAAACACAGTTCCTATCAAAATGACGATGAGCTTTTTGCTTCATGGGAATGTCTAGTATACTTAGGAGTATATATATAGTAGAGCACATAGAAATTGTGGATGAAATGCCTTACAGAATGATGATGCCATATTTTGAAAAAAAAGAAAAGAAAGTGTTTTGGAAATATATGGAGGTGCATTTTGGAGATTTGATAATAGTTGTTTGAATGGGACACGTTTTGAACAACCTCTTTAAATAAACATACACATATATTACAGTCAGGGGAAAGTGTACTAAAAATTAACCATTGTGTTTTACTGGGTCTTTTTTCAGTTTTTTTTAATTGATGTGCAATATTTTTTGTTGTTGTAAATGAATCCATTCCTTATTTTTATGCACCGAAAACCTTCCTTTTTGTCTTATGCATCTGTAAATGAAATAATATTGCAAATTAAATATGCCCATATTAGTAGCATTTTTTTTTAAACATTTATTCTTGGAAAAAAAAGTTTGTGTTGACATTTTCAAGATGGATTTTTTTTTCATTACGGTCTTTTTTTATCAACTAAATGTTTAATTCATGTGTGCTACTTTTTCACTTAGTGTGGGTTTTTTTGGTGTTAATTTTTCACTCAAGAACAGAATGTGTCTTAACAGAACTGTATTCACTCTCAGAAAGCTTCAATCTGGTACATTTGAGTTGGATTTGCAAGTGTGTATGACTAAGTATCCAGTATACTGTTTTAGTATAGAGCATCTCAACATGAACCGATTGAAAACTGACTGTGTTTCCAGAGATTTGCCCTCTCAGACAAACATTATAGTACCATCTGTGCAAGAACCTCGGCATGCTTTGGCACATCTCCATTATTACTTATTAGAGACTGTCTGAAGCCTGGCAAATATCACTATATGTGATTTTGCATCTGAAGAAAAAACAAGCAGAAAATGTCTTACAAGAAGCTTTGTAACCACTCTCCCCATATTTACCATTAAGTGTACTTGCGGTGTTGCCTGGAATTCTTTTGAGAACACACTCACACATTTGCAAAGGTATCTTTTACCATCATATGATTGTTACAGCGATGTAGACTATATCACAATCTGATGACATTTCTGCAGTTGAATCTGTATTGATACTAGAAATATCGCGAGGAATCTTGTTGCTCAGCGACGACTGTATTTGATGGCATTCTGGCTCTTTCAGATGTTACCAAGCTCCCTGTAATTGTGGCGCTGATAAGAAATTATACTTCTTGTTGCTTAAAATGTGAATTTCACCCCACAATATGACCTCATTAGCACTGTATTATTTTACTAATTGAATCAAAAGTCATTAACACAGAGGAAGGGCCTCATGTTTTATTGTTTTTTGTGTGTGAAGCATGATCTTTTTGTATGCATTGCTATTTATTCTTGTAGTGAGTGTGATGTGTGATTTACAAATGACTTCATCATCATCATCATCAAATAAAACCAGCTAGACACTTTCATATATATATATAATATTATATTTATTTACATATAGCATTATATATACAGTATACACTGAATATATACCATGTGTACAATAATGAAAGTAAACTGCAAAAGTCTTTGACACCAGTGTGCTATTATTTAATATTTTATTTTTAAGGGGCATCGTCACGTCATGATTGAAATCCGCAGGCTGAATAACACTAACTTTTGCCATAATAATGTAATTGGTCTGCTACCACCATAACATCCTCCCATATTTATTGTAAAAGATGTTGTCCAGTTTTACACTGAAATGACACAGTGACAGTTTAGACGGTTATGTTTTTTGAGCTGTAATATTAACGCATCAACCTAGTGTCCCAGACTTCTGCACTATACAGTACAAGACATTCTGTGTCCGCCTCAGAATAATGTACAAGCTTTAATGAGGGATGGATTTAATCATTTAATAATGGAGAAGCAAAACAAGTGGCTTAATGTGTCGTTAATGACACCAGGTGTGAAATATCAGAGTACATAATATGTAACCCTGGATTTGCAGAGTATTGGACGGATTCCCACCTCAAGACTGTTGAATGCAAGGCCTCGGCGGAGTGTGTGGTTCGTACTGAAGTAGAAAAGAAACTGTGGGTTTGATTAGTATTTATAATGCACTTGCTCTGAATGTAATTACAATTCTATGTTTGTCATTGTCTAAAAGTAAAAACACACTTTCTGTAAAGCAATAGCAATGTTTATTTATTTGCTAGCTTCTCTGTGATTGAACTATTTAGACACATTCCTTTACCATAGCAGGAATGTTTGTAACAGTATTTACACTATTAAACCAACTACTGAGAGCGTATATTACTAGAATGTCTCTTTCATCTCACACACGGTCAGCATGATTTTCAGTTACTGGTCCCGGTCGTCATCCGAAACGGTAGCTGTTGTGTATTTACCCCAAATAAGAGACTATGTGCTGTGTAATGTGCTCAAATACACACTACTGTTCAAAACATTTGGGGTCGGTAAGTTTTTTTTCCTGTTTACTGTTCTTATGCTCACCAAGGCTGCATTTATTTGATAAAAAATACAGTAATTTTATGAAATATTATTACAATTTAACAGAACTGTTTTCTCTTTTAATGTATTTGAAAATGTAATGTATTCCTGTGATGGCAAAGCTGAATTTTCAGCATCATTACTCCAGTCTTCAGTGTCACATGATCCTTCAGAAATCATTCTAATATGTTGATTTGATGCTCAAGAAATATTTATTATTATTATCAATGTTGAAAACAGTTGTGCTGCTTAACAATTTTGTGAAAGTTTTTAGGATTCTTTGATGGATAGTCCGTCATTTATTTGAAATATAAAACTTTTACAACATTACACATTTCTTTTGTCACTTTTGATCTATTTAATTCATCCTTACTGAGTAAAACTATTAATTTATTTTCTTTTTTTAACTTTATTTGTGTCATTGTTACACATTACATGTAGTTACTGTAGTAATAACTAAATTATGCATAATTGCATGCAACTAATCTTAAACCAAACCCTCATCCTAACCCTATAGTAAGTACATGTAGTAAATTATTATTACTCTTAAAATAAAGCGTAACCAAAAATCTTACTGACCCGAAACTTATAAACCGCACCATATAATTAGAGAAGTTTAGGTAACACTTTATTTTAATGTTCGAATTATAGTAATAATAGTAAATTATGCATAATTACAAGTAACTAACCCTAAACCAAATCCTAACCCCAACTCTATAGTAAGTACATGTAGCAAATTAATACTCAGTACTTATTTGAGCAATTATGTACCTTAAAATAAAGTGTAACTAAAGTGTATTTTACACTCTTGCAATGTCAATTGAATAAAAAACCCAGACAAAAGGCAGATGATTTTAAAACCATGTTTAATTCTGGAGGAATTTGGATAGCATGTTTCACCCATACAATTCAGATGAGCCTCCTCATATTCAGTAATAATGCACAATACATCTCTGAGAACATCTCACTGCATTTTAGTTTATGGTCCAATTCTCACTATTAACTATAGTTGCTTATTAGCATGCATGCTTATTAGTACTTATAAAGCACATATTAATGTCTTATTCTGCATGATCATATTATACATCCCTTATTCCTACCCAATACCTAAACTTAACAACTACCTTACTAACTATTAATAATTAGGAGTTTACTGAGGCAAAAGTCATAGTTAATAGTGAGAGCTGAACCCTAAACTAAAGTATGACCGAAATAATAATATTGTTCATACCTCACAATATGCTGATTTAATCAGGACTGAGTAATTCTCCACATCACATAAGCAAAATACAGCCATACTATTTGAATGTTTCTCTTAATATAATGATTATTGTATTTTTCACGTAGTCAATTTTTAAATCATTTTTAAATAAGGAACATGGACATTTGGTAAATAAACATTGTTTTTTTCCCCCAGTGTTTTATTATAATCATGTGGAAAAAAAAATTAAAAGAAGCAATGCTGGAATTCCAACTGTAAAATTAAAAATGAATAATATTCAGTTTACGCACTGACAACAAAAACAGAAAATGAAGAGAAATCATCTGTACTCTAAAGCTTAGCTTCCGTCACGTTGTGGTGTTCACTATACCTTCACCCGACCGGGACAGAGTCTGTTTCCTCGCATATCCAAGTCCGTTTGAGACGTCGCTCAGAGGACAGTTTCTCGGAAGACTCCTATAAGGCTGTGTGGGCGTTCCTGTTCCAGGCGGCGGGATCCTGCCCGAGAACTCATCCTGGAATTAGTCCGAGAACGGGTGCCTGTGTGCAGCTGTGCGCAGGTGAAGGAGCTGAGATCGCCACAGCTGCGCAGGTGAAGGATGCCCGGACGTTTGCGCAGCGGAAGCGTGTTGGAGGGGATCTCCGTCTGCGCCGATCGGGCTGGTGCAACCTCTGAAACTGTGATGGCCTGGAAACATTAATAAAAATGATCTCTGAGAGGACAGGAAATCATAGGAACAAAAATGGCTGAATGGGATATTCATCTTACAAAGCCTACTGTATTATATAAGATATGCTAATTTATAATGATCAAAACATTGCTGAAAAAACAAAATCTACTTCGTGCCTTCTGTCATCTGTCGTCAGATTGATAGTTTGTACTTTTTTAGCAAGCAAAAGGCCTTTTAATATAACTGTAAAAACATCCCCCATCAGATTGTGCCGCTTTGCTGTGAAATCTTTACTGGTTTTTATAAATTAAACGGAAATACTTATATATTGTTAGCAATTTTTCAAGATAAACACTTACTGGACTGAAGCAACTCGATTATCCACACATAATTATTCAGAAAAATCAACGTGAGTATCAAATATGATACATCAGGCCTTTGAGGAATGTTTATTTGTACATTTCTCAACCGTTGTTGAATTGTATTTCATTATATGTTTTGCCCCCATAGTTAAAAATAAATAGAAACTAGTTAAATATCATCTTACAAGACATTATTGGGAGATATAGAGTAAAAATTTTAAAGATCTCATTGATTTACATTATAAGCAATCAGAATTTTAGCTATAGAAATATCAGCAACTGCACCAAATTGCATATTTTTGCTCAGTTTGTGCCTCGATGAAATAGAGGTGTTTTCCCTTACTCAAGTATGAGCTCCATATTCACCTGTATTATATGAGCCTAACAGCCTGATGTATCAAATATGATATTAAATAACAACAACAAAAATACAGAATACATTTTTTGGGGATTTTGTCTAAAGGTTCAATAAACTGTTCCAACTATTTCATATGTCAGGCTTTACAGGGTTAAAGGGATAGTTCACCCAAAAATGAAAATTCTGTCATCATTTATTCAACAGTTGATGAGCCCCATTGACTTCCATAGTATTTTTTTTTTTTTCAACTATGGAAGTCAATGCGGCTCATCAACTGTTTGGTTACCCATATTCTTCAAAACATCTTCTTTTGTGTTCAGCAGAAGAAATAAACTTATACTTGAGGGTGAGTAAATTATGACAATCTATGAAACTATCCCTGTAAAATGTTCACGAGCTGGATTCAAACTCAAATCACCCACTTGAGCACCAAAGCTAAATGTGTCGGAGCATGTGCTCAAAGCAATATGCAGTTCTATGCGTTTTTTTGTGTGTGTGTCTTGCCTGGTCGATGAAGCTGGCACAGCGAACGGCCTCCTCCATGTGTTCCTCATCAGAGCGCAGGACGGTTTTGATGCTGTTGACCAGCTCCTGTACCTCAGGGGTCAAGCTGCATGAGGACTGCTCCAGAAAACGTGCCACCAGCAGTTTTGTGTCTCTATAGTTCTGGTAGTCCACCATGGAGTTGGGACGAGGCTTCCGTTTGCCACGGCCCCGTCGTAGCGTAACCGTCCCATGCTCTGTTCCTGTCGCTGATGCCGGGCCTAACTCTGTCTGTGTAGCGGCTTCACAACTCATTACTATGAGAGAGAGAGAATCCAATATCACAATGACATATTTACCCCTGCATGTTTTTGACAAATATTTGTAAAATGATGTACACTCATTGGAGATGAAAACTCGTTTCACTTTTTTAAAGCACACAATGCTTTCAAGCAGAGCTACACAATATGAGGGGGGAAATCTAATAGCAATTTTTCACACAAAAATGCTATGCTTGTTTGTAGGGCTGCACAATTTGGCCAAATCTTTTAATTATATATTGATACAATAAAAATGATTATTATTATTATCATCAATATATTATTATTATTATTATTATGTATGTTACTATTAGATTCATATTTACATTCATGTAACTAATTATTTAATTTTGTAAATTATTATTTTTCAATAAAAATATTAAACAAGAAATATTGCTATTGTAATATTTCCCTGTACATTTTTTTTTTTTTGTATTTAAGGCAATACACCTCAGGTGAATTGAGTAAAAAAAAAAAATATCTAATAGATATCACCACACTTCAAGAGTTGATTGATTACATTAATAATTGCAAAAATAAAAAATTGTATTACAAGTTTTCTGAAATGTTATGTTTAAATATGCAAATGAAGCGTTATCTAATTAAATATGCACTAATTTGCATAAACGTCTATAACAAAAATCTGAACATTGGATGAAGTCAGGTTCAAAATACTTCTTTTCTTTTTTTATATATATATTAGAGTCAAAGGTTTTTACAGAGGGGATTTGGGATATCTCTATTTTCATAATTTTCTGAGGAATAACATTTTGTATAAAATCAGGAAAATTATATATGAATAAACCCCTCTGTACAAATCTTCAGAATGAATATAAGACTAAAACTGTAAAGTTTGGTGTATGTAAGTGCAACTGAAGCAGAGATTTCAGGCTCAGTGTAGGAGGAAATGGTAAAGAAAATGGTAAAAAAAAAAAGAATTACAAAAACTACAGACGCAAATAGATAAAGTGCTCTAAAAGATACAGTTAAAAGTGTATTTTGGATTTTTTCTTTCCACTAGTCTGAAAAAAAAAACACTTTATGAAAAGCCAAAAAGCCCAAAAAGTTTTTGTCTGTAGTGTCTCGCCTTAAGAAACATAGGGCCCTATCTTGCACCCAGCGCAAGTGACTTTGTACACCGACGCATGTATCATTCCTATTTTGCACCCGCGCAAAGCGGACTTTTCCCTCCACAGACGCACGTCGGTAAGTTAGGAAATACACTTGCGCTCCCGGGGGCGGTTCAGCGCAAAGAGGAGGCGTGTTCCGGCGCAAACGTTCCTTCATGCTATTTTGCAGGTTTAGAAAACAATTGCGCCACTAACCAGGAAAAAATAGTTTAAAGTCAGTGGCGCGTTGCGCATGTTATTCATATGCTATTTTAAGGGCGCATGCTTGGCCATAACCAATGTAGCGTGTGCACAACGCGCATACACTTTGATTCTCTCATCTACACAGAAGCAGCAGTTTTCATTTTTGCAAATCATACATTATTACGATAGATAGATAGATAGATAGATAGATAGATAGATAGATAGATAGATAGATAGATAGATAGATAGATAGATAGATAGATAGATAGATAGATAGATAGATAGATAGATAGATAGATAGATAGATAGACAATTTATTATAAAAGCATACATCTAGCTTACACATTTACCCAAATTATCATACGCCTGTTTAACCGAAGTTAGTTTGGGTGGGTTTCTCCATTCAATGTAACTTCTCTCTTTTACGGCCGTGACGAGAGCGTTGCTCTCCTCGGCTGTGAACCGCTCCTGGCGCACGCCTGGCAAATCCGCCGTTACAATAGCAATCCGCTATGGAAAAAGTGCGTCTTCTCTTAAAGGGAATGTGAGATGACGCTCTGATTGGTTTATTTCACGTTACTCCCAAACCACACCTATGAATAATGAAGCTACTTCAGACCAACCCATTTTAGATTTGCGCCTGGCGCAAGAGTCATTTATCCCGCCGGGAAAATAGCAACAGCGCCGAGACCCGCCCACAAAGTTACTTGCGCTTTGCGCTTGACACTTGCGTTTCAGATCGTTAAAATAGGGCCCATAATCATTCAAATGCTAATATTCATCGTAATTTTCAAACATTAAACCATCAAGCTTTTATTTTGCCTGAAAGCGCAGGGAATCCTGAACATTCACATTTAAGCTGAGAATGTGTGTAATTTCAGTAGTAAGACAAAGCATCAAAGTCTCTTCAAGTAATTTTAAATATCCACAGGCTATTCTGAATCTGTACTCATAAATTAAAACTGCTATTTCAAAAACACCTTCAAAATCACTGAGGGAGCCCATGGCTCAAAAATCATAATTCTCGTATAGGGTTTAGGACAAGAAACTGAACCGCTCTGTTTGACCAAGTTAAACAGAAATGTATCCATCTAAGCCAGTTGCAGCTGGTATAACGGCCAAGACCAGTTTCAGTTTTCAGTTGTACAGGAACTGGAAAAGCATAAACACTTTATAAACCGTTAATCCTACATCAGATAGATGTGTGTGAGAGATTTCATGAAGAAGAAACTTGAAGAAATGAAGAAGTCGATTTATGGCCGTGTATTTAATCGCCCTCTTCTCCCCCTCATCAGTAACACTGAGAGTCCTATATTTAAAGAAGGGCTTAAAGTAACCACTGACAGGTATAGTTCATCTAGATTTACTATCAGACCAGCACTCTGCTTTGGATACACACACCAAGTAAAAAGAAACCTCCATCTGTAATTGGAGGGAAGCCAGTGTTCATACACTAATAATAAAGAATTGTGTCAGTGTCTGCTCTTCGACCTTTTATGGAAAATATAATATAGGTAAAATATATCATATATACAGTAGTCAACATTTGAAGTGGATCAAAAAAATTCATCAAAGTTGTCCTAAGACAAGAACGGGTATTGTTCAAAATTCATGTATAACTTTGATGAAAGGTTTTGATCCACTTCAAATGTCGACTACTGTATATATATCTGACTAGACTGTCACAATTGACCAATCAGGCCATTTTGAGGATTCCTTCCCTTACCTTTGGCGGTCAGGTCTAGCAGGACGGGGTCGCTGTTGGACCTGCGGAGGCGAGGTCTGTGGGGTTTTCTGCTGTTGGAGACTGTGCTGTGAGGCTGTGAGGACTGTATCGGGGGTGTGGGGCTCAATATGGCCGTCTGACAGCTCCGGTCTGAATAAAACATGCAAACAAACTACATAAAAAAAGTAAACATCATTTGTTCTGAAGTCTTTCTTGTTTTTCTAGTCTATGTATGTCTGTTCTGTGTCAGCAACTGCAGCTTGGTTAAATCCATAAAAAGAGGAATCTGGCCAAAACAAACCTAGTCTATAAAGTCTACCAGAGACCATTTTAAGAGTTGTGCTGTTTAAATCATCATGTTACTTCATAACAAATAAATAAATAAAATCTACCAATCTATCTTAATCTTTTTGAAAGAAGTCTCTTATGCTCACCAAGGCTGCATTTATTTGATTAAAAATACAGAAAAAAAGAAGAAGAAAAAACAGTAATATTGTGGAAAAAAAATTACAATTTAAAAATTCTATTTTCTATTTACTTCTACATTTATTTGAAATAAAAATCACTTTTGGTCAATTGAATGCATCCTTGCTGAATAAAAAAAAATATTTATTTAAAAAAATTCCCTTTTAAATCTGGAAATGACAAACATGTGAAGGTCATGCAGTTCAAGTTCTGCTGTCATTAAACCAAATTCATCTTCATTTTTCAATTCAATTCCGTTTCAAATAGTTATGCTGATAATATAATTGGTAATAAAAAATTCTGTGTGAAATTAGAACATTTTGAAAAGTGGCCCCCATCTGAATAGTAACCTGTGAAGGATCATTAAAAACATGTTGTGCTATCTTTGAATGTGTTGAAGGATACAGACAGCTATAAAAAGAAAAATAAATCCCTCACCAAGGAACACTGGACATACAACTGACGCCACTAAAATACATTTCCTTTAATACACAGATGACATAATTATGGACTGGTACTGTGATACTCTGTGAGCATCTTGATTAAATATAGAGTACCAGAGGCACTGGATTCATAGAAGCGGTATCAATAACACCTTCACGAAGCAGCTCCAGATTTTCAAAAGGGAATTTTCTATTTGTTGATTATAACACCATTACACTTAACTTGCAATGTTTTAAAAGGTGAACTGTCTTTTGTTCTATGTTAAAATACTTTCACCTGCCATGGTTTAATGTTCAGAGACAACTGTAAAGGCCCGTTCACACCATGAACGATAACTATAATTATAACTATAAGTTAACGATAATTATACCATGGTCTGGGTGAATACTCGATTCTGATTGGCTGCAGGGTGTCCATTAAAACGTGATAGAGGACACCTAGTAAAGGAGTTCTGGTGAAACTGACTGTTTACCATTCGAAATTAATAAATAAATGCGCTGGCTACATCAGCTGTGAGTAACCATAGCAACAGGCAGTAAACTGAAGGGTTCTACGAGCTGAGCGGACTATAAATATCTCCGGTTGCTAAATAAACCGTCAGGCGTAACCAGGGAAACCAAGTTATTGTTTGTAAAAACTTTAGATTTCGATTGTAAAACTAATTAAAATATAAACTAATGTTTTAAAAATGTGTTATTTGGCAAGTGACCATGGTATAAGCAGGTTAATGCCCTTCGAGGTGTCCATTGTCAGGTATTAATGGACTTCGGCGGAGGCAACCATCCTTCGCTGCGCGTCGGACGGTTCACGCCTCGCCGCCGTCCATTAATACCTGACAATGGACACCTCGTCGGGTATTAACCCTTACCTATATTAGTGCCTCAGTTTTGTTGTCTGACGCTTTAAATGCTCAGGATGGATTCTGATTGGCTGTCAATGTTTTTATCATTCATCAGCTGGAAAAATTCATTCTGAAAGTGCTTTCAATTATATTGTTTCTCTGTCCCATTATCGTTATAGTCGTGGTGTGGACTCTGCTATTCTTTTACATTTAGAACGATTTTTAGAACTATGTCTTTAACATTATTGTTATAGTTATCGTCCTTGGTGTGGTCCTTAAAGGGATAGTTCACCCAAAAATGAAAATTAGCCCATGATTTACTCACCCTCAAGTCATCCTAGTTGTGTATGACATTTTTCTTTCCAACGAACACAATCAGAGATATATAAAAAAAAATGTCCTGCCCCTTCCAAGCTTTATAATGGCAGTGAATGGCTGTTTCTGTTTTGATGTCCATAAAAGTGCATCCATCCATCATAAAAAAAAGCTCCACACAGCTCTGTGTGAAATAACTAGCTTCCGGCCAAACGGATTCGACTTAAGTCTAAGCGCAAATAATGTGACGCACTGCTGATATTTACACTACGCCATGACACACTACGCTACTTCCGACGTCACAAGTTGCGTAAGTTGCGCTTTAGGCGTGAGTAGACTGCATATGTTTGTTTGGGCGGAAGCTAGAATTTTACTTTGTAACATGTTAAATATGAATATTTTTTCTTACACAAACGCATCACTTCAGAAGGCCTTTATTAACCCCCCAGAGCAGTGTGGAGCACTTATATGATGGATGGATGCACTTTTATGAACATCAAAACAGAAACAGCCATTCACTGCCTCTATAAAGCTTGGAAGAGCCAGGACATTTTTTAATATGACTCCGTTTTGAGAGAAGAATGTCATATAGACCTAGGATGACTTGAGGGTGAGTAAATCATGGTCTAATTTTCATTTTGGGTGAACTATCCCTTTAAGTCTGTAATGTCAATGTTTATCTATACTGCTCCTCTCAACAGGTCTATTTGCAAAAATACAACTAGTTCATACCATCACTGGGCGTCTCCGTCTCTGCATTCTCTGTGAGGACCTCGGTCAGATCGGTCATTTGCACCTCAGTATTCTGGGCCTGATATAAATACAGAAGGTCAGTGAGCGGACAAGGACTGTATTTGATTGAGCTGTTGCCAATGTAAGCCTGCCGGACCAGGACACGGTACCATGTTTGCTGAAATGAGGTCAGTAAGGTGAAATGCTATCATGAATAAATGCTGTAAATGCTAACTGCCTTTTGACTTTCATCACAGAGATGATTATGCGATAGCAGATGGCATATGATCACTATATGAATCAGTACCTGAGCTGCTGGTTGCGGTGCAACAGCTTCATAAGGTGGAGGAGGGTCTAGAGGACAGAACACCTCCACTCCTTTAATTCTGGCACCGTATATATGAGGAAGGGGAATCATACCGTCACCAAACATCCTGTCAAAACACACACATTTACACTGTAAACAAGCCATGAGAAAATATAACGACAGTAAACACTGAAAATATACACCCATTAGTGTTTGATCAGGACATCCAATGAAACAGGAGTATATCATGCTTTCCCACACACAAACTTTAATCCTGTTTTAAGTTGCCAAAATATTTTGGTTGCCTGCCAAACACTGAGCCATCCACTCACAAATCTGATCAATCCTGCTGTATTTTTGGTTAAGAATTCAAGATCAAAGTGCACGTCTGTGCGAGTGTGTGTGTGTGTATGACATTAATACTTCAGCAGGATCATGGAATGCTTGAAAGATTGTATAATACTGTATACTGTAAAAAGTGAAACTATGCAGATACCTTATTAATACCTTAATAGATATTTCACCTGATTAGTTTACATATACCCACATTACCGTTTAAAATTAAAAGTTTATTGAACGGAATTAATATTCCGCAAGGACACGTTAAATTTATCAAAAGAGACAGTAAAAATATTTATAATAATGTTACAAAACTGTATTTTAAATAAATGCTGTTCTTTTGAACTTTCTATTCATCAAAGCATCCTGAAAAAGTGCTTTCCACAAAATATTATACGCAGCACAACTGTTTTCAACATTGATAATAATAAAAATGTTTCTTGAGCATATTAGAATGATTTCTGAAGGATCATGTGACACTGAAGACTGGAGTAATTATGATGAAAATTCAGCTGTGACATCACAGGAATAAATTACTTTTTAAAATGCAATATCTTAAAACAGAAAACAGTTATTCGAAATTGTAATAATATTTCACAAAATTACAGTTTTTACTGTATTTTTGATCAAAATGCAGAACGTAAAAAACTTTATTCAAAAAATTTTTTTTTAAAACTAACTTTTGAATAGTAGCGTATTTGTCACCTAAGATTGATTTATTGAGGATAAGAGACTTCTTTCAAGAACATTATAAATCTTACCAAAATTTTGAACGATAGTGTATGTTGTACAACATTATTCATATTACTTATGCAAATTATATATTATGTTTTATATTTAATTATGATTATTCCAAACGTTTACTTTTTATTTCGTTTCATTTTAAATAAAAGTAGTACAAATCATCAAATAAAAAGTATAGATTAATATATGTGTCGTTAAAAAATAAACACAATACGGTTGATTCAGTAATAATAATTCAATTAAATCATATTTTACCTCCGAGCCAGACGAGGGGTGTAAGAGTAGAAGGTGGAGAAGTATGAAGGAGGAGGTGCAGGGGCTACAAATTCGTCTGGGTCAGGAAGATGAGTCTGCTCATCCACTTCCTCTGGGACAGGCCTGGCCTCTTCCTGCCAAAGACCATCATTGTCACATGACCAGGGCTTAGAAATATCTGACACAACATGACTAAACAGTCTTAATAATCTATGCCACACACTGACCAATAATTAAATTATTGGAATATATACATTTGTATATAGTTTTTTCTTCTTCATATTTTCTGTGATATGATTTATCTCACCATGCAGGGCCGTCTGGTTGAGAAGATCTGGAGATATCTGAGCGCAGCAGCAACCAGACACACAGCTGTGGCCAAAGCATTCAGCGCACACAATGCAAAGAGCACTTTCTGGAAGAGAGAAAACTCAATGACATCCGAATCTACTGTACATGGCCCTCTGGAATTCTTCATTTTCATTGGTCTGTCGTGGCATTCTGTAGTCAAATATTTTTCCTAACCTGACCTAATTATACCAAACTGCTTATTTCCCATTTCCCAAATAAATGATTTCCTATATGCCTGTTTGACGTCTATTATATCTTTTATCCGTCTTCTATATACACACACCAGACACTTTTTAGGTACACCTGTTCAACTTGTTAACACATATCAAATCTAATCAGCCAATCACATGGCAGCAACTCAATGCATTTAGGCATGTAGGCATGGTCAAGATGATCTGCTGAAGTTCAAACTGAGCATCAGAATGGGGAAGAAAGGTAATTTAAGAGACTTTGAGTGTGCCATGGTTGTTGGTGCCAGATGGGCTGGTCTGAATATTTCACAAACTGCTGATCTACTGGAATTTTCATCTTCTGATGGCTACTTCCAGCATGACACAAAGCTCAAATCATCTCAACTGGGTTTCTTGAACATGACAATGAGCTCACTATACTGAAACTGACTCCTCAGTCAACAGATCTCAATCCAATAGAGCAACTTTAGGATGTGTTGGAATGGGAGATTCGCATCATGGATGTGCAGCCGACAAATCTGCAGCAACTGCGGGAGGCTATCATGTTAATATGGACCAAAATCTCTGAGGAATGTTTCCAGGACCTTTTAAATGTATGCCACGCATACATTTAAGGCAAAGTGTATCTAATACAGTGGCTGATGAGTGTATATCCATCCATCCATCCATCCATCCATCCATCCATCCATCCATCCATCCATCCATCCATCCATCCATCCATCCATCCATCCATCCATCCATCCATCCATCCATCCATCCATCCATCCATCCATCCATCCATCCATCCATCCATCCATCCATCCATCCATCCATCCATCCATCCATCCATCCATCCATCCATCCATCCATCCATCCATCCATCCATCCATCCATCCATCCATCCATCCATCAGTAGAGCGTTGGTGTAGAGCGTTAGTGCTTGCAATGCCAAGGTCATGGGTTTGATTCCCAGGGAAAGCAAAACTGATAAGAATGTAAAATAAATAAATAAATGTGTACCTTGAAATGCAATGTAAGTCGCTTTGGATACAAGCGTCTGCCAAATGCATAAAATGTAAATCTATCTATCTATCTGTATGTCTATCTATCTATCTGTCTGTCTGTCTGTCTGTCTGTCTGTCTATTGTGATATAAATATTTTATGTAATGCGTATTTTCAACATTAAATGTACAGAGAAATGCAGACTAAGGATGCTCAGGTCAAAGGCCATATATACTTAGCCAAAAAGTGCTTAACACAGTAGAACTAACAGTCATATGATTAGCTTAGATCATTACAAACCAATCACCAGAGCAAATCACAGTGAAGAAGACTTGAGTGACATTGATTTTACTCAACTGTATGATGTAATGTACATGTATCTTTCTATTCAGGAGACTCACTTGGTTGCTGTGGCCAGTGATCATGAATAAAACTTTTCTACAAAGATCAACCTGAGAGTCGTGTCAGATATTTGCTGCGCAGCTGAGGAATAGAAGTACTAAAGATTCTACAGTCAAAAGACCACCGCGGAGACAGTGATAGTGTTGGAAGACTATAGAGCCACTCTGAGTTAGTATTAATGATCCTGTGTCGGACCAGCGTACACCTGAGAAGGACGGTGAGAGTGTTTAGATGCTAAAGACCTGTGTGCTCATGTGTGATTGAGGTAGTGATAGTAGCTTCTTGACGGGACGCTGTCACCTTACTTCAGGGAACTATTGTATTGTATTGTAAGTATTCATCTATCTATCTATCTATCTATCTACTGTATCCATCTATCTATCCGTCTATTCATCTGTATGTCTGTCTGTCTGTCTATCTATATATATATATATCAACCAAGTAGTAGTGTAATAATGTTTTAATACTTCAAAAAAAATTACAAAGATGAACACACACCTTGAGCAGGATTCTCATTGTGCCACATGCATGACCTGCGTAGATCTTAATCAGCTTGTCCTCTTTGCACTGATTGCTCGGTGTTTCTGCACAACAGTAACAGAGATCGCCCTGCTCACTCTGAAACACAGAAACACATTTATTATGTTTGTTTCTCATTGTTGTCTGATGACATAATATAGTAATACTTAAAGAACTGCTTGGATTCAAAGTAGGAGACTGAGGATGAAGTTTCCAAGCACTTGTCTTCTACATTTGACAGTCTTTTGATCTGCATGCGATAACAGCTCAAAGATATGAGCTCACGAATATGATAAAAGAACAGCTTTCCTATCCTGGAAATGACAGCAGCCCAAAACCTAATTCAAATCCAAGGAAAGCTTTTGGCTTTGACTCTCAATTTCAGGGCTCTCTGTGACTTGGACAAACTTCAGTCCTATACGCATGGTACAGATGACAGATGTATGGTCTGAATCAGGTCTGTACAGATGTGCTTTTTTCCATAATGTGTTCTGGGTGTTTGCAATGAGGTTCCAAGGGTGTTCTAGGTGGTTGCTATGTAGTTGTTTACAAATAAGTAACAAGTCTCTCTGATATTCTAGTCAGAATACAAATGTTCTGCACAATTTGAGTTGCAGATGTTGCAGGCTTAGTACACTAACTCCTCTTTGCTGTAACACTACAACGAATGGTTACACTTTATTTTAAGGTGTCGTTGTTACAGTGTAATTAGACATTTAAGTACTGAGTAATATTAATTAACTACATGCACTTACTATAGGGTTAGGATTAGGGCTTGGTTCAGGGTTAGTTGCATGTAATTATGCATAATTTATAGTTATTACTATAGTAACTACATGTAACATATGTAACAATGACACTGTAAAATAAAGTGTTACCCAACGAATGTTATTTATTAGTTTATGTAGGATAGTTTGTGTAGCTCTGTGTTGCCCTAATAATGTATCTTAAGTGTTACCCCACTTCAATTTGTGATTCTATTTATATTTTGCATCTAGGTTCTTGAATACAATCATCAATACATGAGTCATTTGACATTGTAATGTTATTATCTCAAACACAGCACATTTCCTAGTGCACAGATTCCTCACCAGCTGGCAGTTAATGGTACTGGAGACCAGCTGAGCCCCCTGACAGCAGAGGATGAACCCAGCCAGGTTTAGCAGGATACAGACCACTGACAGCAATACAAACAGATTTACCTGTGTGAGAGACAGAAAAAGATTAATACCAGTCAGTCATTTTATTTGACAATTATAATATTACTGCCCAAATCTGGCTTTAGCAAATTATACTTGCACTAGTGTTCACAAGTTTGGGGTCAGTGAGATTTTTTTTAATGTTTTTGAAAGAAGTAAATGTTTTATGTAATTTAAAATAACTGTTTACTATTTTAATATATTGTATTTTAAAATATATTTTTTTCCTGTGATGGCAAATATGCTTTTCACCATCATTACTCCAGTCTTTAGTGTCACATGATCCTTCAGAAATCATTCTAATATGCTGATCTGCTGCTCCACCAAACATTTCTTATTATATGAATAGAACGTTCAAAAGAACAGCATTTAATGCATCCAAGAATCTTACTGACCCTAAACTTTTGAAAAGTAGTGTGTATGAATGGCAACAAGAAGAAGCTGATGGTCGGCTTGAGACTTAATTAACTGAATGTCTTAACTGAATGTCTGGAGTGCACAGATCCTCTTTAAGGAGTCATTTAAGGGCCTAACTACTGCCTTTAACATAAGGACATGGGCATACAGAAGATTAACCCTGAAAACATATGTTCAGATCAATACAGGATCCATTCTGTGTAGCAAACATCATATAACCACTTTCAAGTTAAAATTGGATCTGCTTATTCAAAAGGGAACACAAAAACCGCCGCCTTAAATACCATCAGTCTTAGATTGGCAAAACACACATACCAATAGTAGCATTGGCCGTTTCCATGTGGTTAGCCCTATAATCCCAGAGAGGATGACCTGCAGAAAACAAACAGTACTTTCAGTGAAGAGGCAAACACTCACAGACAGGTTAACTGATAATGAACCCATTATCACATGATGTACACTCTCAAAAGGGCTTTCAGCACTTTCAATGACTCATCTCACTCAGTGTGGTGTTAGCCGGCAGCCTCACTCAAATACTATTGTCCATTCTCGGCTCTCTTGCGTTTCCTCTAACCCTGCCACTTCCTGTCGATTACACTGAATGATGTGGGACTGCCATTTCAGCTGAGCGGATCCTGTGTTTAGCTCATTTCTTTTCATACATATTAAAAAAGTATTTTACCCCATTGTTAAGTGTAAAATGTTTTGTCAGGTAACTTTTTAAAAAATCATTAAATAATTCATTAATTAATCAATATTAATCAATATATTATTTAATAAGACAATCAACTTGACAGTGATTTCAGCATTGTTATAACATCTTTATTTACATCGTTGGTAAATGACTGGTAAAATGGTAGATTTTTTACCTGAGTTTTTAGAGTTAACGTTTCTTGATTTTCTTCATCAATAATGAATTTCAAATTCAAATGTATAAATAAGCAAACATTAGATCTTGTTAGAACTTTTGTTTACATGCCAAAATAAGTTTTTTGGTTTTTTTTAAGTGTGTGGTATGCATAATATGGCAGCTTTACTTAAAAACAGTATCTCACTATAGAGTGTTAAGCAGTAAAAGAGATTCACACTCAACCATGACTTCACTGACGAGTTCACTCAGCTCCTGCCAATGACCACAAATGTAAACCATACTTAAATATGGGAAATAATAGTGTAATTTGCACTTTTGAGGGAAAAACTTGCCACTAGTTTCTAAAGATTTGAAAACTTAAGAAGAAATTCCAGTTAAATTATTATTTATTATTTAATATAATATATTACTAATTTATTTAATTTGATTGGATTTAAATTATTAGTTCGTGTAACTTAATCAGCCTAACAACATAAGGTTACACCAATAAAATAAATGGACAGATCAGGTATAAATATTTCCTTGAGGCAACAACTGCACATTAGTGGCCTCTAACTAATAACTAATTTACAACATTAACAGATCAGATCTTTCATCATAGTGAATTATTGGTAAACTATATAGCATATAGCAAATAGGCTGAACTAAAAGTGTACCAGCACGTTTCTGTATCAGACTACAATGGAAACACATTAGACCGCAATAAAACTTCCTTATACCTGTTCGTTTGTAATGAATCAATTAAAAGCTGTAGACAAACACAGTGACATGTTACCAGGCAAACATTTTAATATCTGTACTGTAGCATGTTTATGTGGTGTAAAATAAAAACATTAGCACCTCTGATTATGGCCAGTAATCTAATACTCACAGAAGAGCCGGCCCAAAACGGACAGGAGTTTCTAATAGGGGGCGAGTTGCTAAGGGACAGAGCCCCGAAAGAGAGCGCCACCATGGAGCAGCCGAGAACCAGCTGCAGCAAGCCGAGGGACAGCAGAGGGCGAGCGGGCAGCAGCGCCGAGGTGATCCGCGTCTGAGATCCAGACATACGGGCCGGGAGAGCGGACACACAGCGGCTGCGACTTCTGTAAGAGGCGTTAGCGAACTGATGGGCCAGAGCAGCCCCTGATAAACGACAACAAGATCCAGGCAGAACTACGGGCAGAGACATTGGAGACGCACGAGCAGCCAAACAACAATACACATTAAACCCGCGTAGTGGCGCTCACTCATTTTACGCTGTATCTCTCAAGGCGACGATTGTTTCTTTAAACTGCCCGTTCCGCGTTACTTCCATGGTCCTGTCGAGGTAGCTGAGTATTGGTTTTAAAATAACTAGGCTCTGTGACCTGCTGCTCGGGTTTGGTTTCACATTTTTTGGGCAGTGCGAGCGGAGAGGCGGGGGAGGGTTCGTGGGAAGAGACGACACACACATGTCTGGTTCACTATCTTTGTGGGGACTTTTTATACTGTACAAACTGTATATTCTATCCCCTTACACTAAACCTACAAATCACAGAAAACTGTCTGCATTTTTACATTTTCAAAAAAACTCCATTTAGTATAATTTATAAACTTGTTTCCTCATGGGGGCCTCAATTTAGGTCCCCACAGTGACACGAGTCTGTGTGCATTCAGTCCCCAACACCAGGATGGAAAAACACACACACACACACACACACACACACACACACTGTTCGGCGAGTGAGAAGAAAGACCGTATCAAGAGGGTGAAATTATAATGTCATCTTTTGTGGTGAACAACATGAAGCATCATATTGTCTGTAATGGAAAATGTACCACATTTTTTGCTCTCTATAATTTATTGAGAGTGAAATCCATATCTTTATTACGAAATAAACATTTGAACACCAACACACTGGCACATTTTTTCTGTGAAAAAACCCCCCGACATAATTAGCAACGCAAATACAATATAACCTATTGAAACAAACTGCAAAATGAGAAATATTTGGTTGTAGATAACAATTGTGTCAAACACATATTCATGGGAAAATAAAGACATTTCTATTGCAGATTTAAAATCAACTATTAAAACCAATCCATTTGAGATATTAAACTATGCCATATTTGGTAGCCTATTTTTAACATAATATTATACATAACATTTGCCTTAAGGATAATAGGCTATTTTCATCGTAAATTATACCTAAGTGGATTTCGTTTTATATTAAAAAGAAATATGGTAACAACATTTGCATTTTTTAATGATCCTACATGTGATGTTTATTAGGCTATTCTACTACTTTTTATACAGCCCATGGCAAGGCAGCTTAAGCACATTAACAGGTTTCTTTCTGACATTTTTACATCGTGTTGATTATTGTGAAATGCATGAAGTTTTCTGATGCTGAACACTGGGGTGCTTCTTCTATGATCAACGACATGTTGCAGTCATGCAATGGCCTGGGTCAGAGCCATGGAGAGAGAGAGTTGCGACACTCTTTGATGTCGCCGCTATGGCTGTCACGTGGTTCATGTAAGCCCCAATAGTTCCAAAACGTACGCTGGCTGTCATGTTCTTCTATGGGACAGACAGCAGCGATTGCATTATTGAACGGTAAATATAAAATAAAACACACACCCAAGTACTTTTTCAGCTGTTATTGCATTATTGCATTTTGTTAATGTCAGTTTTGCATTTGGAGATAAGTTTTAAGCTATATTTTTGGAGGGAAAAGCTTAGTGTTCATGTTCGCATGGGTAGTAGCACTGGCTTTAGCGGCTCTAACTTAACTTTTCCATATCATTCATCTGATGATGGACGTCTCATGATATTTATTTTAGCACAACTGGGCTGTATTAGGCTATTGATTCCCGTGATTTTGCTTATAAATTTTGATTCAGCCATTAGCCTACCTTTGTGATCACGCAAAGAGGTCTGCCGTGGCGGTCCGTTCAGAATTCGCTTAGAAGCTAGCTCACTTCTTCTGATGAAAGTGGCCATCCCCCAGGACCACAACGTGAAACATAATCATGTTAAGACTAAGAATATTATTTTAAGATTAAGCCATACACATTATCAAAACTATAACAGATTAAAAACGAATTTAAGCATGGCTGATACAAATGAAGGTTTTCAAATAAAATATTTTTTATTAAACAATGACAGACAACAAAAATGTGTGCTTGTGTGTGTGAAGAAGAAAAACAAAAACCAGGGGCAGGTGATCCATGAAACAGACAGGACTGGTGATGGCCATAACAATCCTAAAGGTCCAGCATTGTTCTCACAAGCCGCTTCACTCAAGACAATAATAACATAATGAAAAGTTAGTATATCCCAAAAAATTTAATTAAATAAAAGTTGCTATAAAGGTGGTAGCGATTCATTACCGAACTCTTAGCTGACGAAGTCGCGCTAGCTAACTAACGTTAGCTAGCAGGCAGTGCTTGAAAATTGGTTGAAACAACCAACATAAAATATAAATAATTACGCTGTGCATGTACAAATGAAGACCAGTATAAGCATCGCAAAGGGCCTCTGATACAATATAGACAGTTGACAATTCAAAAGAGGTCGACATTTCGGCAACTTAACTCTGGAACAACTCGACGCGCAGCAATGTAAGTGAATGGTGTCCAACGCCCAAATGACAGTGTTTGGAACTATTCCGATCTTCATATCCCGGAAGTAGGCGGTTAAAAGCGCCGCCATTATTTACAACGGAGGTCTATGGGAGTGTCGCAACTCTCTCTCTCTATGACTCTGGCCTGGGTGAATGGAAAGCCCATGCGGAATGACGTTTTACGAGCTAATTGGTTAACTTGTTACGAGCTCTGTAGTTGCTATGGTGACGACGATGGCTTCATTGCGCCTGTTTGAAAACTAGCTAGCAAGTTAGGTAGCTTTCGTTAAATCTCGGTGCACGTGCAAACAAAGTAAAAAGAAAATAAATTTACCTGAAACTTGTTTTACTCCCAATTTATTTGTGGAGAATATCGCAGTTTTACAGGATGTTTTCTAGCTATCAAAAATAAAGCTGATAAACATGACTAAAGCACCTGTGCACCACCGGAAGCGTTTCGGCGTGTCATTTCCTATGGTTATTTCTCCAGAACAAACTTCTTCCATACTGAGTGAGTTTGACCAGGTTAATATGGTCGTACAACGTTATGTGAGTAGTATGTAACGTTAAATAACTGACTGGCTGACGGTCAGCTAAAATAATAAGCGCAGAGAATACAACGCCACGGGTTTTTTTGTTTTTATATTTAGCTAACATGCGTTTATTCTACTTTATAACAAATATGTGGTCATAAAACTAGTTTTAACATGGGTTATGATAAAACAACAAAACTACAGAAATTGTTATACGGTACGGGATGGACATTATTGAAATGCTTCAAAAAAGTGCTGCAGTGAATGATGATAGTGATAATGTAGATATAATAATAACGTTAGATGGATTATACACTTATGCCGCTTTCACGTGCTATCGGAAATGTCTTACTTCCCAGTTCCCACTTCTGAAGTCGTGATTACGAGCTTATCGCATTCAAATTGCGACTTAAGAGAGCGTTTTAACTAGGAAACTGGTATATTTACGATCATTCTGATGGCACGTGAAGGCAGCATTACTTTTAAACATATTATTTTTAATTCTTTAAGGCCCTGTGCGTTTGACTTTCTATGTTCAATTGAGTTTAAGGTTCATCTAAGGTAATGCTGTATGTGATCCATCAATACATGTTATTCTGTTACAGACAAGAGCAACGCATTACCAGTCCTGACCAGAGGGTGGCGATATTGACTGAGAAACTTTGGTGTTTACAGAGTGCAGCTTCTGGTGAAGTTATTACAGCAAGTTCTCAATCTCATCATACAAATATCCTTCCAGCTGCTTTTCCTTCTGTCACTTTTTGATTAAAATGGTTTTGTTCTTTGCTAGAAAAGTTAGAATAAGCTGCAAGTCAAGCCTGTTTACACCAGAGCAAGAAAAGTGAGCTGGAGTCAGAGAAACAACGGATGTATGAATTTTAGGTAATGAGACGAGTGTTCCAAGCCCTTTTTGTGTTTACACCAAAACTGCAGAACAGTGGGATGTGGGATGTTTTCACGTTAGCACTGTCTGACTGATGCATCCTGACTATGCTTTATAGCCTTCATATGCTGGATTTGGCTGTAGTCTACAATGAGAGAAGGGTTTTATGGAACGTAATCGAGTTGGCTGCTGGTCAGTTCAGTGGAGGAGCAGTTGGCTCAGTCCCAGGCCGTGAGAGACCTCTCAGCCCAATTACGTACACAACTCGGCCAGCTTTTAGTAATAAACAGTAGTGTAGGCAGCTCAAGATGTTTGTTTTTTGTTTGCAGTTTAAGGTTTTTAATAACAACTGTCAGATACATACTGACCTGAAGTTTATAAATGCTGTGTATTTGTGGCACTATCAAATCATTAATCTGTTTGTTTGAGCGTCCTGGCTAGCCCAAATGCCACAACATTGGTTTAACCAATGGCGTGAGATTTGGGGCAGGGCTATCTGTTTGCCTGACCAATGGCAGCTGGGGAGTGTTCAAGAAACTTGTTTGGAAACATTGGCTGCTTCCGAAATCGCATACTCTCTTGAGTAGGTACTTATTTTGAATAAGTAACTACTTCCGACCACTAAAAAGGTATGTTCTATATAGTATGAATGTAATCTGGATGTACTACATTCCCTATGTTGCCCTTATCACGTGACCGACCAGTTGCGTCATGTCACTGCCGTTCACAAATCCTCTCCCATGGCCTCATGGGATAGTAAAGTGTCCATCGTAAGCACACTTTAGAAGAAGTAGGTAATCCGGGTACTTTTTGCCTACTCTCTTATGAGTACTGTGTATTCGGACATGCTACTTTTATCACATACTGTTTTTCAAACTTTATATTGGGAAGTATGTGATTTATGAAGTAGCCAGTGTTTATTTTTGCAACACTATAGGGCCAAAAATGACACACTTTCAGCTTTAAGAAATATCTCATCAACAGCTAAAGGTGCAATTCAGTGGTCTTGATCAGAGGTATTTAGTCACACCAAAGCAAAAGCTTTCATTGAAAACTGGCTTTGTAGAAATCGCCTGTTGAAAAGTGTACATTTCTGTTTAAATGTTTTTGGTAAGTAAGGATCTTTTTATCTTTGAATTAAACTTATCAGCAAGTATGCATTTAATTGATCAAAAGTGACAGTAAAGACAATTATAATATTACAAAAGGTTTGAATTTCAAATAAATTGATGGAAAAAAAAATCCTGAAAAAAAGTACCATGGTTTCCACAAATAATAACAGCAAATCAGCATATTAGAAGGATATCTGAAGGATCGTGTGACACTGAAGACTGGAGAAATGATGCTGAAAATTCAGCTTTGCCATCACAGGAATAAATGACAATTTAAAATATATTTAACGAAAAATCCAAAACAGTTGTTATAAATTTCAGAATATTACTGTAGTTATGATCAAATAAATGCAGCCTAAGAGACTTCTTTCAAAAACATTCAAAAAATCATATTTTAGAATACAGTGTCATTATTATTTTTTCTCTAAATGTTGACAATGTTTCTCAAAATGTTCTTTTTCTCTCGGTTTCTGTTTTCAACAGAAAAAGAACTTGCTGGACATTTAAGATCATTTAAACGAACTCATTTTAAAGAATTGCTTTTTCAGACTGTGTTTATGACACTTTTGAGTTGTTGGCAGAGACAGAACAGCATGAGTCTGGTCGAGCTGCCAGGTCTGCGCAGTGAGACAGAATTGATTAGAAAGCAGCTTTAGCAAGCCAAGAGAGAGGCAGATCGACTGCAGTTCGGCACAGCCTGTACCAGCCTCAGACTCCAACAGGAATAACTGCAATTGCATCTTATATTAAAGGATGTACCACATGCATTGAGTTCAAAATGATGCAAAGAAGGCTCACAGTTCCATTTACTCCACATCTTCTTTGTCTACATTTCTAAGCAACAACCTTGACAAACGACTGCTGACACAAGGCGACATCATCTATACTCATATTGTTTACAGCACTGTGCCAACCAAACACAGTACCAAAGTTGACAAAAAGCTCCTTAAAATAAAACAAATTTGTTAATTTTACCGCGAAATTAACATAAACATGAATTTGCACAGAAATAGCATAGAGTCTGATAGGACACACACAGCCTTTGACAAAAGATGTGGGAAGTGTTTCTCCTCCCTTTTAAAACTTAAATAGTCTTTTTCCTGATGTCTGAAAGCCTTTCAAAACAGGCCTGCTGCGACCCACCGGTTGAGAACCATATGTTCTTCAGAGAATGCAGGCAGTTTTGAGGCTTTTCCAGTGCTTATGTCTCAGTGTTGTTATACATGATTCAGTTGGAGAGAAGGCATCTGCCGGTGTTGTTGAAGCAGTGGTATATCCGCAGCAGGTCCATGTCCCGCTGGAAGAGGTTCAGGGTCTGCTGGAGGTCATGAGGACAGAGGCAGGTGACCGGATGATGAGTGCAGGACTGGAAAGTGCCATGCAGTTCATCTCGGAGCACAGCTGCACTGTGGACATGCAACGATATTTAACTAACCAGATCGAGCAGCTCAGAGGAGAGAACCAACAACTGAAGGTGGGGAAATTTGGGGTAGAATTCAACTACTACACAATTTAGGATGCCTTAGCTATTAGGTTGTTTTTTGTTCAGAGGATAAACCGGTTATAGATTAAATGACCCCATTCATGGGCATTATTGATAATGAATGGCTAGAACAAGAAGAGCTATGTAGCTAAATAGCAATTATTTTATATTGCACTTCTTCTCATAATTAGCCCTTGCTTGACATTCATATTGCGGTTGGTTTTAACAGGCTGCATTGAGACAGGCAGAGCTCAGACTCAGCACAATGGCGGGAGAGAAGGCCTGTCAGCAGGCTGCGCTCTCAGAAAAGACCTGCAGTGTTGATCAGCTTACTTTCGAGAAACAGCAGATGACCGACGAGCTGGAAGTGCAGCGTATGCAGCTTACCCAGCTGAAAGGTACAGACACTGATTCATCTGAATGCTATCACAAACTGCAGACCAACTATAAACACTGTTCAATGTACATTGTCCCTATAAACTATTTGAATGCTTAATTCTTGCTTTTATTGTACCGTATTGTTATTGCATGCATTGGTTTGGCAGAAGCAAAAATTCTAACCAAGTGACATCTGGGTCAATGACATATAGTAGGATTCATATTATTCACGAAAAGAAAAGTTAAGTGATTTTAAGAAAAGTCTAAATTTAATATTGTGTAACAATCAAATCTAAATTAAGAACATAACTACACCTTGAATACATGAGTGTACACATCTCAATTATTATTTCCAGGTTTTTAAATATATTTACAGAGGTAATTTTTATTTATTTTTTACAAATATCATAAAATATTCATAAAGGTTTTTGGGGAATATGTTTTAAAACCTGAACCTTGCCTTATTTAAAAAGCTCAAATTATCTGATATTTTAAGAGATATTGACCTCTGTATGATGTCATTTCTTGGTTTATGTTTTTGTCTGTTTGAAATACATAATTTGCCAGTCAACAGTTTTTCCAGATATTAATGTGCAGTAAAACAGTTTTGTCATATAATATAATACTGTTTAAAAGTTTTTAATGGTAAAAAAAAAAAAAAAAAAATGTATTCAGCAAGGATAATTCTGTTCTTTGGAACTTTCTTTTCATCGAAGAAAAAAATATCCTGGAAAAACAATTTTTCCACAAAATATTAGGCAGCACAACTGTGTTAAACATTTATAACAACAATAATAAATGTTTCTTGAGCATCAAATCAGCATATTAAAATGATTTCTGAAGCACTGAAGACTTGAGTAATGATGCTGAAAATTCAGCTTTGGCATCAAAGGGATAAATTACATTTTTAAATATTAAATAAAAAAAATTCATTTTAAATTATAATAATATTTCACAATATTACTGTTTTATTGTATTTAATAGTGAAATAAATGTAGCCGGGTGAGCTTAAGAGACTTTTCAAAAACATTAAAAAGAATCTTACCGGCCACGCAAGCTTATGAATGGTAATTAATATTTTCTTAGAAATGTTAATAAAAGATTATGGCCATGTCCTTTAACATTTCATTTGAAGCATTTCTTTCTTTTAATGAGATTTTTGTTTTCATTATTATATCACAGTTGGATCACCTTGACATTTTTGATATTGTTCCCCATTAATCAGAGGGGCAGGAAGCTTTTATAGAGCTATTTGGCAGGAAGACCAGTGAGCTGGAACAACAGAGCCTTAACCTCAGGACTCAGCTGAAGACCGTGCGGGCAGAACTGACCCAGGCCAACAGTTGGTTGAGAACCTTGGAGGGAGCTGATGGTCATGGTACATACACACACAAAATACTTTTTGTTTGTTTGTTTTAATAAATCATTTTTAAGGCTACAGGTAGGAAGGGGAAAAAAAGACATTTAAAATGAACAATGATCCACAATTCGCCCTCAGTAACCTCACAGGACTGGCCCCTGAGTTTTTCAGAGATCAAAGCTTTGAGAAAAAAAAATCCTAATACACTCAAATACAAATATAGGCATCCGTACCAATTCATAACACTGCTGATATTTAAAGTGAGGATGTTTTCACAGTGTTACCTCAGGAAAAACCAGACCGAGGTCAAGTGTATATAAAATAAAAGGCGGAAGACCAAACCCTGCGTTACTGGATTCATTTACATTCTTTACAGAGAGCCAGTGTGAGGCCGTGGTTTTGTTGTTTTGCATTTTGGATAATGGCAGGAAGACGGCATACTGAGATTATAGATCTACTCCGTGCACTCCTGCTGTTATTCCACTATGTACTTTTCCATCACTTAATCCGCACAAAGTATGCATTTTAACATTTTTACAATGTTTTCAGCTGTTTGGCGTCCGTGTATTGAGACATTGTTAAAGAACATTTTTGTTCTCGCTGTGTGCAGTGGTTGTGGGGGCTGTTACATAATGTAGCTATGATTTCTTAGGTCTGACCTCTGTAACCCTCCATTGTTTCATTTTGTCCCATTCAATTGTGAGAGAGACAGAATGGGAAAATGGTCTCATATGACGTAAGTTTCTGTTCATTGGTTCTCTGGACAAAGTGTCTTTTGAAATGCAGACAATACATTAACAATATAGTCCAAGTTATTCTCTTGTGAACGTGATACAGCTGACATAACCTGAGAAACAATTCTCAAATAGGGCGATACCTCAGTAATGCATCGTACATAATATTCCTCTTTCAGACAGGACAGGGAATTATTCTGAGTTTCATTCTTGGTATTTACTGTGGTTGAACTGATTGGAATGTGTTTTATATGTATTTCAGGTCTCAGGGTTGCTCTCGGGATGCAGAAACAGATCACTGCTAAAAGAGAGCAGATTGATTTTCTGCAAAGCCGAATTCAGTTGCTGGAAGAGACCATCGAGAAGCTCAAGATGGTGAAATGCATCACTAACAAGAAATTTCTGTTTCTCACAGTAACTCCCTGTTTCTAATTAGTGTGTATATGTAATGTTAAAATAGAAGGTGTCCAGGTCCAGGTATATCTAAGTTAGAGGTTTTCAGCCCTGCTTGTGAAGTCCCACTGCCCTGCTTCAGCTTGTGATTTTCAAGAGCTTTAGCTGATTCAGGTGAGTTTTATTAGGGTTGGTGAGAAACTTTGCTAGACAGTGGGCCTCCAGGAGCAGGGTTTAAGACCTATGATCTAAGTAAGTATATAGGTAATAATGTTATCATAATTCATGATTTGATCATTTTCAGACCAAAAAAAAGGTGTATATTTATGTATTTTCCAAATAATTAACAACACTTGAAGGGAAGGTATGGCCTCAGATGTGTCAAAACACTGTAAATTAACTGGGGCTTTCAACCTCATGGGGTCTGTATTCTAAAAATGGTACTTTATTATTTATCTTGTAAGTGAAACTGAAACATTCTCCTTAAGCTTGAAACCAGGGGAAATCATTTTTATTGACTGACGAGCACTTTTCTGTTTTCACAAAGCACTGTCAGGGATACCCCTTTCCCACCACTAATATGCATGAAATATTTATAGGAGAAAGACAGTGGGAAATATGGCCTGAATGTCGGTGTAACTTGCTCTGGTATGCTTGTTTGAAATGAAATGGAATCATCTCAGAGAGACAGTTTCCAGGCTAATCGCTTTTTTTGTATTTGTTCTACAGGCGTAGTCATAAGTTTACATACACTCTGCAGAATCAGCAAAATGTTAATAATTAAGTAAAAAAAAATAATAAGAGGGATCATACAATTTATTTAAATTTTTGTATGTGGTACTGACCTACATAAGCTGTATCTTATAACAGATGTTTACATATAGTCCCTAAGACACTGAATTGACACAAATAAACCAGTTCATAAGTTTAATTCTTATAACATGGATGATGTCTTGTGATAGTTGTTCATGAGTCCCTTATTTATCCTGAGTTAAACTAAACTGTTATTAAACTGTAAATGCACAAATCCTCAAGGTCCTGTGCATTCTTTGGTTTTCCAACATCTTCTGCATCTTTGAACCATTTCCAGCTGTGACTATGATTTTGAAATCCATCTTTTCACACTGAGGACAATTGAGGAACTCATACACAAATATTACAAAAGCTGCAAACACTCAATGGTGCTCAAGGAAACATGATGAATTATGAGCTGGGGATATAAGCTTTTTGAACGGGATGTAACTTGTATTATTTCCTCTTTTTTACTATTAACACTTTAGATTCTGCAAGTTGTTTGTAAAATTATGACTTCAGTTGTATGTTGAATTGCAGGATTATACGGCTGAAACTAAGTTGGAAATATTAGAATGTTCTTTGTTGCATTTAGGAAATTGTTTCACTCCTCATTGGGAGTTAGTTACTAGTTATGCTACTTAGAATCACAGATTGCACAGTATTGTGAAATAAGTTAAAATTGTATAACTACAATGTAAGACTGATATGTTTTCCAGCCATAAACCTTGCAAAAATCCTTTTGGGGTTTAGTAGATGACTATTGCAGCACTTTTCTTGAATACAAGAACAAATATTAACCTAGATAATCTCTTTTACAAAGTATTTTTGCATAGTCCAAAGAGCAGCTTTTTTCTGTTTATGTATGTTTTCCTTTTGTGCATATGTACATATAAATGAGTGTTTGTGTGTCATAGGAGAAGCATCGTCAGGCATTGCTGGTTAAGAGACAGACTCAAGAGCTAGTGTCAGAGAGGGAGAGCAGGAGAAGACTGGAGTCAGAAGTGGAGACTATGTGTTCACAAGAGCGAGAACTCAAAGGCAAAGCAGAGAGACTGGAAGCAGCTTTATTCAAGGTGTCTGACAGTCGTCTTGTTAAACAGGCTTATTCCAAATACAACAGTATGACTGTCAGATAATAGAGCAGATGACTGACATTGTAAACAATTGAAACATAATGTATATTCTACAGATGTCTAACAGTTTGGCTGAATGTCAAGACTTTATTCAGAAGCAGGAACAGGAGCTTATGAGGCTGAAACTGCATCATGCTTTAGAGTTAAAGGTAAAACACAGACAAATTTACTGTAGTAGTAATTATTTGATTTCATCTTCTGGTCAAACGTTACTATTCTTTTGCTGTTATGCTATTTCTATGTGTATGTTTTTGGTCAGGAATTGCAAAGCCAGAACTGGCGTAACGTCCCCAGATCTCCAGTCAGCAGTCGTACCCATCTTCCCCTCGCTCAGCAGAACGTTAATGGCCTAATGGAGGTATGAAAAAGCCTTGCTAACTACACACACACTCAAATATCTGAACTGACAGGATGTGCTGGAACAGATTTGCCTTTGGAATCTTTCCAGGTGAGAGTGTGTGACCCCATTGTTGAGCTGAAGAGAGCTGTAAGAGCTCTGCGTGGCGGGATTGTTGAAGAGCAAGGACCACACACTAGTACGAGCTTCAGGAGGATACCCGAAGAAGACCACACATCTAGACAGTGAGTCTCATTCATAAAAGGCCATTATAGAGGAAAACACCTAAGGGAAGACCACGGCATCAGGGAATGGAGGAGTTGAGGAAATTGCATACAAGTAGAGTTTCGTGAATCACTCAAGTCTTATTTACCATTTTCATTGCAGACCAACAGAAACTAAAGATGCTGGATGTACCACAGGGCCATTTGGGAGAATAACCAGTTACGGGTATGAGGAAAGTACACACACACGTTAACTACAAGAAGTTTCATGCCTTCTAACCACACATGCACAGATGTTTGATGCCCAGTAAAGTGCCTTTTCCTCAGTTAAGATGTTTTGTAACATTTAAGTGCTTCTCTGCAGTGATTTATGCTTGTTCTCCACTCTCTCTGAGACACATTTAATGCATGTGCTGCTTGTGTTGCATGTGTGCTTTGCAGTGAGCTCAGAAGTGTTGAACCTTATAAGCAGGATTGCAACAGCCCTTTATTAGCTGACAGTGAGTCTTTGTGCCACTACTTTGATCAATGATGGAAAAACTGATTAATGATCTTTGCTCATTTGGAAAAATACATAAATATAATCAAATGTCTCTTGTTTGACAGATAATGCAGTACGCTCAAGAGCGGGCCAGATGTGCTATTCCCGCTCTACTCGTGCGGCTGGATGCAGGTCTCCTGTGCACCTTCTCCTCACTTCTGATCTTCCCGCTGACAGAAACTATTGGCCCCCTTCCAACGCTAATCAGATATGTAAGCTACACGTCAAACACAATTAGAGTCGTTTTATGAAAATTAAACAGATAAGTGTTACCCGACACAGGATTTATTTAACAGTGCCAATGATTTAATTATTTTACTGCATGTTGTAAATCACAGTGAGTGATTATTTGGTTATAAAACTGGAAGTTTATTGGTCTTTTATCAGCTGCCAACAATCAAGATGAGCTCAAAGGACAGGGATCGCGGAAAAAGATCTGAACAGACCGTAGAACTTACTGAAGGATCTTCAACTGAAGGGTGATGGTCAGAATGACACTATTTTTGTTTTTTGTTTTATAGTCTCAAGAGGTGTGCTTGACTTTGACTGTGGCTGGCCTTACTGATCAGTGAGATTTGCTGCTTAAAGTTGGGGGAGAAGTTGAAAACTCAACTATCAAGTCAGATACTTTCAGCTTCCCAAAGTGATGCTTACACTGTGTTTGCTTTATCGCAAATAAAGTGGATTAGATATTTGTCAGATAAACAGATGTTTGAATTTTAAATGTAGCAAATGGAAACACTTTTCATTTGGTAGGTTATGTGCTGCTTAAAGGGATAGTTCTCCCAAAAATTTTAATTCTGTCATTAATTATTCACCCTCATGTCATTCCAAACGATAAGACTTTCGTTCATCTTCGAACACAAATGAAGATCTTTTTGATGAAATCTGAGAGCTTTCTGTCCCTCCATTGACAGCAACGCAATTGGCACTTTGACACTTCAAAGTCAATAAAGTGATCGTAAAACTAATCCATATGAATTGAGAGGTTTAGTCACAAGTTTTCTGAAGAGACTTGATCTCTTTATATGATGAACAGATTTAATTTAGACTTTTATTCACAAACATTGATTAGCGAACATAAACAGAAGCTCAACCGAACCTGCTTGACCGCGAGAATGAACCTCATTGGTTCTTGCAGAAGCTCAAACATTCTGTGTAACAAGAGAATGAACCTCATTGGTTCTCGCACGTCAAGCGAACATGCTTGAGCTTCCGTTTACCACAACTGATGTGTGAGTTGATGAATGTTTATATGTGAATAAAAGCCTAAATTAAATCTGTTCATCATATAAATTGTGTCTTTTTAGAAAACTTGGACTAAACCATTCAATTCATATGGATTAGTTTTACTATCACTTTATGAACTTTTTGAAGCGTCAAAGTGTCAGTTGCGTTGCTGTCAATGGAGGGACAGAAATGTCTCAGATTTCGTCAAAAAGATCTTCATTTGTGTTCAAAGATGAACGAAAGTCTTATCGTTTGGAATGACATGAGGGCGAATAATTAATGACAGAATTTACATTTTTGGGTGAACTAACCCTTTAATACAACACCTGTATGTAAAAAAAAAAAAAAAAAGTTCAAGATAAGCCTACATTATTTAAAATACCAATAAAGTGAGGTCTGTAATAATTAAATTACTTTCATTTTAATTAACATGACACAAAATAACATTAAGATTAAATTTTTACTGTTATAAAAACAAGATTTGTTAGCATTAGTGGAACTGAAGGTGTCTGAAAAAACACAAAGCGCACGTCATTGTTGTTATCAGTGAATCTAGCCTATTGTGAAATGGCTGTGTTGTCATCAAGAGCTCACACAGCCACTCTTGAGAAACTAAACCGACTGAGCCAGATGACTGCTCTCTCGGTCTTAGCCGTTTCTAACCGCGATGCACTGCACTGGTCTGTGCGGCGCCGCATGAGGTCGAACACGCCTAATAACAATTGACCCTTTGCTAGGCCAGCCTACAAAATATTACTTACCAATTCTACCTTAGCAGCTGTTTAGCATGGCAGAATGCATAAGAGCAGAAATTTCTTAGAAAGCCCTTGTAAGTCCCACCGGGAAGCTGAGAACACAGTATTTGTTTTTCAGTGAAAGTTTTATGAATGAATAAAGAAAACTAGAGGAAGAGAGAGCCATGCCAAATACGCCCTAGTTTGAAATCTGGCTTGGGGGTAAAATGTTCCTTTTAATCTAAAAAAAAAAATTGTAGTTGGGAGAACTGCATTTAGCAGCTAATGCATGAATGTGTGAAGTAATGTTCAATAAAACAACATAAGGGAATATTTAAAGAGTTTAATGCACAGCTCTCCCTGTAGATGATGATGTGGAGCCTCTGATCCTGTTCTTCTGTTCATCCTCAGAGAATATAGCACTGAGAAACTACACAAGGACATGAATAAAATACTTGATTATTAAATAATTAATTTGTCAAAGTATATGAAATATGATTTGAATTTAAACTCATAAAATATTTATTCTGTTGTATTACCCTTGGCATTCTCACTCCCTTTTTTATAATGAACTCTCTGAATGCCTGAATGCCGTGAATCTGCTTCAGCTCCTTATCCTAGATGACAGGAACATTTGAATGGAACTCCAGCAACTAAATAGAGATCAGGCTGGTTTGCCTCATCATCAGCTGTCACATTATTTGCTCTTTTTATACCTAGTAGATGCTATAAAAGTCACCTGCTCACTCAGCTGTTCCTCAAAGTCCAGACTCCCTGTGATCTCTGCCAGGGCTTGAGGATCATTGGCAGCCTGGGGTCTGTTGGGTTTATAGGCCTGTTGTACAGACATAGAAGAGACTTGTTAATCCAATCAGAAAAAGTATTACAAATTATAAGAACAAAAACAATGTCTCCAACCTGAGTCAACTCCTTAACACTCTGGCCTTTATGATGTTCCTCTACAGAGCTCTGGAGTTTTGCTATAGTTTGATTAGGATAGATCTTGTTAATAGGTAAGGTCATGGAGGGTTTCTTCTCATAGTCACTCTTAAACAGGTCCAAGATGGTTGACTCTGTCAGATCACTGATCTCTCCACCCTGAGAAAACATTCAAAGAAGGAATAACGTTTAGGCTTAATATCTATTGCGTAATGTGTACATGATGAGATATTACTTACCAGTGAAGTAATCCATTCACAGAAGAGCTTGGTAATCATCTGCTTGTCATCTTGTGATACGGAGTGCAAGAGTTTAACACTCGCCATCTGATCGTCTTTGACACCCAGAGTTCCTTTGAGTCTCTGCCACTTATAGGGATTTCTTGGTCTGGCGTCTGTACATTTCTCCTTTTGAGGCCTTGGGAAATTTAAGAAGGGTATGGTATTATGATATATGTAACATACTTCTGTAATGTCTCCCACCGGGAAATAATTAAAATTAAAATAGGAATACTGTTTTTAACCTAACATTGTGACTGGTTCCATTCTAATGGAATAGGATCAGAACCAAAACCAGAAACGTGCACAAAAGAGGAAATTAAAATCACTTGATGTTGATGGACGGTTTTATTGTCTCTGGAGTTGAGAATTCACATTCTGCTCTGTTTTCTTCTAGATGTTCCATTTTCTTTGTTGGAGATGTTATGGACAATTCTTCCTTCACGCACATATCAGGATCCAGGACTGACAACACCTGATCAAATAACTGTTGAAAAAGTTGGTGTTTGGAGGCTTTGTATATTATACATAGCAATTAATATTCCTCAATGTATTATTTTTTACTTCATCATCTTTCATATTTAACGCTGCTGTTAGATATTTCAGCGCCACAAGCAGCACCAAATGGAATCACAAAACGGGAAAAAAAAAGGTTTCCCTAACACTCCCACAGCTTTCAGTGGACCCTTTTTTGCATTTCCATATTTCTATAAAATTGTAGCCCAAGTCGTCATCATCGCTGGGTTTTTAACTATCCTGGTGAATGGGAGACCGTAACAATTTTTTTGCTTACAAAACAGAAGAAGCTTACTAGAAACCTCATTGATACAGTGTTAACTCTTTTTTTTTTTTTTTGTGGTTTGTGTAAATGAGGGTAAATGTTCGTTACAGCTAACAGCAACTTTAACATGATTTGAAGTGTAGCCTATTTACATGTTGTCCAGTCATGTCGACAACATTTTAAAAGTGGTATTACCTCTGGTGTCAGACCGCTCTCCAGATGTGGATACAGGGCCAGTGGGTGTTGTTTGAGTTTGTGCTCGACAGCATCAATGAACTCACACTGAGCTTGACTCTGGGGATTCTGCTTTGAGTAACACGCTTGAGTTTTACTTAGTCTCTTCTGCGGGAACTTTGTTGAACAAGCGTGGAGGTTCGGCATCCCAAAGACCGCAGGGGAGGGTCCACTCTTACACTGGGTGAAGAGTTCTTTATTGACTGTCGGGTAACCATCTCTAAAATCATCCAGGCCCGGGGACAAAAAACGCCATTTGCGACTATCTAATGCCCCTGATAACTGTTGCTTTTGCCTAAGATCCCTGAGATATTTAGTCTTTAGCCGTTCCTTAAACCTGAAGACAAAGACAAGAGTTGTGGTCATTCCCATTATGCAGTACCAGATGAGCTCTGTCAAAAAATCTTATGTTGAAATTTGAGGATGTATTTATAAAAGGGTACGGAATACTTTCTCATCAAGCTTAGGTACTAATTACAACTTGATGGAAAAATGGCAAGAAAGGACTGAACCTAGCAGGTTGGAAATAAAGAGCTGTTCCTCAATGAGCTTACATAGAGCTTTACTTTAAGTTATAAAGTGAATATTCTAGGGGTGTAACAATACCCTCATCTCACGATTCAATACTGAACTCACGATACGATGTTATTGCGATACTCCATAGTAAAAGGTTAGCAAAAAATGTAATGTTACAGTTGATTAAAATGATAAATTTGGTATTACATTGGGGGGTGGAAATGAATAGGCTTGGACTTGGTGCTGATAACCCAATGCACAGGACAATGGTGACACCAGAATAAAAATATTCATGATTCTGAAGCTGAAAATACAGAATTATTTTAAACAAATATGCTTCCACTCTGTCACTGACTACATATATTTAAAATGTAGCCCACTTTTTACTGGTAACATAAAACATTTGGCAGTATCAGGAGGACCCACAAATATTCCCCCGGTGCATTATTATACATTATATTCAACATTATAAATAGTAGGTGAATGTAGTACTGACACTAAAACTCTGTAAACTTCTCACAGTAATTTTCATTTTGGGTGAACTAGGCCTATACAATACAGATTGTCACTATCCACGATATTGTTACAAATTGTTTTACGATTTAACGATAACGTTACTGTGACACCCCTAGAATATTCAGAAGAAAAGTTTTGAATTTTCTAAAAAGGGAAAAAAGAAGAACACTTGCTGGAATATATCTTAATACATTGCCAGTTTGTCATGTTAGAAGTTAGTATTTCATTTAAAAAGTTAATTTTTAGTATTTTTATTTATTTTAGTCACAGTAGTAATATAGTATCTGTCACTGTCGCAAAGAGTGCAACTTACCAGGGAAACTTAATGTTTTCCACTTGTCCAGTTTTGAAAGACATTTCGCTCGTCTCGGTGCTTCTATATTATTTAAAACGATTCGTTTTCTACCAAATGTGTCTTATAGTTTACAAACACAACGTTATTAAATTATCACCATGTAAAACTTGGACACTCGAGTGAGCTGCGTTGGTTTGGTTGCTATGGCAGACTGGCACTCTGTACTTGTAGTTCTTCTCTGATGAAGAGGGGCGTGTTTAAACCACAAGAGGGAGCTTTGTGATAATAGAGCAGATGCAATATGTATAGCTGATAGGAGCTCTATTTGACCAAACGTTTATTAATAGAATACACATTTTAATTGCTGAGTCTGTTCCTAAAAAACACCCCCGTCCGTGGCTATATTTTGAATCTATTAATTATCACTGAATTTCTTGTTTTTACTGTGTTTCTTTTATGTAGTTTTGAATGCTCATCCTATGAGAGCATTGGGGAGTTTATAGCAATGTACTTATTTATTAGTTATCATTTATAGTATCAGTCTTTTATAATATTTCCCTAAAAACAAAGCCCCGTGCAAAGAACAGGAAGAGAAGACTTGTTTTGCCTTTGAGATTTGCTTGACTATATCCTGCATGAATGATTTACTCTTGACAGGATGTGGAACAGAACAGAACTTTCTGTTTTGTTGTTCCAACTTTCCAGATATCATTAAACCAATGATCCATCATTTCAGTCGAGCCGGACAAAATTATAGTTAATAATAATTCACAGTAACTGTGTTCAAACTGGCCACATGATAATGGTCTGAGTTCAAATGAATCCGAAGAGACGGTTAATGACAGGAGAGGCGCAGAAGATGTTCTGTTCTTCAGGAAGTTCAACTCAATGTTGTTTATGGAAAAGCTGGGGAAAAAAATACTGTTGGGTTATTCCGAAACAATACAATAATGTTCTCTTAATAGGTGATTTGAACTTTCCATGGAGAACGCCCTTTTAGAGAATATCCTGATTAAAACTTTCTCATCTAATCAGCTTCGGGAAGTTTTTTTGTTTTGTTTTGTTTTTACATTGGATCCAAGGGAGAAGTACAGCACTGCTATTATAAATACTCATTAAATTCTGGCAGTGGGACAGCTGATACTTTGAAATACGGGAATGAGTTAGTGATCAGGGAGTGGAGAAAAATTAGAATGAATAACCTGATTCAAAGCTGGCTCAAACCCAGAGCCCTTAAGCAGAATTTTCATTAGTCTTTATTCCTACTGTGTTCTTTGTGCCTGTATCACAGGATCTTCTCACATGTGAAACTTCACACTCTTTCTTTATTGGCATCTATAGTTTAATGAAGAACATCCATGGAACCTTTCCATTGCATATAAGGTTCCTTATAGTGGAAAATTGTTCTTGTAAGAACTGTCACAGAGAGGTTTCTTTGGGGAACCCAAAATTGTTCACTGCAGCAAAAAAAAAAAGACCATTTCGAATCATTTTTAAGAGTGTAGAGCTTCTCATATCCCACTAAATGTAAAAAATATTTCAGAAATTACGTTGACTTTTGTGGAATACAAAAGAAGATATTATGTGTCTTTTAGATTTTGTTGTTTTTGGATCTTACTTTTGGAAGTAAGTCTGTCAAAATAATGACAGAATTTTCATTTTTGCCTGAACTTTCCTTTAACCTTTAAATGACAATATGAGCAATATGAAAAACAAGCTTCCAGTAACTTGATAAGGAAGTAATCATTAAAACTCCCTTTCCCTTCCCAACCAAAATGAATAAGGTTGACTAATTCCATGCATTGCTTCCTGCAGAGAGCTCTTTCAAACATTTGTAAGAGTAAACAAAGTGAATTTAAATGCAGAGTATTTGTTCTGCACACATTTACAGTAGAACAAACTTCACAGACTGTTCAGAATTAACATGGTGGCGTGACTGCTCCCAGGAATCCGTGTGTGTTTTGAGGGTGTAGCCCGGTGACTCCTTCACAGCCAGCAAGGAGTTGAACATTAGATCCCTTTGACTTCACGGTTTATTCGTCTGTTTTGTCATGCACGCCTTCAACCTGTCAACTGATTCCTTAAATTATCTCATGTGAAATAAACAGCAAAATAATTATGTACACCACAATCCATGAAGAACCCTTTCCATTGCACAAAAGTTTCTTTATAGTGGGAAAAGGTATACATATTCTTCACACTAAGAAAAAGATAATGATTCTTTTAACTTTTCCACAAAAAGTTCTTTTTGGGAACCAAAAAATGGGTCTTCTATGGCATTGCTGCCAAAACAAATCAAATCAGCATATTATAATGATTTCTGAAGGATCATGTGACACTGAAGACTGGAGTAATGATGCTGAAAATTAGCTTTGCCGTCAAAGGAATAAATTACATTCTAAAATATATTAAAATAGAAAACAGATGTTTTAAATTGCAATAATATTTTCAAACTATTACTGTTTTTTACTGAACAAATAAATGCAGCCTTGACCCCAAAGTTTTTCGTTACAAAGTCAAATGAGTAAAATTGTGTAAAACGCCTTTAAAAACAAAGAGATGCTGGAGCAGCAAATCAGGAATTTGACTGTACGTGAGAATTTTCTCCTGAGTGGGAAGTTTCCTTCATTAGCACAGACTCAGGAGAAATGATCCGAACAGAAAACACAGAAGAGAGCTGGTAATTGTTTACAGAGTGTTTTCCCCAGGGTTCAGTGCTGCTGCTGAGACAGGTGGAAGTGGGCCGCCCCATAGGGGCAATGGAATTTCCTCAGAGCCAAACCTATGATAAGTATTTATCAGAGCATGTGATGTGCCAGAATCTGGGGAGGTCCAGCTTCCCACAAAGGACAAATGCCTTATGTAAGTTTTGAGACAAAAGGAATGCTCCCTTTGATGGTCTGTCCGTGAAATGGACAGCAAATATAGAATAAATGCCAAACGGCAATAGAATATGTAGAGAATTTCACTTGCAAAAAGCCTTATGCTCGCCGAGGTGGCATTTATTTGACCAAAAATACAGTAAAAACTGTAATATTATAACAATTTAAAATAACAGTTTTTATATATTGTATAATTTATTCCTGTGAGGGTAAAGCTGTATTTTCAGCATCATTACTCCAGTCTTCAGGGTCACATGATCCTTCAGAAATCATTCTAATATGCTGATTTTGTGCTCAAGAAACATTTATTATTATTATTAGTTTAGATTTGACTACACTTTGGCTGAAATTAAAAACACTCAATCTAATAATACGTGCAAACAGACTTGAAGGACAGAGTAACAGGATGACACAAATCATCAGGGGAGCTTAGGTTGGCAGTCGACAGTGACAAAGAAAGGAAACATTAAAGTTCGGAACAAACAAAACCCTTTTTTGTTTATAGTAAAAAAAACAAAAGATCCTCCTAAAAATGTACTTGTACATTTTCCAGACATTCAAGGTAGCGGAATTACTGTAAGAACATTCAGCTTCCCAAAACATGCACCTCTCCTCTTGGGAGGATTCAAAAATGTTCTTCATAAAATCAGTCACTGACTGTAAAAAAATAAATAAAAAAATCTGCCTTAAATTTGTATGTAAAATCAACTTGTCTGTGCAAGTCATTTCAACTTAAATTACATTACACTGGAAAAAAGAGTTGAATCTCATATTACTTATAACAAAGTTAAAGGGTTAGTTCACCCAAAAATGAAAATTCTGTCAGTAATTACTCTCCCTCATGTTGTTCCAACCGCGTAAGACCTTCGTTCGTCTTCGGAACACAAATTAAGATATTTTTGATGAAATCTGAGAGCTGATCACTTCTCCATAGGCTGCTAGGTGACCGAAACTTGCTGGCCCAGAAAAGTTATTAAAGAGATCGTTAATATAGTCCAAGTGACTACAGTGGCTCAATCTTAAGTATATCAAGCGACGAGAATACTTTTTGTGCGCAAAAACAACGACTTTATTCCACAATTAATTTCCTTCTCTCTGGGCCTCTAGTTGGTTCACGTAGTGTTTTAGCGCAGCGCGTCTGTGTTATACGTCACCACGTAGGCTCACTATTGGCCGACGCTGGTCATGTGTGTGATGCGTGATGACGTATAACACAGACGCGCTGCGCTAAAACACTACGTGAACTCTTTAATAACTTTTCTGGGCCAGCAAGTTTCGGTCACCTAGCAGCCTATGGAGGAGTGATCAGCTCTCAGATTTCATCAAAAATATCTTAATTTGTGTCCCGAAGACGAACGAAGGTCTTACGGGGTTGGAACAACATGAGGGTGAGTAATTACTGACAGAATTTTCATTTTTCATTTAAACTAACCCTTTAAAAATGGTGACTTATTTTGATGAGTTGAAGTAATGTAAAAACATATAATTACTTATTGATCATTACATTTTTTACAGTGGAATTCTTTTCTTTATAAAAATGTAAAAACACTCAATGCAAAAAAAGTTTTAAATAAAACAATTATTGGATTGCATTTGAAAGAAAATGCTATTTGTTCTACTTTCTTTGTGGAATTAATTTACTAGCAATTTTGACTGAAAAATTGTTTCTGCACCACTTTTTTCTACTTGCATTTTTTTCAGTGCTGATCTTTGGAAAGTACATATTCACTCCTTCTTCCAAATCCTGTCACTCCTTATATTTAAACAATGGTTTGTTGTAGTTGTGTAACTTCTCTCAGCCATGAGAGATTGACTACTTAAACAAAGAACAAAACAATCTAATAGGCCTATATTTTTAAGCCCATTTTATTGATATATTATGCATGTATGGAATAATTAATTACAACACTTAGTGAAATTGTTTCTCTCTGAAATTAGTTTCTGTGTTCTGTTTTTAACCATCTCTTTTCCTCATATTTCTCATTTTTTGTGTGACAAGCTTAAATGACCCGCAATTAAACGGTGTTCTTAAAAGGGGCGTTTGTGTCCTCTGTGAGCTGTAGAATCTCACAAATATAAATTCACCATTCTTTTCTTCCCATTGTACTTAATGGCCTTAGGCAACATCAATCACATCTCCTGAAAAGGTCTGGCTCTTCTCACTATACTCCCACAGTCATTCCTTAACCGTGATCTGCAACTGCCCATCGGTGCCAAGAGGCTTTCGGGAGTGAAACAAACACATTGTACCATCCTGAGCTGCATTTCCACACTGACTCCCAAGCAAACTCGTGCATCAAGTGATTGATGAGACTTCAAATAGTGTTTTATGTGGTGTATTTGTTTGTAGAAAACCAATTGAACTTTTAAACACTGATAACACAATGAGAAAGATAATACATGAACGACACAGGTAAGGATACTAGTGTTTTATGGTAGATTGAATTACACGTTTGCATAATAGGTTTCCTTATTATTTACAAACCAAATGATTTGAGTTAAGGAACTGGTTGAACCACAGCTTTTATATTTGTTTTCCCGACACATATGCTGTCAGATGCCCACTTTCTCATTTGCATGCAATTTTCCACCCTTCATGCGTAATTAATATGGGATTATACAAAGTACACCCTTTTTTTAACACAAACAAGCCAGACTGTAAGATAAATCAGTCACATTACGCAGGGATTACTGTGCAGGTTAAAGGGATAGTTGAAAAAAAAAAATCTAAATTGTGTCATCATTTACTGACCTTCATTTCATTCCAAATCTGAAGTCTGAAGAAGATATTTTAAAGAATGTTTCAACCCGATTTCACTGCATGGAAAGCATGACTATTTTACAAAGTGGCTGTTTTGAATGAATTTGTACATTGTGAAACATGAAGGTCATCCTCTAACTCTACCCCTTAACTTTTGACCTCACTGGGGTGTAAGAAGATCATACAAATACATTTCAACTAGCCACCAATTCGTCAAAGAAATGTAAAGTAATTAAGAAATGCCATGAGATTGTGTTGTCTGTTTTTGTTCGTGTGTATGTTTAGGATTAGCATTTTGCAGATGAACATTGTTTTGGTTGTGTTTCGGCTCAGCGTGATTGAATATGACCCTTCAAAATAGATAACGCTTTAATGAAATCTGTTAGAGATTTACACATTGCAATTTATCTGTTCAATAAAATACCTTACTAATCTGTTGAGTAATAAAAACGGCATCTCATCATTGCTTTTACATTTCAAATCCGTTCTCGCTCTGAAAAAGCCAAGCCAATGTTGATTCTTGTTTTATTACGAGCTCTGTCACGTTCTCTTTTTGCCAGCAGACTCTCCTCTGTTTGGCGGGTTTTTTTAAAACACAAAAAACGGGTGTTCCCCCGGAGGTTCGAGATTTAGCTAGTGATGGGCTATTTCGAAACACTGCTTCGTGAAGCTTCGAAACCTTTACAAATCTTTTGTTTCAAATCAGTAGTTCTGAGGGTGTATCAAACTGTCAAAGTCATAGGATTTCAGTAAACGAGGCTTCGCTACGTCATTACTGTTTCGAAACGTTTCTAAATTTCAATGGTTTACCGCTAGTGGACGATTATCTCGCCAAAACAATGGCGAACAACCCCCCGGTGGCGAACCATTGAACAAGTGTCTGGGTTTTACCTGATCTCTGATCAGTTTGTACATGTTTTAATTGGATATTAGTATAATTAGTAGGAATAATAGTAGTTAATAGTCTCTTATTGGCCTGTTCAGCAATCCCTGGAACAAACAAAACAAGCCCGGGAAATTGATAAAAGAACACATATTACTCATATACTTGATATTTAATCTTATTAGATGATTAGTTCATTGCATTTGATGGACTTTACTTTCAATAAAATATTGTGCAGTAGGTTAGTAAAAGGTGTTTTTATTCATGTTAGGCTTGAGTTTTTGTTGCATTTCCACTGTTACACGCGTAAAAGTAGTTGGAGCAACTTTTTCTCTGTTTTTGGATATGACGTATTTTGCAATTTCCATCCCATAGGTCTAAAATATAAACACGTACAGGGCTGTCAACTCTCACGCATTCAGCTTGAGACTGTCACGCAATTGAATTTGTTCTCCCGCCACATGCCCATATTTTCTCTCAGTGAAAAACATGAATTAGATTAGTTTACTTTTGATATGAAACAAAGTCTCAGATTTCAAATTTTGTAAGTTTTATTACGAAATTCAAACAATACAGTTTTGGCGCTCTTAATACGGCACGTGAACCGATCATCTCTTCCTCTTACTTACAGTAGGCCTACAAAATAAACATAAATGGACATCAGATGGTATGTTGAAAGAACCGCAGATAAAACAGCTTGTAAACAATATCTCTCATAATGTTATGTCCATTTACCTCAGAAAAGCCATTCTGAAACTGTATAGTTAGTGGGGAAACATTTTTCTAAAGAATAGCATTTTGAAGAAAAAAAAGCACTATATTACATAGGCCTATTCATTATATTTGTACTCGTTATTATAATTGTATTACTATAATAAAAACTGCCTTACAGTATATGCAGTTGCCTACAAATCAGTTATTCACTGTTAGACTTTTCTGTAATTTCTACAGTTATTTACTTTAAATCCCCCAGTATTATACTGCTATTTCTCTTTACAGTAAATAACTGTGATTCCAATTGCATCAAGGGAATTTTCTGTGACGTCTAACACCACATACAGAGACTTACTGTATTTTTTAAATTTGCTGTATACTACTGTATTTGACGTAACTGCCTCTCTGGCTGGCACCATTCCACCGTGCTTTTTATTTCCTAATTTTTGCCTTACACCACGTGTCTACAACGCTATAATAGCCAGAGGCTGTCTATATTGGACACATTGAAGCGACCGGACCTTTAAATGCAAACCTGTTTATCCCTTGTAAGAACTAGTGCGAGCGCTTGGACTCGTATCGGACTACGTCTGAAATATAACGGCCGCGGCGCATCACTACACTGTCTGGGATTTGTCGTGTCGCGTCAGACAGACATCCAGTGTAGGTAATGGGGTCTGTCTTTTGTTGGATCGCGACGTTCGTGTCTGGCCCGGGGAAGAGACGGAATTCACTTCACCGAGAGAGAGAGATCAGCAAGCAAGGTAAAAAAAAAAAAAAAAAAAAAAAAAAACATTCTGTGTATGTTGACAGGATTGTGCCCAGTTTAACGTATGTTATAACGTTAACGTTAGCCTAACGTTACTCGTCGTCAACATGGCGGTAACGAACTTTACCATGGTAAACTGAGCTAACGTTTCATTTTACACACTTTGTTAGATTATTGAATTGTCGAGTTAAAATATGCCAACGAGCAACGCGTTTACATTAACAATAAATGTGAATAAACTAATGTGAAATTCTGTTTATATCTTAATGTTGGCCTACTGATGAGAACCTTTATAGTTTTAGCATTAGTTTGCAAACTATACCATATTATAGTTTATTTTTTATTTTTATGGAATTTAATATTTACTTCCATTTTTGTGTTTAAAGGCAACTGCAACAAAGCGCCAATTCGCGCCAGTGACTTAGCAAGATTCCAGAGGTAGGCCAGCCCATTTGTGATATATTTTGAAAAGTTTGCTGAAATGATTAGCATACACTATGTGAAAATTGCTTTTGAGCCACTGGTGCAGACTAGGTAGCTAACAATATCTTATAAAATCTCTATAAAATTGGCTAACTTTATATCAAATAAGTGACCTTTGCATTATGTCTAACTTTATTACACAGCAAATGAACCAATCAGAAGATGGACCATTGTCTTTGTTCAGTCTCACCAGATTAAATGTATCCAGGTAAGCACTGCAGTAAAACTCTCACTAAGACCAAATCTAGCATTCTAAACTTAAGTTTATATTTTTGCATTATTTTTATATTTTATTAGCCAGCGACTCTACCATTGCAGTTCCACCTGACTAGGAAGGTCCTAATATCAGCGCACAGGTGGGTTAACTACTGTAGGAAGGAGAACGATCATCACACAGTGATTTCTTGCATGTATCTTACTGTGTATTTGTCTCAAACAGGTACTCCTTCACTGCAGACAAGCTGAAATGGGCTAAAATCATCTATTTCAGTCGTTCAACTTCTTTCTATGCATCTCAGCATTTTTGGACAGAATTTAGGATTTGTAAGTATTAAAATTTAATCTGGCATAATTTAATTTAGTTCTTTTGTATGCTATTTATTGACAAAAGCTGTTTACAAATATATATTCTTAAGTTTTTGTGAAAATAATAATACAAATTAACAAAAAAGGAGGTTAAAAATAATGTGACACTAATATTCTCTCTCTCTCTCTCTCTCTCTCTCTCTCTCTCTCTCTCTCTCTCTCTCTCTCTCTCTCTCTCTCTCTCTCTCTCTCTCATATAGTGTTGGAACCGGGATCTCCTCTGAAGGACTGAGTACATTTGTGTTTGTGGGCACGCATGCAGACCAGGGAACACTCTGATGTTGTCAATCAAGTTCTGAACAGGAACCAATCTTTGGAGAAGTTCATTTATTCACAAAGGTGGACAAAAACATTGTGTTGGCTTTTTAAAGATTATTTTGATGATGACTTTTACTCCTATGCTGTAGAAAAGATGGAGTAGACAGTCAGACATTGATAATAATAATAAATGTTTCTTGAGCATCAAAGAGACTTCTTTCAAAAACATTACGCCACTTAAATACTTCTTTTGGCCACCAGTGTACATGAATCCAACACATTTTTGGAAATAAGTGAAATTATTTTTAAGGTGGGGTTATGTGTCTTGTATTGTGAAAAGAACTGTGTTTTGTCCTGTTTTGGACATTTCCTTTTTGAATGCTTAAAAATGTATTTATATTCTGCAGTTTTATGAATGTAATGGTTGATATTTCATTATAATACTTGTATAAGCTAAACAACCAATGACTCTACATTCATTTAGTCAAATGCTAATGTTTTGTTTATGATTTTATGTATGTTTTCAAAAATGTTTGCAGTGAAGGACAGCACATAATGTGTTAATTTAACACGTTTACACATCTTTGTGCTAACCTCTCTGACATATTTACTTTGTTAAAATCATTAACACAATGAATGAGTTAAAATTAACACAAAAAATGTTGTCTCTAAACTTACCCATTAATGTGTAAAAATTTCACACATCATTTCCAGCATTGGCATGTTTATTTTGTGATATATATGAAATGTTTTAAATAAAAAAATGGTATTTTGTGATAACTTTGTCTAATTGGTTTGTATGAAAGTAGTACTTATGTAGGATAAAAATAAAATTAATCATATATCAAAATTATCAAATCTAATTTATATTTAGTACAAATAAAAATAATTACAGTAGTGTACTGATTAGCTTAGTTTTTACAGTAATGCACTGTACTGATTAGCTTCGTTTTTACAGTAATGCACTGTATTACACAAAACTGAAATACGGTTTGGTACTGTAACTCTTAATTACAGTAACTTACTGGCAACAGTGTTGCCAGTAAGTTACTGTAAAAAACCCTTGAAAAGTCTAACAGTGTTACTAACACTGTAAAAATGGTCACAATAAGTCATGACATATGTTTTTACATTATTCCAACTCATCAAAATAGGTTAAGTAATTTTAAACTTTTTTCTTTAAGTTATACGAGATTGAACACATTTTTTAAGTCAGTTTAATGTAATTTAAGTTGAAATGACTTGCACAGCCAAGTTGATTGTAGGCTAAAGGCCTACATAAAAATGTAAGAAAGCAAGCTTTTTTTTTATTACAGTGAACCTTTAATAATTACCTTTAATTATTAAAGGTTAACCCCCCCCCCCACACACACACACACACACACACACAGACAGACACACACATACACAACATACACACAATTCTCACTCGAAGCAGAACTCAAAAGTTGCCAGCCCAGTAATACATCTACTATAGTGAATCAGAGTAAGACAAAAAAACTAAAAAACAAAAAACTTTTTTTGGAAGAAGGATTGATGATGTATTGTGTTACATAGGCTAGTGTACCTTTAAAGTGAAGCAATAGCTTTTTTTTTAAACTAAGGTTGACTACACGCATCCTGCTTTAAAATCCGGTTTATGAAGAATTACTATTAAACTGCTGTTCTCTCCCTGTTGTTCAAACTTGTCCTGCCTTTCTCCATAAGCAGAATTGCAGCAGTAATATACTGAATAAATGCATATTTGTGAAGGGAGGGGCAACCAGAGAACGTGACGTCTGAACTGTTGTGCCAGAGACCAACAATCACAAGTTCTGTATCTTCATCAAAGGGGATATACAGAAAATGATGTTTTGCCATAATCCATAACATATTCAAACCTTCACATAAAAGACCTTTGTATTTTCTGAATAGTTGTATTATTCACATATTTGCTCATTTCAGGTCGGTGGGGAAAACGCTTTGAGCTTCTCCCGCAAGTGGGTTAAGCAAAAGAGCAGTTTTAAAATGATGTGTACTACATTGCAACAAATATCAAAGAAATAGTGCAATATATGGCAGAGGGAAAAAGGTGGACAGATATATAATTCACTATCCTCTCTTCAAATCAGATTTATGAAGTAAAGAAATGTGGTTGCACTGTGTCCCTGTTCAAATTTTACAACATCATAATGCAAATTTGCACACATTTAGTGACTTATCCGTTCCAGTTAAACAGTTAAGATATGAAAAGGCTTTGCTTGCTACTTCTCAGCAGGATATCTTTTATAAAAGAGGTTTTAGATAAAGGTTTTGTCTAGTCAACATGCAAGGAATACTGACTAACAAAAGACTTTTCATTCTTTCGAATGTAAAAGGAAACTTCCATTCAGCTCGTGAGGCATGTTGTGCTTTTGTGATGTATTTGTTATTCTTTATGTGTGTTCATTTTTGAACATGTAGAGCGAAACAACACTAAACAAATAAATAAGACATGTTTAAGATGGTTAATTAGGAAATGTTTGCATAACCCTCTCAAACCCTTCCTTTCCCTGAACTCAACAGGATGCAACTGAATGCAGTTTGCGTCATCATTGACACACACACACACACACCATGCACAGGAGTATTCAGACAGAAACATAATATTTTTGTGGTCAAAAATGACCATAGAGCAGCAAAGGGTTAAACTTTCTTTCGTTTAGTTTAAAATAGTTAATTCTTGTGACCAAGTCTGGCTATTTCCACACTGTAAAATATGACGTGATCAATAAGTTAGACAACATATGTTTTTACATTGCTTTAACTCGTGAAAATAAGTTATGAAAGTCAGTTTAATGTGATTTAAGTAAAAAATGACTTAAATATCCAAGTTGATTGTGCTTAAAAATGTCACTTGCAGCAACTTTTTCACAGTGCATGATTCTGTGAAAAAGATCCCACCCCCCCTCCCCATATTAAAATTATATTAAAATAATAGTCAAATAAATACATTATGAATTTGAATTGTCATTATGGATAATAAGAAACTGAATGAATGTACATTGATTACAGTTGTTTTGATATGGTCCATTCATAAAAGATTAATGAAAAACTATGCTTTTGCTAAAGCTTAGTCAAGTAGAGCACTGTTTCTCCTTTACCTCCTGGTGCTTAATGGTTTGTTTTCACTTCTCTTATTTGCACAGATGCTTTTAGGCCTGAGTATTTAACCCCCCAAGAGAGCTTTTATAAAAGTCACAGTAACCTGCTAAAAGTACATTCAAGTAAGCAAATCAGATTTTGCATAACTGTCATTTCATTCAATTTAACTGCAATTAACTTTGTCCTTTATCAGCAAGTTCACAACAGTTCAAGTGTAGGCACAATTAAGGTGAAGTCATAAAGCTTTATGATTTTACTATATCACAGTCCCTTATTGGCAGTGTGATGTGGCTTTATCTGTCAATAGGCCCTACAATGAATTCTTCTTTCTGAGAAGTGCATTTATTGACCGGTTAACTACAGAAGAACTGAAGAAAACTGAAGAATTTTGTTAACATGATAATACTAAGCGCTCAAAAGCTTAAATGTGCCCTACAGGGGCATTTTGTCGCATTTGTAAAATAAAGCTTTGTAAGCTTTCCCTGTGGGGGATGCAGGCATTTGAGGCTATAGGGGAAGGACAGTAAGTGAGTGGGCCCGATTTCTGAGAAAAATATTGAAAAAGGGGTCTATTCAAATTTGTCACGTTACAATTACAACCCTGACATCAACTGACCATCTTTATCAGCAGTATGCCAGTTTGGCGTGAGAAGGCCAATGACCTCGAGTTTTATCATTACATGTTATAATAAAGAACAGTAATAAAGTAACTATCTGGTATATTCCAGCACTTTTATGGGTTCAAATAGGTACGAATTTTGGTAATGCAGTTTCCCGGGTTACAATGTTGTTTTCTACTATCATAAACTACTCCAATGCTGCATGTAGCCTATTAAAATCAGCACATTTGGAAACTGCACATAAAGTCATGCTTACTCATAAAGTTCCAGTAAGCCTTATCTATTTTTAAGAAATATCCAAATAGTTATATTTTACTTTTGAACAATAATATATAATAATAATAATGTAAATGTCGAATCAAGGCCAAACTATCCTTTGAGGTTATAGTTAGCATTTAGGGGTAGCCAATGTAAAATATTAACAGATTTGTCTTAAAAAAAACAAAAAAGTATAATTAATTATGATAATGCTAAACTGCTTCACAATCTCACAGAGTATCATTTCTGTGACAGTAGTGGAAATAACCCACTACCATCTTAACCAAGCGTAAGTTCCGGATGAGACCAACATCAGATTTCCTTTCCGCCGAGCTACAGTGCTCACAGTGCTCAGTTCTCCCCAGAGCCGTTGGTTCTGCCTTTAAATAAGCCCCGCCCCGAAATCAGTCGATCAAATTCGGCATCACACTTCTGAGCCGTCGACCAATCACGTTCGTTCGGGGGTGGTCTTAAGACGGTGGTCCGGCAAGACGTCATCCAATAGAATCGCGTGCTCCTCGGACAAAAGGGATGCGACAATCATCGCTTACCTTGTAAGCCGCCCATTATTCATGTTCATTCACTAGTTATTTAAGGAGACACGACAGTAGATAGCGGAACACAAATTAAGACCTAACGGTCTCACGGCTCAAGTCTTTTAAAAACACAAAAACGCCCCGCTGAGCTGTAACGTCTGTTCCAGTGGGTTCGTAAGCTCTATTGTATTGTTTTTAGACAAGTCTGTATAGTTTAACAGCACATATATCCAAATGTGAAACTTCATGTAATATATGACTACATTAAATGTGTAGCCAGAGTTGTTCGGATCAGGCTAGAAATGAATATAACTCCAAGTTGGGCTATTATAATACTTATTTATCTGTTTCTTAACCTATAAATTGCGTCAAGACAGTAAAAGTAGGCTGTATATTTATTGTGATGTTCTGACATTTACACACATATATCTGCCTTGAAAACTCCTTTAAATCGTGACCTCAGCTCTGAGGGTGGATTAACACGCCCCTCTCTCCAAAAGTGTGTTTCTCATGCATGACTGGCTCATTTGAATCTGGTGAGGGAGGTGGAGAAGACCTCTGGCTGCTTTAGAGCCAGAGTTGATAGTCTCTTATATGTCAGCATCCGTGAAACACATCCGCTAATCGCACATCACTGGGATCGTGTTTGCTGAATATCCCACTGATCAAAGAAGGGAAACGATTCTAGCTTTGAGAAGAACGGAGACATACCTGGAGGTTCTCGAGTAGAAGTTCGGAACAAGAGAAAAGGAGAAAGAAAGAATAGTGTTATTTTTTTCCCCTACAGATCAGCCCATTTGAAACCATCAATAATGACTAGAAGATCGTGTGCCATTTACGCCACCGGGATCGTGTGCGCTCATTTGCTCATTTTGGGAATCGCCCTTCTGGTGGCTCAAGTCTTCCAAACAATGATTCAGGAGCGGTTAAAAAAGGTGAGTCTTTTATGGAGAAAAGTGTTTAATTAAACTTGTTGTGTTATGCGACCGGCTTTTAAAGTGACTCAGTGCTGCTGTTGTCCTACACTAGGCTTCTTCTGTGTTGAGCATCACACGGATGTAACGTAAGCATTGCGAAACCATACAACAGGCTAGCCTAAATATTGTCATATCAACCTATTCAATCATATGATGCTTTTGGGAATTGCTATACGGTTACCAAAGTTCCCATTCTTACTCGCGGTGAGACCCAGGCTACACAATCTCATGTTATGTACACTAAAAAACCTGTATTTCAGCCGTATAATTCCCCCTCTTTTACGTGTAGGTGGTCAAAACATATGGTATGAAATTACCGTGATGTAAATGTGGGTTTGTTAGTAACCCTGATTAAAGTGGGCTGGTCTGTGACCACGAAGCTTATCATATTGCGGAAAATACTTCTTTCCACCCCGTCTCTCTCTAATCCACCTCAGCGGTTCTGTATGTCTGATTATTAAATGCTTTTCATTGCAACTCACCGGGAATGAATCACTCTTCTTTTAATGTTACGGGAAAGGTTGTTCATTCACATAGCGCATATATATATATATATATCTAAATGGCAGGGGGAGGTGTGTGCTATATGTGTGGCTGTGGGGGAGGGTCTCCGCACGTTCTCCTTGGAAAAATACTTGGAATTGTGGCCTCTACCCTCAGTATTTTTAACCAAGTGTAGTATTCACTGTTCAATGTGATTCCCTTGACCTGGAATTCAAGGGTGGGTGTTTGTGGTGGTCTGTGAGTGAAGCTAACTTTGCTGGAGATGTTATGCAGTGGTTTGTCATTTATTGACAGTTGATTTAAAGCCTTATAATTGACCTTCATGATATACTGTTACTTTTCATATTCGTTACGTCTTTCTCTGTCACTGAAACATGTGACATTGAGCCGGTAGGCTTAAGTTCTCTACACAATGCAACTTTTTCAAGCCCTTAGGTGATGTGTGTTTTTGTTGGGTATAGGGTGTGAAGTGGAGTTTGTATAAGTGACGCAGGTATGTAAGCTCTGAGGCAGTTTTTCTTCAAAGTGTTTGAGGGTTAAAACTTCCTTTTTAGCTGAAGTTGAGATCCCTTTGATGTAAGCTTGTGAATGTATTCATTCCTTTCTGGGAATTAATGTCTACATTTAAAACTGCACCTCCTAGCAGTGTAAGGACTTTGGTAAAACATGGGTTGTTATCTATGAAAATATCCATTTCCAGTTGCTGGTACCATCATACACTCTGGTGTCTGCTTCACTGGCCTTTTGTAATGTTAACCACTTGCGCAAAAAATGACCTTCCTATCAAAATGCAAACATTTATTGTTTTTCTTACCTTGGCTGTATTTGCTTGAGCAAGGCTTTGAAAATGTTCTTCTGACATGGTTTAATGTCCATTGGGACCTTCAAAAACGTCACTTCTAAGTTCTCAAGGTTGATGAGCAGAGCAGAACACACAATCAAATTCCAAAGGTTTATCTATATTATTTATTTTTAAAATAATTAGTATTCATATCTTATCCCATTGAACAGTTGTAAACAGGCTAATGAGTTATACAGGATGTAACCATGTACACGATTTCTTTTTGTGTGTGAAAGAATTTTTTTTTTTATCTAGCAAGGATACATTAAATTGATCAAAAGTGACAGTAAAGACATCTGTAATTTAAAAAAAATCTCCATTTCAAGTAGGCTAAATATATATATATTTTTTTTAAACTTTATCAGAGAATCTTGGAAAAGTATCTCTTTCCACAAAAATATTTAGCAGCATCAAATCGGCATATTAGAATGATTTCTGAAGCATCATGTGACCCTGAAGACTGGAGTAATGATGCTGAAAATTCAGCTTTGCCATCACAGTAAAAAAAAGAAAGATTTTAATCAAGTTATATTAAATTGTAATAATAATTCACAAGATTACTGTTTTTTATCAAATATTAGTGAGCATAAGAGACATCAAAAACATTAAAGTATCTTACCGAACCCAAACATGTAGTGTATGCGTGCATGTTAAGGTGTGGTCTGGTGCTTTTAGTCGATAAAACTTTAATTGGCGTCTTTAAGCTAAAATGCACCGCTTCTTTTAAAAACAAAATCATCATTTTTTTTTACCAGGTGTAATTAAGAACTGCTGGCAGTGTGGTTTAAAGAAAACGCCAAGACAAACCTCCTGAGAAACCCTGAAAGATTGGAAAAGAGAGTCAATGAGTGTGATCATGTAACATAATCTTACTTTAAAGAAAAGCTTTAGTCTGATTTCACAACGCATGGTTGAACAAGTTGAATAGCTGCACATTTTCTTTAGTGCTCAATACCAGTTACTTTACACATGGTAAAGCTCCTAATGACAGTGATCCTATTCAGAGCTTACATGTGAAAAATTCCTCATTTTAGAAGACAAGTGTCCTCTTAAATAGATTTGAACAAAGACACCTTTATGTTATTCCCTGGGTCATAGTATAGTGTAAATGGCAGTGGTGATTTGACAAAGATTAGATGTTGGAATGATTGATTTTGAAACATACAAACTATGTTTTTCAACTTAAGGCCCTTCTTCTGACCAGTGATTCCAGCAAATCTGGATTTTTCTGAAATGCCCTTTCAGAAGCTGAAGGTCCAGTGAAGGGGGCCGTGATGTTTGTTGTTTTGGAGCGGGCGCTCTGCTACTCTGCTGAAGTCATGGTTTTTGATTCTAGATAGTGTTATCTGCATTTCAAGGCAGCATTCTTGAGTAAAACCTCCTGGTTGTTACGAGTTTATCACGAGTCAGCCTTTGGAGCTTTGGAGTTTTTTTTCCAGTACTACTGTCACGTGTAGTCACGAATAACGTTGTTCTGTTATGTAAAAGTTTGTCGTTTTAAAATAAACATTTGTTTCTCCTTCCGAGTTTGGCTCAAGACACTCAAGAAGTGAGAAGTGTTACTGCTGAACCTTATTTCTGATGGAAAAATTCAAAAACCTGAGAAACATGTTTGTTTTCGTTGCTCTCGTCTGTCATGGAGCGCTGATGTTGATGATTTCCTTCCTCTTCTCTAACTCTGAGTCAGCTCAACTGTCTGCTGAGCTCTTTCCTCTTTTTCCATCATCCCAGCACTCGCTTTACCTCATGTCTGCTGTATTTGTGTCATAACAGGTCACTGACATTTCACCAGAAACCGTCATCACTCAAAAGGAAGGCGCTCAGCTTTTTGTTTTCTTTCTTCCCTAAATTATATTGAACTCAGCTTAAACGTTGAGTTCTCTTTAAACAGACAGAAGAGCTACAGAAATTGTATTTTGGTGCTCTCTCTTGACCTTTGATTGTGTTTGATTCACAGGAGATCACACTGGGTAAAAACAGCAGAGTATTGGAGGGCTGGATAAATCCACCGCCTCCTGTTTACATGCAGTATTTCTTCTTCAATGTTACCAATCCAGAGGAGTTCTTGGCTGGAAAGGAAAAGGCCAAAGTCACTCAAATAGGGCCATATACCTACAGGTGATTTACAAAAGTCTCAAATTGAGATGTTCATGTTCATTGTCTTCATTCTGAGCTTTTTGTTTACTAAACTGTAGTGTCTGTTGTCAGTGACAACAAGTTTGGCACCATAGTCAAGAAATGACTCATGCTTTTAGAAGATTGGAAACAGGAAACATTTACCCTAACCATTTACTGTTTTCAACATTGATACTAAGAAATGTTTTTTGAGCTCCAAATCAGCATATTAGAAGATTTCTGAAGGATCATGTGACACTTTAGACTGGAGTAATGATGCTGAAAATTCAGCTTTGCCTTCAGGAAGGCAATTGAAATTGAAGCCTTCAGGAAATTATATTACAAAATATATTACAATAGAAAACCGTTCTTTCCAATTGAATAATATTTCACAATATTACTGTTTTATTGTATTTTTGATAAAAAAAATGCAGCCTTAATGAGCATAAGAGACTTCTTTCAAAAACTTTTGAATGGTAGTGTTGTGTGTATTAGATTATAAAATCTAGACCGGACAGTTGCCAATTTTGATATTAACATTATGCTACTCTCTTTTATCAGGGAATATCGACCAAGGGAAAATGTCACTTTCCTTGAGAATGGGACAAAAATCTTTGCCACAAATCCCAAGAGCTTTGTGTTTCTTCGCAACATGTCAGTGGGAGATCCTGAGGTTGACCGTGTGACAACCGTTAACATTCCATTCATTGTAAGAAGGGTTTTGTTTTCTTGTTTTTGCACTGGCAGCTAATAATTTTACATATAAAATTTGTTTTAGTCATTTGCTTAACGGATTATCTTTGATCCAAATGCAAAGATTTTGCTCTGAATTCTTTCCCTCTTGTTTCAGGCCGTGATGAACGAGTTGAACTCCTACTCCTTCTTTCTGAGGACTGCTGTGTCCATGTGGATGGGATCCATGGGCATCGGCGTGTTTATGGATCGCACAGTCCATGAGGTCCTGTGGGGTTTCAAAGACCCGCTGCTGTCCAAACTCCACGCCATGAGACCAGAAGTGGAGGAGTATTTCGGCCTTATGTACAATGTGAGAATCTGCAGTTTCATCATATTTAATGCTTTAGTCAGTCTGAAATAAGAGAGATAAAATCCAGTCTAAATGGGTCATATATTTATGCAACCAATACAAAGTAGCAAACGCAACCTCTAAAGCACATATATACGATCCGAACAGGATAAGCAAATGACGTTATTATCATGATCCTGCAGATGTTGACCAGTCTACCATGTAATTTCTTTAGGGATTATATATGTATTAGGACAGATATTAAATATCTGTGGTTTGTTGTGCAATCGTAGGTCTCATGCGAGTGCCTTGAAACAGCGAGTTTGAATGGTTTGCATTAATAAAACATTCAGTCTTTCACTCTGTATTCACATCATGGCATCTAAACAACCTACTTTCCTACTTCCTATGACTTTCTAGTCATTTTTACCCTTATGTGACACAGTTCTTTTTATTGTTCTAGCGTTATATAAAATTTTTATTTATTTTTTACTGACTACAGAAAAATGGAACCCATGAGGGTGAATTTGTCTTCCACACTGGAGAGAAGAACTATATGGACTACGGCAAGATTGACACGTGGAACGGCATCAGGTACACATCAGTCCTTGCGTAATCTGCGTTGCCTTACTGACATAGAGAGAATTCTTGCACACTCATTTGCTCTCCTGCCTTGAGAAATTGGGTTAAACACACAGCATGCTAGATAAGTCAATATCAAAGGATAAAGTACAAGAAAAGACCTACTGTGCAACTGGACCCCATAACCTGATTTAAATGGATATCCCAGTAAATAAAATTCCAATCGACTTCGCAGATTAAGAATATTCTGCATGTAGATTTTGGAGAAAAACGCATAATAAACCTTCCTTTTTCATTAGAACCCGTGACAAAAACAATCACCATCTATTCATTTTCTCACTCACAGTCAGATGAACTGGTGGTCGTCTAACCAGAGCAACATGATCAATGGGACCGATGGCAGTGTCTTCCACACCTTCCTTTCCAGGAAAGAACTCCTATACATCTTTGCTGCTGATCTGTGCCGGTAAGCAAGGTGTTTTAACACAAACAAGGTGCTTGGTTATCTGTACATGGTTACTTATGCTCGTTATCACTTGCAGATCCATTCATTTGGGTTACGTGAGAGACACAGAGGTGAAGGGTATCCCTGCTTTCCGCTTCGCCCCTCCGTCGGATGTACTGGCTCCCCCGGATGAGAACCCCAATAACGCTGGCTTCTGCGTGCCTGCTGGAGACTGTCTTGGAAAAGGAGTCCTTAAAGTCAGCATCTGTCGGCAAGGTAAGCCGGTTCTGGGACACGCCACAACTTAGCTTCAGGGCCAACAGTGTGTTTTCAGAGGAGGAATTTACAGTGAGAAAGACGTGGGATGTTTTCAGAAGAATCATTACATAGGGAAAATGGAGTAACGTTTTAAATACGGTAATTTGTTTAACAAAGTACAGCAATCTAAGTGCACTAAAGGTTTTTTTGTGCCCTAAATAGCTGGTCCAGACTGGCATTTAACTAAAGCAAACCAAGCATGTGTAAATAGTATTGAATTTCTGGGTTTCCCATTACTGATCTGTGGCTTCGTAACTGAAGTTCAAGTTAAATCGGTCTGCTTTTGTTTGCCCACTCTTGGACTATGAAAGGGAAATCAGGGTTCAGCGCTTAATAAATAACTTTTAGTACAGTTTTATGACTCAAGTACTTGATTCGCTGTAGTTGTCCTCCGACAAATTACTCTATCTTGGCCTCTATTGCTTCCGCCATAAACTAGTAGGCTAATATTATTATTGAACGATGGTAAACTCTCGCTTTTGTCATGTGAGTGCTCCTGATATGAAACAGCTGTGGAAATCTGCACATGCTTTGATTAGTCATCATTCCTAGAAGGGTTCATGACAGTTCTATTATGGTTATATTTAGGGAGGGTGTTATTAAGGATTGAGAGATGGGATTTGGTACATATTATTCTAAGCTAACGATAAACTAGGCACCTATCAGAGTGTATGATTATTTTAATTTTTTTGGTGGGTGTTCAGGTACTTCCCATCCTGTCATTGAGTATGTCCCTCCAAAAGAGGATGTTTCATTTTCTGTTAGTGTGCAAAAAAAAAAAAAAAAAGTCCTAGAAAATGCCTCGGGGTTATTACTTAAGATAATGGAAAATGTCATAAGAGAAGTAACATCTAAAAACTGCACGTTTGCAGTCTGAACTGTCACCTGCCCCATTGTGATGCATTAAATTCTTTGCATTCAGTGATTTTTTTATTTTTTTTTTATTTTTTTTTTATGACTTCCGTACATAATTCCTTGTATTTTTAAGAACATTTGTTGGTGGAAAGTTTGCATCTAGAATGGGTTTTTTAATTTATAAACAAATCAGTAATATTTTGCATTGTATGTTACAACTTTGAATTATATGAGTTTCTGTCATAGTGTTCTGTTATAGCTGTAAAGTTTAACAAGAATAATAACATATTTGTTGTAAATGAAAAATATAAATATTTTTTTGACACATTTCAATGTTGTTTTGTTTTGGTAAAAATCTAAACTACTGGCCTAGTTGGACCAGCATTTAAAAACAAAACATGAGGCTTGATATGACTTTAATCATCTTGATTATCTTTATGACCAGCCATTATAAATACAATAGCTGATAAAGAAGTGATTATTATTGCATTTTGCATATAGAACTTTCCTAGATAGGTGCTATATACCTGATTGTCAACTAATCTGAATAAAGGAACAGCAACTAATGCCACGTGTTCCTATTTCCCCTTCACTGTACAGGTGCACCCATAGTTGTATCATTCCCTCATTTCTACCAAGCCGATGAGAAGTACATCAATGCCATTGAAGGAATGAACCCTAATGAAGAGGAACACGAAACATACCTCGACATCAACCCGGTACGCAGTGTTGACGCTTTGTGATTTTTCACTTTTACAGCTACAGCACTGATCAGTTAGCGCTCTTGTGGTTTGTAATCTGAAAGTAGTTTAGACCCGTCCTTATATGACAGGAAAAAACAAGGTGATTCACACGTAACCACAGTGAATGTGAAACCACACCTGCCTAACTTTCCCTAGAATCCCAGTGAGAAATACTGTAACATGTCGTGATGGAAACTGTACTCATTGAGTTGATGTGTGCTCTACTCATCTAACTCAAAGACTGTGTGTGATGTGGTGAATATTGGGTGATTTTTATATAATAAATTGTCCCTTTGCTTATTTTCTGCAGACCACAGGGGTCCCCATTCGTGCCTGTAAGAGAGCTCAGCTCAATGTCATACTGAAGAGAGTCAGTGGCTTCGTGTGAGTAAAATCACAAAAACCATTAAATTGTGATTTGGAATGACAAAATGGCTAATGAGGTTTCCTTTTTTCTTTTTAGCAAAACAAAATTCCTGAATGAGACAATTTTCCCCATTATGTATGTCAATGAGGTAAGTTCACTTTCTTCAGATTAGGGATGTACCCGAAGCCGAATATTATTTTCTGAAAGGAAATGATGCATTCTACGGAGCCCCCAAAGAGACATGGTGATGGAAAAAATATATTCCAATGCTTTTGCGTTCTCTCGCAATTATATAAATAAATAAAAAGCAATAAATAAAGTTGGGTAATTATATTGTGTATAATTTGCAGGCATCTGGGAGCCGCCATAAATATCGCTTTTGAATGCTCGCTCGCTTTTCACTTTCACTTTCCAATTTGCAACCACGTGTACTGACCACACATTTTACAAGAAAAGATATTTCCGGATCTTTTGCACACCAAATCCTCTGACAGTCATCTATCCTAACTATCTTCACCTGATAAGTGAAATCATGATGTAATGTGATTTAACAGACTACCACAGCAAGCCAAACCATGTCCCTTTAGAGGCTCCATAGAATGTATTATTCATCTTCCGTGCCTTTCTGAATTCGGATTTAGGCTTCGGGCGCATCCCTACTTCAGATTATCGATTTGCCTGTTCACAAAGTTAGTTTGTTTTCCATTGAATTTCATTTTGTACTGTGGAATTTTCAGACTGCAACTATCGACGATGATTCCGCAGCCCAGATGAGGACGCTTCTGTTGATTGTAACGTTGGTGTCCAACTTCCCAGTCATCATTGTGGGGATGGGGGTCATTTTACTTATGGTCCTGATCTTCCTCATCTGCAGGAACCGCCAGAGAAAGGTAAAAATCAGCGATAAGATGTTTTGACCTTCCGTCTTATATATTGGCTAGTTATGTAATACTAAAAATGTCATTTGTATGTCGACAATACCTTTTCGTAGAACAAGATTAATAGAGTAACAGTTAATATTCTCCAGAAATGCCAGTATGGAAAATACTAAAAGCCTTTAAAATTCCATCAACCTTGGCTTGAAGGTCACATGTCACTCGCCTTGAACGCACTAACCCTAGCTTTAAAACCCATGCATGCACCCGCATGAGGGAATGCATGTGCTCTAGTGCACGTATTACTTTATGAAATGAGTTCTTTTATTATATAGTTGATATTTTGTTTGCAGTTTACAGTCATTTTACAGTCAGCTTAATTGGGTTGATCATCTATTCTTATGACCTCAAATAAATGTATTTATGAATGAATGGTTCAGTGGGAAATTCATATTTGTTTTGCACATTTATATACTAATTATCAGAAGGTCTTTTATAGCATTTATTTTATGACTTGAAAATGTATAATGCTGTTATGTTTTGATTTCCAGTAACATTTTTCCTCCCTTTGTTTTTTTTTTGTTTTGTTCCAATTCAGAATGAAGTAAAACGTATTGATTTTACTGAAGCTTTTCATTCTTTTGCTGTAAGTCTTCTTTTTTCCCTTACACACACAATTTGCTTTCATTTTGTTCAAATTTGCCTGTTATATCATTATTGTATTTGGTCATTTTGAGCATTTTCATAGAAATACCTTGTTTGTTTCTGCAAATCATTTTAATTGCTTTTCCTGCATGATGATCGTAATGTACTTTCACAGCGTTAGATTAGATGTTTAGCTCCATTTGTTAGTGGTACGTGATTTCACGTTTGACATCATCTGTCATCTATACGTAAGGTTTTAACAATGTACACGCTAATGTTCTTGTATGTTCTGTACAGACGACGAAAGACGAAACGGCTTATACCCAAGTGAGCAACCAAGCGGAGGATTCGCCGGAGAACCGCAACAATCAGCCTTTGAGGAACGGATCTTATATTGCCATGTCACCAGTGGAGGCACAAAAGTGTTGATGAAGGACATGACGTCTACCAGTAGTGCATCCTCACCCTTTTTTATGTTTTCACTGTGCTTCGTGGGCCAGTCCCCGCACGCTCACCACCGTATGCCGAGGGTCACTTATTTTGACTCGTGACTTTTTTTCTTTCTTTGAGCATGGCCTTCTCAGAACTGCCATATCTTCAAACAAAACCAATGTAAATTCAAAAGATCAGAGTCCATTTTGAACAACCGTCTCTGGGCTTCCAGAGGCTCCTGTTGCCTAGTCCTGAGAGGCCTGAAACACACTCTTTTGCCTTTAAAAACGCATATATGCATTGCATGCTGACAGAGTCCATAGTTCCTGAAGGCATGAGAGAGCGTGAGGGGTTTCACCCATCCGGAACACTCATGTCTAGGACGGCCTGTGCTCTTAAAGTGTTTCAGATCTCGTCCCACACTACTGTATTCAGGTCTACACAGGCAGACCTTCAACTAACACAGCTCTTCATATGTCAAACCCTTTGATAATGAACAGATAAATGCAAACTATTAATTTACCTCTAAGAGTATTAGAGAGCTAAAAGGTCTAATATGCTAACAAAATCTGGGTCTTATCCAGAACTTAAGTTTGTGTGATTGTACATACCAGTGTGTGTGTGTAATTATATGTGTGTGTGTGTCTGCAGGCATGTCAATGCTTGCATGTTTTTGTCACACTGTAGTGAACTGCTCTGGTGGATCAGTGTCCACCGTTTTGCACGATGCAGTGTGACGACAAGTGGAAACTAGTGATTTGAGCGGTCCTCTCTATTTCACAGTATCAGAGTCAGAAATCTTTCAGTGATGACGGCTGTTAAAAAGAGGTCAGACATTCTCCTTTAAGGCGTCGTATTACAGAAGTCGTACTAGCTTTTAGTATTTTGTAAGAAAACGAACAACAGACGTAGAACACTCACAAGTGAGACTTGAATATTTTCTGCCTTACAAATACTTACGAACACAATGTGATTCTGCTGCGAGGTAATGGCAGGTATACGGTGGAACTAGGCGAAACGTCAGACAAACTTCTGTGAATCAGTGTCGGACTGGGAACTACATCCCTCCCGTTTCACGGCGAAACGCGTCTGTTCTGTCATAGCGAGAGCACAACCCACAGTCTAATCAGAGCAGATGGGGTTAAAGGTTAGCAGGTTATCAGTGAGGTTTGCACATTTGTTTTGTGCACGGTTTATATAACCCTCTGTGGGTGAAAGAGACTCTAGCACTTGAATCATTGCTTGTGTCTGTTGAGTTTAATTTTCATTTAGCTTTTTCTTTCCTTGATTATCAGAGCCTTCGCTATTGCTTTCAGTTATCTGTCTGAAGTTGCCATAACCCTTGTGTGTAGTAACACTCGGTTGTTTTAAAGACTTGCGTATCTGTAAATCATTCCCATTTTGGAGACACTTGCTGGAATGATTGGTGTTTGTTACTTTTACTTGACGTAAACCATCTGTTACCTATTGCGACCACGGTTTGCGTGGATTGCAGTGCATATTGGTGCGTCTTTGCCTGTGCCATGGATTTTGCTTATCTTAAAGATTTAGTGCAGGGTTTAAACTGGAAACACTGTATTTGCAGTGTGTTATGCAGCTGAATCTGAACAGAAAACTGAGGGAAAGTCATTCAAGCTTAAGTGTAATTACATTACAGTGGCTCTCGGAGAGTAAAGTTTTGTTGTCAGTGCAAATAGTATATAAATTTACTTTAAAATGGTCTTTGACAGTCTCTCTTAACACACTAGGCTGAACAAGGACCCCGCTGGAACAGTGGTGGCACGTAAAATGTGACTTGAGTATGAAAGATCTATGAACCTGAGCCATTTCTCCACAGTTTCCAGATTCCTCTCGGTGACTTTTGCCCCTATATGCTTGACCAAAGATTAGAAAACTGGTTTGTTTGCTTTCCACACAGATAGCTGTATCGCTATCGACTTCCCATTTGCAAGAGCATTAGAACCTCATTGTCTACAAAGGCAAATAAGAAAAAAGAAAAAGAAAAAAAAGTAACAAAATATTTTCCAGGGCATACTATGTGAGTTTATAATGTTTAATACAGCAAAGAACTTAAGATGTAAAGTGTTGCCACAGCGTGCAAAGAAACTCTCAGTATTATGTATTGACACAGCAATACAACATGTAAAAAGCAAATTTTATAATGAAGTAAGAGGTTTTGTAATCAGACAAACAAATATTTATGTATTCCTATGTTCAATGGTATGTACATTATCTGAATTTGTAAGGTCTTTTCTTTGGTCTTGTTCATTTCTATATATTTCTAATTATTTTGTAATATTACCAGTGGGGTCATCAAGCACACTTCTGTTTTCTTCATTTTTTTTTCTTCTTTTTTTCTCTCTACATTTCTGGAATAGTAGCTACCAAGTGAATATTGTCCTAAATTCAAGACTGAACGGTGTATGTGGTTGTAAAAAAAACTGTTAACTTTGATGGAGGAAGGCTTGTGTTGTATATGTGGGGTGTGAGCCTATTGTGTGTAATGATCTCCTGTTATACAACTCTCTCAAGCTGTCAAACGTTTGTCCAACTGGAATAACAAAGGGAAGGCTGAGTGTCTTTGAGTTCCACTAAGGAAGATTGCCATAGTGCCATGTTGGGTACAAGGGAAGTTTCCATTTGCAATCTAACCTTTTTTTTTTTCTTAGATGAATGACGCCCTCCTTCAGGGATGAGCTTTTAGTGCCATACCATCCTTGTTTATTTCACTAAGTAGCAACACGTGTATCAGTTGTTGTTGTTGTTGTTGTTGTTGTTTTTTCCCCCTCTGCCTTCATTGCAGGGCTGGTAAATTCCTCACAACATCTTTGAGGGTGGTCTTAAAAACACTGAACACTTCATCACGTCCTCCTGAGATGCATTGCATTTTTTTTGCTGCTGAGAATGACAATCCTTATGTCATGTTAGGTGCAAAATCATTTCAAGTAATATTCATTTTTAGTTTTGATAATTTACACTGCACAAAATCTTTCTACAATGCTTTTGTAAACATTTTTAGTGTTATTTGCAAAAAATAAAACAAATGTTGAAATTCTTGCTAATTATTTTGTCACATTTCTGCTTTCCTCTCTGACGTTGTGTGAAAGAACAGATTTCTGCAATTATAAACCAAGGGACTCGCCCCAATATACAAATGTCGTATTCTTACACTTCACAAAAACAGTTTCATATTAGTATAATTTGTAATGTCATGAAATTTGTCTGGTTCACTGCAGTTTTAATGACAAAATACTCTGCAATGGTGCCGACTTATGAATATGCACATGGTTTGTCTTAAAGCATGTTAAAAACACCACATAGACATATACAACATTTATAGCTTGATTTTCACTACAGGGGGACTTTAAGAACAAGTTTTATACACACTACCCTTTAATATAAATATATATATATATACACACACACACACACATATATGTATTTTTTTTTTTTTTTTGGAACACAAATGTAGAAAAGTATACTAGAGTAAATATGGTCACATAACACCATCTTTGTCCATAGTTCAAGTTATCATTTGTTATAAAAGTTTTAAACATTTGATTAAAGATATAATTTGAAAATAATAGATTTCTTCCCTTGACTTCACTTTTATTTATTTGTATTTTTACACATTTAAAAAAATAAATAATTATTTGCAAATCTCATTTTAAATATTTGTGAATTTTATACATTTTTGTCAAACTATTTATATTTATTTGTGGATCTTAATCTATTTATTTGTGAATTTGATTCGTTTTTGTGTAGCCCCTGTTGTATCTGTTAGTATTCTATTCTATTCTAATCTAATCTTTATTATTATTCCTCCCCAGTGGAAGCCTATGGCAGCCCTATGAACAGAACATAGAAAAAAAATTTTTTTTAAATGGGCACACTTGTAGTGATGGTAATGAATAGTAATCTGACCAACTCTATAGCGCCATCACTTGTTTACATATTCACATTTGAAACAATTATAACTTTTGAACCCTTTTATCTAGAATTTTTTTACTTAGAACACCTGATTCCGCTCATCATGCTGATCACATTCAACATCTTACATAAGACTCCGCCTATTACAGTAGTTGCCATTTTTAAAAGTACAGTAGTCCATTTTTTCAGTACTCCTTCAAAATTTTCTAAATTCTTACAAAAATTGGCTCAGATGATCTTTGGTCCGTGCTGCACAGACATGGCTAAACAAAATTGTTTTATTCATTTTTGTTCAAAAGTTATGATGTCATGATCTTAATGATGCTGACCCAAAATTGATTCAAAGGCTCAAAACTTTCATCAATCAAGGCGAAACCTGGTACGCTTCATCGAAATCATGATCTAAGGGCCCATGACAAATTTGGGAACAGCGGCACCTACAGGTCATGAGATATAAAAAATGGCTCAGTTTTTTTGCTCTTCTGGCTCTGCACAGCTGTGTTGCCCCGAAATCGCTGCTTGCAGCTATATTGTACTATTATGTGCTTTGAGACATGAGGTAATTTCACGCCGTCTTTCGTCTAGTGACGCTTTGCAAACTCTGCTGTGTGAGTTCATGTGTTTTGGAGGATGTTTGGCTGTGGAGACACTCTGAAGGGAGGGTGGGATCTTATGCTTTCAAAGCTAGCTTGCTATTGCAAGCCGCTCTGATATTGCCTACCCTTCCTTTAAATGAAGCAACAACTTGTCCTGCGTCAGTCACTTGAACAACCTAGTTGTAAAAAAGTTTTGGCCGTTAACTTGACAACAAACGCATTTGGCTACAACTATAGGAATGTTTTGAAACCACTAGTGTAGCGATAACCTCTGATGTGAAACTGAGGTATGGAGTGGGCGATCTGACAAAGCCTTAAAAAATCATCTTTTCATGATGTGCAGTGACTCACAGCAGACATGTGAAGACTAGTGCTCTTTGATATCTGTACTTATGCAGGCCTTTCACCCACACAGGCCCTCTCCATGTTAACAAAAGAATCGTTGGTTAACCAGCAGACAGCGATATGTCGAGTGTGACTGCAGTCGTTACACAGATATATTGCAGTAACGCCCCCTAGTGGTGACTCACGGTTATCAAGAATCATCAGCAGAGAGAAAACAGTTGCTAAATACTTCATCCAGGTCAAATGTCAATGGTATGGAGTTCTGCAGTAATGACGTATTTTTGAAGGCCAAACCAGAGGTTAGAATAACCTTGGTTCCCTCGATAAAATAGGATTTTTTTTACTGGCTTTTGGATCATTGCAGAAAATAAGACCCACGAAAGTTTATGATTCTTACAAGTTTTATTGAAAATGATAATCTTCACAAATGAACAACTTTAATTTTGAAGCCTAAATACAATCGCCTAAAGACAAGAGGAGTGTTCGACTTGAAGCGGCACTGCGCATAACGATTGGCGTATGACATTAAATTACCATAATAGCGATTAAGAGCAGATGACTCCATTTGCTTTAGAATCACTCACACTGTACAGCACAACAACCATATACAGTGTAAGAAAGGCAACAACCCTGACTTAAGAATGCAAAATGGCTGCTCTCAGCGCATCAACCATAGTTGAACAGTAGTAAAATATTGTTTATTAGCCCTTCTGTTTGTCTGTGTCTCAGTAAACTCAGTGGTCCACACAGTACTATCCAACCCATTTTATGGATTTTCAATTTTGCCATTACCGCCTTTTTATTTGTGTATTCCCACAACAAATGTTTACCTGGGTGTGGGTGTGCCGTCATTCCCAGCTCCTCAAGGTAAATGGAACGCAGCATTAGCCACTTGTTAGCAACCACCTTTTCCCAAGAAAAGTAATATTTAAATAAATAAATAAAAAATCACAAAGGGTTATTACTGATGTATTTTATATCGTGGAATAAAATGTGAAAATATCTTAAGCTTCTGTTAACCACACTTATTTCAGGCATTTAATCATAATCTCCTTCAAAAAACCTATTGATTTCATGGCGATGGAATCTGAATTTCTAAAATGCTAACGTTTCTGTGTTTTAGCCGATAAAAATATTCTTCCCTGCATCACTACTACTTCCAAGTAGCCACCCATATGGTATACTCCCTCTAAACCATTTCCCTCAGTCAGCGTGTAGGAAGAGAGGAAAACATCAGTCATCTTTTTGGCTAGAATGTTTTCTAGGACAATATCTTTTATTTCCAGCAATAGCACAGAGCTTAACGTCAACATGCCTCTTATTAAAAATAGCTCTTGAAACACAAGTTGCAGGCAAAGGGTTTTAAAACTCTATCTAGCCTTTTACTTGCATGCTTAGCACATTTATGCAGACATCAAATCCATAATGAACAACATGTAGTCTATATTACGGAACAGTTATGTCATGGTGTATTATTAAAGATACTGATGGCTCATTTTCATACAGAATGTGCAAACAAATTGGTCAGAGGCAATGAAGGCAAACTCAAAAAGCCTCATGATCTTGACAGATCAAGTTTGCAGGGAGATAAGAACAAATGTAGGAATCCTTGAGAGATCAGCAGCTTGCAATACAATTTAGTACATTGAGGAAACATGGAGAACATTCAGGATTGATCACAGAACTTCCAGGTGCATTGTAAACCTGAACCTGAAGCTAACACAGACGTATATTTGGTTTAGAGAGGAAGATTCAAAGTCTAAAAAAAGCATATAACGGTTCATCCGGAAGGTACAATACCAAGAGGAAGACTAGTTTACAACAGTTCATTTTTTTCAACAGCCAATAGTTATTGTGGTGGAACAACAACAGAAATGTCACAGAGATCTTCAGTCTGTGAAGATGAACAATCTTCAGTGTGTGTACCAAGTGAACCTGCAGTCTGTGAAGGTGGACCTTGTGAAATCTGTGGGCCTGTAGAGGCTGCAGCTTGTGAGGTTTCTTCCTCCTGAGGAAGACGCTGATATTCCTGCTTGAACTTGAATGGACTTTTACCTCTCTCAATTCTGCTTTTGTCCACCAGCCGAAAAGCCTCCATGAATTCATCAATGTCAATGCTACCGTCATTATTTGTGTCTGTGCTGATAACCAGCTCATTGATGACCTCATCGGAGATCTCCATTTTCAGATAGGCACTGAGCAGTTTCAACGTCTGACGGAAATCCTCAAAAGAGATGAGACCTGAGAAAAACAGAAACATAGGCCATAGGAAGGTGCTATGGAAAGCCATCAAACTACGTTTAGTCTATTCTCTGTAGGAATCGTCATCAACAGGGAAATGTTAAAGCTGCCATGAAATCAAAATGGACAATTCTTTACATCCAAATAATACAGTGTTTATTATAAATGATTTATCAAACGATCATCCGTCATGTGGGCTCATAATCTTTAATCAAAATAACTTCCCCAGCCCCTTGCAACAATATCTCTTCTCTGATGACGTGTTTACTGGCGTGAGGGCGGGACAATCACAGAAATAGCAAACCATGTTGTTTTCACTGGAAGATCCAGTTATGACATTTTGATTAAGCATTACGAGGTCAAACATTTTTTACATTTAAAGGAACCGTATGTAAGATTGTGGCCAAAACTGGTACTGCAATCACTTTCAAATTACTGTAGAGTGGTGTTATCCCCTCCCCCTCCCCCCTGACTCGAGGTTGCCAGATAGGCTGGCATTTTTTATCCGACATGTTCGTAGCTGCAGCTGTGGTAACTAGAGCAGATCTGGCAACCCGGATGCCGAAACACTACTGACTTCGTGATTGGTAGATAGGTGGAGGGTGGAGCATCAGGCCAAAACACAACATGACAACATCAACATCAGTTGAGGGCTGCAACTTCACTTTTAAATGACAATATCCTGGCCGGACTACTGTTGTCAGTGATATAAGTATTTGAAATGAACATGATTTCTTAATGTCTAGTGACATATCAGGGCCATTTTATGATTAATTGAAATACATTTCTTACATACGGTTCCTTTAATAAGTATTTTATCAGTATTATTACCTGCAAATATTTTTTCATACCTGAATTATCTGTGTCCACTATTCTGAAAATGGTCTCCAGGGTGGAGCGATGTTTATACAGTGTCTCCAGCATACTCTGCTCAATGTGCTGTATAGTGAGAACAGAAGAGAGCGCTTTTTGCTAAAGTATCTACAGAATTCCGCAATAACACAGCAGACAGAGAGATGCATTTCTGGAAATGTTCAAATCAAGGGTTCTGCTTTACCTCAGAGCTGTGATTTTTTAGGGCGAGATCCCGGAACCAGCCGTGGTAGTCCAGCATCCCATCAGTGGTGCTGGACACTAGCTGAGGTTGAAGAACTCTCCAGGGCAGATCCAGGTGAAGAACTCGCTCGATTGCACTGGCCCAGTCGGACAAACAGATCAGTCCTGTGATGGCATTGACATTGCTTTGACATTTGAACAACTGCAAAACTAGCCATTAAGTAACTAGAAACGCATTGTTTTTAAATATTAAACAGTCTGAACTCCATTTTTATTCCTTAGCTATTAGTGGAAGTGATATCATCACACCAATAGGTAGCAAAATACTGCAGTACTGATAGTTGTCTGTACCTGTGTTCTCCTTATCAAGCTCTTGAAAGGCACTGAGAAGATCTGACTTGTGCACGAACAGTTGCTCTCGTAGGACCTTGAGAGCAGTGTGCTCTGTGCGTTTTACACTGAAAGAACATCGAGAAATGAGCTGGAAACTTGACAATGAACCTGTAAGACTATAAACTGTATCCAGAATGACTGTAAACACAACATCTGCTGTAGATTTTTCAACAAAACTTAAGTCATACCAAATAACATATTTGAAATTGTGAATGAAAATCATTCCCCAAGTTCAGTTGTTCACCGGGGCCACTAGGGGCCTCAGGATAAAAGATTACTTAAAATGACTCAAAATAAGACAAAACAAGCATTCAACAACTACAAATCAAGATATTTCTTATTTTAATTCAATTCAATTTTTTTCTTTGAAGAATCATGAAATGTACATAAGGTATTTTTTTTTGGTTTTGTTATTATACTATACTATACTATCCTATATTATGATAGGATAGTATAGAGTGGACATGAAGCGAGGTGGGAGAGGGTGAAGGGGACGGGATCGGGAAAGGTCCGCGAGCCGGGACTCAAACTCGGGACGCCCGAAGCGCTGCCCACAAGGCTATCGGCGCCAACAGCTAACCTAATTTTGAAAGTGTGATATATAATAATAATAATAATAATACGTTACATTTATATAGCGCTTTTCTGGGTACTCAAAGCGCTTTACATGGAAGGGGGAATCTCCTCAACCACCACCAATGTGCAGCATCCACCTGGATGATGCGACGGCAGCCATATTGCGCCAGAATGCCCACCACACACCAGCTTATTGGTGGAGAGGAGACAGTGATGAAGCCAATCAGTATATGGGGATGATTAGGAGGCCATGATGGACAGAGGCCAAGGGGAAAATTTGGCCAGGATGCCGGGGTTACGCCTCTACTCTTTTTCGAAGGACATCCTGGGATTTTTAATGACCACAGAGAGTCAGGACCTCAGTTTAATGTCTCATCCGAAGGATGGTGCTCTTTGACAGTATACTGTGACCATCACTATACTGGGGCGTTAGGACCCACACAGACCACAGGGTGAGCACCCCCTACTGGCCTCACTAACACCTATTCCAACAGCAACCTGGTTTTCTCAGGAGGTCTCCCATCCAGGTATTAACCAGGCTCAACCCAGCTTAGCTTCAGTGGGCAACCAGTCTTGGGCTACAGGGTGATATGGCTGATGGAATGTAGACATGTAAATTAACCATGAGCATTTTTATAACAAATTTACATTTTTCTAGATATGCCAAGCTCTAAATTATTTTAGCAGGTAGAAGGGAGTAAAATATGTTTAAAAAAAATCTTTATCCTAAATGCTTATCCAATAAATCATGAAAAACTGGTCTTTGGTCCTTTGTATATTGTTGTGGACAATGAGAGGTGTTGGAGTTAAAAAGGTTGAGAATCACTGTCTTAGTCAAATGGCTGATGATGGTATGTGTGTTGATTACATTTGTGGAAAGCTCAGTCCTCGGATCATACTGGTGGCCTGATACTGAACAAAGTAAGGCACGAGATCTGGACCCAGTCTGACAAAGGCTCCTCTGTTACTGCCAATCTCATAGTAGTTAGAGGCTGAAAAAAGGGTCAGGACCTGAAAATCAAAATACATAAATCAAATCAACTTTAAAAACTGTCAAGAACATTTCTACAAACATACACTGGCCCCAAAAATAACATTGAGACTTTCGAGAGAGGCATTTGAGACAATGCTAATGAAATATACAGTAACTGAGAACTTGCATTTCTTTAACTATGAAAGGGCAAAATGTCTGAAGAATAATTTTCCTCCGAGCTCATCTAGAGAATTACTATATTACTCACAGGACACAGTGTCCTAAAAAGCACTCTAAATTAACATGAGCCATCATAAGTACATGAATGTAAATGTAAATAAGACAATTTATCACCTTTTTAAATGAGTTTGTTAATCTAAATTCAGTCCCTGCCTGACAGATATTTTAATAAAAAACTTGTCATTACAAGTCATTATTATTTCCTTCTCAAACGACTGTGTAAGTCCTCTGATCACTGCATTGCTGACCTTACGATTGTGGCAAAACTCGTAACCATCCTGCTTGCACTCGTGTGAGCGGATGATGAGCTGGAGATTGTGTCTGTTCAGAAAGTCCTCGGTGACATCAGGACCCCAGTAACAACCTCCGCCACGGACCTCATTGGGAACGCAACCGTCCTGGGACATGGGGTCACTCCACAGCAGGTCCAAAATCTGATGACACCAAAGTATAAATGTAATTGCAAGGAGAGATTGTAAAACTATTTAACTGTTGGCATAATTGCCTATGTTTTTAAGAGTAATGTTCCAGATTAAAAACAAATTGATCACACTAGTCTTGAAATCTTTTATACTTTATTACACTTTGTGTATTTTAAAAGGTACACAACGTAACTTTTTTCTCCCCAAAATTAACTCAATTTAAATAATAAGTCAATACATCATCAATCCTCGTGTGTTTTTGTCTTACCCTGATTCACTATGGTAAGCCTATTATAATTGTTTGTATTTTAGGGGCTTTACACAACACCGTTTTCAGCTAAAAACGTAAAACTTTATGCGTTTTGGCCGTTCATTTACACGACAACAGCGTTTTGGGTGCCTAAAAACAATTTTTTTTTGAAACGGGTTTCAAAGTGCAAGTTTTTGAAAACGATATCAGTGTAAACAACAAAAACTTGATGACATCATGCACGTGTGTATTACATGTTCAGTCTATAGTGTTTCATCGCCATCTAATGGCCTGGCAGCAGAATACAGTGTTTTTAGTCGTTTTCACGGATACGTGTGAATAGGGATCGTTTTGACAAAGGTGTCGTCTTTACGTGGAAAACTCAAAGGAAAAACCTCTCTGTTTTTAGCATATCGTTGTCGTGTAAACGTACCCTTAGACCTGTTGGGATGGTTTTCGCAGGAAATTGCATACATTTGTCACTCGCCCGTGCATGTGGTATTTCATTGAACAGATAAATTGCCATGTGTAGCTCTCTAACACAGTTAAATGTAAAGCATTATCTATTGTGAAGGATCATTTCATTATGGTTGTTGTAGCGCTGGGCTGGAAGTACCATGTCTATCAATGGTTATAGCTACTTTAACGTCTTCAGTTAGTCAGCTTGAGATCCTTTCCATCTAAACTGGTTATCTAAATCTAAACTCTTAAGCCTAATAGTGAATTTTGTATAAGCAGCAGTATAACCACAGCCGAGGCACAACCAAAACAATGTTCTTCCACAAAATGCATGCAGTTTTGCTTTTTAACCTTTAGAGGGCCAAAAGTTATCCCTTTAATGTTTATTTTTGTGCAACGTCTTATCCAAAAGACTTCCATTGTAATATAAGTACAATACTCCAAATGCAATGTGTTTTCTATACACTGAGGAATGAGTTGAAATTAATGGTTCAAAACTACACATGTATCAAATTAGTACAGTGGATCTCAACCAGTGAACCAGAGCCCACTAGGGGGCCTCAAAATGACATACATCATTTTAAATAAAGACAAAACAAGCATCAAAATAAGACCAAAATAAAATCCAACTTAGACCAACTAAAAACAACATATTTCTTATCTTATTTCACCTCCTATGAAAGTATGATTTTAAGTAATTTAAATTAATCCAATCTTTCAACTCCTTGGGATATATTTTATGAACATAAATTTATTCTAGTTATGCCAAGCTCTAAAATATTTTAGAAACTGAGTAAAAATATATTTTTTAATCATTAATCCTTATACAGTAAATCACAAACAACAAGAAAAATCATGGGGCCTTTGAATATTTTTATGGGCAATGGTTGGCCTTGTAAATGGTTAAAAATGTTTAAGTTGACTTATTTGAGGAAGTACAATATAACTAAGTACTGAGTAATATTAATTAACTACTATTAATGTACTTGCTATGGAGTTACTGTTAGGGTTAGTTACTTATAATTATGCATAATTTACTGTTATTACTATAGAATACTATATGTAGTAACATGTAACAAACCACAAACATGTACCAAAGCAGATACTGTCAATGAAGCCCACCTGTTTCCAATCATCATCGCTGGTGTCGAAGACCTCAGATGAGCCTGATTCAGACTCACAGGACGGGGCAGAGCCCAGAATGTGGTGAGACTGGCTGAAGCTGGACATGCTAAACTGCGCTTGCCTACGGCGGACCTCGAGCTCCTCCTCAACCGTCCGAGCCACAGTCCTTGAGAAGTCTTGAAGGGAGCGTCTCTGGAAACTGTCCCGAGCAGCAAACGGTTTGGGAAAGGTCACCGAGCCCGTTCTGTTCTTACAGGTGATCATCTCATTATAATGCTTTGAATCTGCATGTAAACTACTGCGGGATGGAGTCTTCTTCTTCGGGGGCTTCATGGCAGACACATACTATAAAAGACAACAGTCATATTCAAAGAGGAGATGTTCAGGATTTAACAACAAGTAACCGTTTGTTTGACTCACTTTGTGTCTGTCCACTCGAGCTATCAGAGCGAGTTCAGTGGTATCTGAGATTCCTCCATGGACGATCAGCACCCGGTGGTCGATTACTGTCACTAAGGGCAACCAGCTGAAGATCTTCTGGAGCAACTTGAGGATACGCTTTCCATGCAACTTAAAGGAATTGAACAGATAAGAGAAGCTCCTCAGTTCAATTTCACCATAATGTGAAGCTCAGAGCAGGAACAGAGCATAACACATTACTGACGATGTTAATGAGTTATTCCTCAGCAGAGTTATTGTCGTTAACTAAAACCATAAAAATACTTTATTACTTACAAACATTAACTGAACATAACCTCAGTTAACTTCAGTTAGCACCATCAATAGATATTTTGCCAAAGATGTTTGCCATTGACCCTAAATCTGCCCAAAAAACAACACTTGACAAAGATCATTCTATTGCCCATCTGCTTAAAGGAATACTTCACCGCTGGAAAGATGAATGTGTATTTAAATTGGGTCATTTATGCAGAAGAAATGTGAAATTATTTTAGAAGTTGGTGCCTTCTAGACTGAGAAAAGCCAGAAAATGTATTTTTGGCTCATGTGGATGAAAGACAACAACTCCCAGAATGCACTTGCTTCGCTCCCCTACGAGGCCACTCCCAAGCCACGCCTACCGGTTACAGAGGGCAGTATCGGAAGAAATCATACAACTAGGCTACTTGTTGACTCGAAACTGAAAAGACACCGTTTTAATGTGAGATCCCACCCCCTATGGGCAGGTTGAAAACATGCAGAACTAGCTCCTACTACTGGCTGTAGTCTCTCGCCTCAGGCCAAAAAAGCCTCCGATAACGCAAAATGACGATTTTTGCGTCATCTGAGTTTTTTTCCAGACACACAATACAGAAATCTCTCGTCTCAGGGCGACATGAGGGAGGGAAGCACGGTCATTCGAAAATACTACCGGGTTTCTGCTGATACAAAGCTTAATGCTAATCGGTGAAGTATCCCTTTAACCTGTGATGTTCTTTAAAATACTAGTATAAATATAATATATTTCCAATGTAAAAAAATGACTCATGTATATTAAATACACCTTTTAAGGTGTCATATGCAGTTAAATGTTTGTTACCAACTAGTTAACAGCCCCCAGTCCTTTAAAATACAATGTTAGAAATTGACTCATTACATATATTTAATTCCCTACTAAGTTGTCATATATGCAGTCAAATGTTTGTTCATTTAACAACTAGTTAACTGCCACCAGTACTTTAAAATACTTGAATAAATGTAGTATCTTTCCAATGTAAAAAAATTACCCATTAACGTACGTATATTCAATTTCCTAAGGCAGCATGTCAACAGTTTGTTGATTTAGCAGCTAGTTAATCCATACCAGTGACAGAGTGCAAGAATGTTTAAGACTTTACGTTGTAATCCTCTTACCAAGGACTGGCCAACATTCACAGTAAAAATAACTGCAGGAGAATTGACCAGAGTTTCTCCTTTTAAACTGTAAGTCTAAGCAGGCTACAAGCAGTTAAGAGGTGGCATTCTTGGATAGAAAGTGTTGGGATATCCCTTACTGTTTCATAATGGAGATAAACAGCTAAGGCCGTATGGTAAACAAACTCTTAGGCCTTGTCCACTCTAATATATTTTCGTTTCGAAAACGCATCTTTTTCTCTGTGTTTTGGCCTTCCAGTCACATGAGACAGCGTTTTGTCAACGAAAACAAAGCTTTTTGAAACCGCTCTCCAAAGTGGATAAAACGCTGTTTTCGTGTTGTAGTGTGGACTGTAAAAATGGAGGTATTTGAAAACAATGAAGCATGTTTAGTCATGGGACACATATCGAACTGATAGACATGTTTGTTTATACCGCTATTGTGCCTGTTATGTGCAATTCACTTTCACACAGTTGCTAAAATATGTTTCTTTGCACACGCTTCATATCACAGTCCTGCAAAGGATGACAGAAAATTCACTCGCATTTGCAAATGAGACATGAGAGCAGTTGCGTTTTAGACCAAACATAGAATTGTCAGTGAGTGTCACCTAAACGCATCAGTGAATGGAGAGATATTTTGCTAAATAAAATGATCCTGCCAGAAAAATTGCCGGCAGCCCGGCAGCCAATTACCCCGGCACCCCGGCAGCCAATTACAGCACAGAATAATGCATCATCAATTTAAAACAATTCTTTTAGAGCTTGGGCTGTACTACTCCAATAAGTGACCATTTGTGTTCTAGCCCCATTAATCCTTGCAGTGCTGTGTTCTAAACAAGCAATATAATGAAGAGACAGCAGCCAGAATCTTCTAAGATCCATGTCAGGAGTGAACCATTGCTGTATAATTGTTTTTTTAGCAGCAGTGAAACCAGACATTAACAATCTTCTCTGAACTAACGTAAAGTTGTATGAAGAATCATCATTCAGCAACATAAGACAAGGGTCGAGGTCGAACTGCAATTTTGTGATATGTTTTAGTACTTGAACTACATGTTTCCAAAAATTGGATATAACTGAACAGTCTCAAAACATATGCAAAAAAGTACCTTTAGAGTTATTGTTACACAGACTGCAATTAGGATTTAATGAGAGTTTCAGCTTTTTTTACTTTTCAAGAAAAAACATATTTCTTTATAGTCTTGTAGGTCAAATTCTGTTACATACTGTCAGCATTGTTACTCTAACTTGATAACAGAGTTTGACGGTAAGAGAATTGACAATTTTAAACTTTTAGCCACTTGCTAGCAAAAATGCTAATAGGACATGGCACTAATGAAATCATGATTAAAAGACTTTTAAACAACCCACTTTGAGATCAGTGATAAATTTGAGTTTTCCTTTTGATCTTGTGATAACAATTTTGACGTTTTACAAAATAACTCTTGGTGTAAGAACTTTTTGATTAAAATATTTTCTCAGAGAGAGCACACATGTTGTAGGAGATAATTCCACCATAATTTAAAGGCACACTTTGCAGTTTCCGTTTTTCTCAAACAGCGACCCCTAGAGTCGCTGTGGAGTACTTGTATTTAACGTTACTGTCGTAAATACCACTCACGCAGAGCCGTCTCTGCACTCTTCCGACCGCGCTTTCTTCATTTTCTCTGTCGACTCTGCCATGATTCACGTCTGAAATGCGTGCTAGTGTCTTCCATAGAGGCTGCTTCATATGATGTATGTGACGTCGTGCCGTAAAGCAAGTCGTGATTCTCGCGAGATTTGTCGGGGCACCACCTCTCAAACTTGCGTTCCCCCCTGCTTTGCTTTCGGGATGATTCGCCCTACTACGAGTTCGTTTACCATCGAAATGATTTCGAAGCTGTTATATTAAGGTACAAATCTTGCATAGTGTGCCTTTAAAGGCAAAGTATGGTACGGTAACAGAATTGACAAGATTCATGGACAGTGGACACACATTTTTATAAAATAAAAGTTATTTTTAAACAATTTAATGTTGCAGAATTAAAAAAAATACTATTTAGGGCTAAATGAAATATTAAAGAAGAGTAAAATAAAATATTTTGATTACACAATCCTACATGATGGAAAAAAATACACTGACTAAATCGGACAACAAGAAATCATGATTTTCAGCAATATAAGACCCTTTTCTTACAGAAAATATGATATGGTAATATGATATATATAATATAATAATTAATAAATATTAATATAAGTACATTTATTCGTTTAGCTGACGCTTATATCCGAAGCGACTTACAATTGCTATATATGTCAGAGGTCGCACACCTCTGGAGCAACTAGGGGTTAAGTGTCTTGCTCAGGGACACATTGGTGTCTCACAGTGGATTCGAACCCGGGTCTCTCACACCAAAGGCATGTGTCTTATCCATTGCGCCACCACCACCCCGTGTATAGTAATATATAAGTAATATAACCATTTGAAAAAAGAAAAAATAATGACTTTGGACATCAAATGTACCTGCAATTATAGAATCACCCACGTGCAGTAAGGTAAATGAAGCACTTTCCGACGCTTCAGAGTGGACAATAAACTTTTGGAAAACACTTGAGTTAGGAACTTGAGGAATTGTAGAGCACAGACATTAGATGTAATTAATGACCTACCTTGTATTTTCCCAGCACTTCTTTGGTGAAGCCATACCTTTGAACAGAAAATGAAATGATATCACCAAGAAAATTAAATAAAGTAAATTTCAAAGTGGCAGAAGATTTCTTGCATAAAAAGGGACATCAATCTGACCATCTGATTTGTGGACACTGAAAGATTAAGATAAAAACAGAATTTTTATTCTTGTCCTTATGGTTATGTGCTATATTGTAAATGTAACATGTAAAATGATCACATTATAGCGCCATCTTGTGGCTGATTCTCACAAAAAAGTTGTACACCACCTCATCTAGACCAGTGGTTCATAAACGTTTTGACTCCAATATGTGCTGTAATAAAAAATAATTCAGTTTGCTGAGGCCCTCTAGTGGTTGACAACCACTGATCTGATTAAAATGCTCATATAACTATGAACAAATTTAATGATTCAGAATTGTTTTGATAATGTTTTTTGTCAAGGGAGTCTGAAAACAAAAACAAATATGAATTGGTAGGAGAAAAATAATGATGCTTGATGCTTGGACCATTAATTATAAAAATGTAAGGTATTAGCTCTTACGTTTAGTGTTGGTAACATTATATTTACTTGGTTGAGGTACTGCAAAATGCTTGTGGTGAGCAAAGTTTTAACAATATATAGTATGTATATTTATTATATAAATATTGTGTCACTGAATGCATGTGTTCAGCACATTTCCATTACCTCAAATTAATGATGTGGTCTTCATGGTTTCCTCGATTAAGATAAACATCTCCAGGATACACAAGCAGGAAAGCAAACAATATGAGCAGAATCTCTATGGAGTCTTTGCCTCGGTCCACATAGTCTCCATTGAAAACGTAGGGTTTCTCCATTGATGGCATTCCATTCTGGGAAAATAAATAGACCATAAATTCATAGGAATAGATACATTGTACTTAAAGGCAATCTCGTAGTTAGGTGTGGACAGATTTGAAACCTACCTTGTAAAATATTAGTAGCAAGTCTTCTAATTGTCCATGTAAATCACCTGTAATAAAGTTTGTAACTTGATTTTCGAAGAGGCGTTGAATAGTGTAACAATAAAAAAAGTGAAAAGGTTCTGTCAGGCATTCTTACCACAAACAGTTATTTCTTTGCTATGGCATGTAGAGACTCGGTTGATATTTGGCAACCCTCTGAGTAACTTCCACGTTTCCAGAAGAAGCTGAAGAACGTAACGAGAGTGAAGCTGCTGCTTGGAGAAACCAGAAGTGTACATGGTTAAAGACATTAGTGTTATCTGACTGTCACATATCTATGACAGGGATAGGCCACTGTCCTGCATAGTTCAGCTCCAACCCTGACAAAAACTCACCTGCCTGTAGATTTCTAGTAATCATGAAGACATTGATTAACATTGATTACTGTATCTTTTCCAGGTGTGTTTGATTAGGGATGGAGCTAAACTCTGCAGGACAGTGGCTCTCCAGGATGGAAGTTCCCCATCCCTGCTCTATAAAATAAAGGTTCCAAAAGGGAGTTTTAGCAGCAATGGCACAGAGGATCCTTTTTTGGGTTCTCAAAAACTTGGACACTGTATATTTCTTAAAAAAAATAAAAATAATTCTTGGTGTGAAGAATATCTGAACCAGGCCATGTTCAATTCAGCTCAAGATTTTGAGGGAGATTGGTTTTTCGGCCGCTCAAACTCTGCTCAAATCTGCTCTTTATCTGAATAACTTCTGGATAACTGCAACAGGAGTGGGCAAAGGGCTGGAGAAGGCAGGCAGATTACAGGGAGAAGAAGGTCCAGGCAGAAGGGAGGTGTATTCAGCGGGAAGTCTCATGACCCATGGTGGAGCCGATGGAGGGAAGAGACATGGGGCAGAAGGTTCTAGGGCAATGACGGACTGAGGTGGAACTGATGGGGGGAGGATGACAGGGAGGAGATGGAAGTTCGCCGGGCCATGGTGGAGCAGAGGGTTCAGAGGGACACGGGGAAGCCGCTGGCTAGGGCGACTGAGGTCTAGACGGGGACACAGAAGGGCGCAGTGGAGACAGAGGGACTGAGGACCAAGGAGGAGCAGAGGGGAGTGAGGAGTCCAATGGAACAGAGGGGACGAGGCGAAGCCAGAGAAGTGCAGTCCAGAGGTGATGGAAGGTCGACAAGCGACCAAGGCGAATCCGGGGGGGGACGAGGGAGCCTGGTGGAACTGGTGAACTGATGGGCCACGACGGAGATGAAGGAGGTAGGAGCCAAGGGTGAGCTAGTGGACTGATGGGCCGATGTGGAATCCTGGACACGGTGGCTGGAGTAGGATCCCAGGCATCCACTGTCCAAGATGGTGCTGAGGACTGGAAGCCCCCAGCGAGCCCACCATTCCACTGGCGTGTAGAGGGCGAGTGATGGGGCTGACAGGAGGCAGAGGAGATGAGGATGGCGGCTGGATGATAAGAGGAGGCGGGAGAGGGAGGTTGGGTGGGAATTCAGGCTCAGGAACCAACTCAGGTGTAGCAGCGACCATCTCCGCTGAAGGCTCGGGCGGCAAGGCTGCGGCCATCTTTGTCGGAGACGGATTCTCAGGTGTGGCGGCGGCCATCTTGGCCAGAGACGATGGCTCAGGCTTGACGGGCATGACGTGAAGCTCAGGCTTGACAGGCATGAATGACGTGAAGCAGCTCTGGAAGGGTGGTCTCGACGGGACGAGACTCTGGAAGGGTGGTCTCGGCGGGACGAGACTCTGGGCGCAGATTGGGTACGTCTCTGGGCTCTGGATGAAGACAGGAGGCGTGGCAATGAAGATGGCTGGTGACGGTGGTTGAGCGGCGATGTCATCATCAGCATCATCAGCCAATAATGTAGCCTCAACAGCAGCACATGATCCAGGTAATGTGCAAACGTACCTGGGATCGCTGCTGCTGGAGCTTGCTGGTGCAGATGATCGTCCAGTCCGTACCAGAAAACAGTCTTTAGGACGCCATCTGCCCAGTCAACATGGTGTGAAATCTCGAGGAACCTCTCAACATATTCCTCGAGCAGTTGGCCATCCTGGAAACGGGTTACGAGCCAATCTGTGGAATTCAGCAGGGTACAGAGAACGCCCATGTTCTCCTTTATTCAGTCGGTCTATAATTTCTGACTTTTTGGGTGTGGTCGGTTCTCCTGTCACGCTTTGGCTGCGTGTGGCACGTTCATGAAGACGGATCAAGCTTAAACTCTATTATTTACAAATAAGACACGTACCAAACATAGCAAACTGATGACGAGAACCGACAAGGGAGAATTGAAACTAGGGAGACTATATACACAGACAAATGAGGAGACTATTGCTGCGTCCCAATTCGCCTACTTATACTACGCCCTAAAAGTATGTACTCTTTTTGTGAAGAAAAAGTACATACTTTTGAATGTGTAGCAAAAGAGTAGGCAAACTTTGGGACATACTACTTCGTCATCTTTAACAGACAGATCTGTCGCGTGCATCCTGTCACCGTAAACCGCCCTGTCAATCATCTTGTCACAGTTAAAATCCTCCATTCAATCTAATTTAATTTCTTATCGTTTCGGAGAGAAATGTAGTTGCACGTTGATCTGCCAGTCGTGGGTCTTTCATGCGGAGACTCTCTTCATGTGTTTGCAATTTGAATATAATGATGCATTTAAAAGTTAATGGCTAAACGTATCTTTACAAAAGTTCACAATGCTGCTGCAGATGCAATCTAATGTGGACAACATTGAAAAAATACATTTTCGTCAGGTTAGATACTGATAATTAATCACTCAAACCCCTTTATCTAAACCTCTCTACATAACCGCCGGACTGGCGCGTCCTCCATGTCTGTAGTTTTTGAACACTTTTCACTCGTGTTTGTAGTTCTAACCGAATCCTCGTCCAACGCGCGATGGGTTGTGGGCCATATTAGCTGTTAAAGTGTGCATCGATCTGCACTTCGGATTCTGACCGGAAATAGTAGACCATCCGGGTATCTTTGGAACACTCATTTCAACATACTATGATTTGGGACGTACTAATTCTATTTTCTAATACTATTTAGGACGGATAGTATGCGAATTGGGACGCACCGTAAGAGACAACACAGTGAGTGATGATGTCTGTGATGAGGATCATGATAGGTAACAGGTGAAACCGATTAACAATAAAACACATGGAGCACAAACACAGAAGGCAAAACAAAGTCCAAGACAGGTGTCACGGTGACAGGCGGGGCCAGTGAAAATTTTGGCAGGCCAAATAACCAGTAAACTCCTTAGCGTTGAGCCCTGTGTGTTTATATATAGAGTCCCTTTTAAGACCTATCCCTTTTAGTATAAAATAAAGTTACAAAATCTGTCACGGGGAAAAAATTAAATAATGTCAAAACGACCAGGAATGTCACTTGGCCAGGTTATCTTTACATGTCAAAGCTAGAGCCGCCCGGGCTTGAAATTAACATCCTTTTACACTATAAAGAACCTTTTTTGCAATAGAAAGGTTCCATCCTAGCTAACTAAAAAATATGTTTAAATACAGTGTGCATTAAGTTTTGAAAACGTTATTTCTGACTGTTCTTTTAATGTTCAAACGTCTATTTTTAAAAAAAATGTTTTAAAATGTTTTTCTTGGTTATGTAAATGTTAAGGAAACTATTAACATTCTATTTTGTCATTTTGTAAACATTATAGCAACGTTACTTTTGAATGTTCTCTGAACATTCTGAAACAAGTAGCATTTAAAACTAAAATGTTTCCAGAAAAAAACATTCCATGTACAATGTATAAATATTGTGCTATCGTTTTGAAATTATTAAAGACCAGATTGCTCTGAACGAAGATTCTATAAACGTTACTGGGAGAATGTTTCCTCAACCTAGCCAGAATATAAGCCAAAGTTCTGAGAATGTTCCGTTAGCCGGGGTGGATGTTAATCTTTCTTTATGAAACCATAGATCCCAATAAAGAAGCACCTACTTGTTTGTTTTTGAAGGCCTCTACAAGATCAGCAGCCTGAACCATATCTAAAGGAAAAGTTAGCCGTGGGCCAGAGTAGATGTCTGGCACATCAATTTTGGTGTAGTTGAAGTATCTCTCCCACTCTGCATCTCGGCAAACCTCGTTTTCTCTGAAGATATGCGAGATCAGATTTCCTACATGGAAGAAGAACACAGGATGTTTTTAGCATGGATAGATTCCAGTGAAAAGCTGTATATGTGGTATTTGTGTTTACATGCAACAGCTTCTTTTACGTTCACTGCTGGATGGAGTGAAGTTATCCATCAGGTAACCAAGAAAATTGTATAACTGCATGAGGAGGTGAGAAAAAAATATTTGTCATATCATTATAAATGTTGTTTACAGCTTTCTTGGAAATAAAGTAAGTATTCCATCCATCCATTGTGATTATATTATCGTGGATTGCATACTTTGATCTGATCTTGTAGGTCTGCGTACTCCATGGACTGGAAGATGTTCCAGGTGTATCTGCGTCTCATTTCCATGCGGGCCGCATACTGTCTGTACCAGCGCTGGATTATCACCGCTGCTTTCATAGCTTTCAAGAGAACGTGACACGGGTTTTTTTTTTTACCACAATCAGAATACCTTTTTTTTGCTTAGATTAATTTAAATGAATAATTAAATTAATTTGTCGTGAATGCAATAACTTTCAGGTCAGACTTCTAGAATCACACTCAGTTCATCCGAGAGAGATTAATGTCAGATCAATAAACGTTGTATAATATAACTCTGTGTAGTGTGCACTGCTCAACAACAGTCAAACAAATGTCATAGTGGTGATAAAAGAGGAATTTTGCTTACTTATGGCTCCTGCAGACATGCATGAAAAAGAAGGCATGTGAGAATGTAAATGAGTTACTTATATTGACATTGCACAGAAACAACTGACAGCCGTGTTCTATAGTCACGAGAGATAAATAAGGCTTTACACAAGCTTTGCTGGACTGCTAAAATCTCACCTGGGATGACATTTCAATGTGTTTTAAGAAGTTAGGTGAGGAAGTTAAATTTAAACTAAATATTCATTGAATAAACAGTTCTCAAACATATCATTCTTTAATTTACACAAGCCATTCATTTCCATGTTTTTAGTAAACATATTACCTTTGTCATATCTTTTATTGAATTCACTGTTTTTTGCGACACCACACCCCATGGCTTCTCCTGAATGCAGAACATAAGAAAGTCAGTATAACAAGCACTTTTCATCTTATCATAACACCTGTATGAGACTTTATGAATCATGCACAATAAATCATATTTTATCTATGCCTATTTAATACAAACCACATCCAAAAGTATAAAGCATGTTTTTATTTTTAAAATGCTTAAGAAACCATAAACTGCTAAATAAACAACACTTAATTCAGTAATACACAATGTTATTTATTATATCTAAAATTCAGATCTTAAATATATATTAGTACCTAAAGTGTACATATTAGTAAAGATTACCGCCCTAGTGACAGCTCCCCTTTTTCTGAGTACAGTAAATCATATTGCAGATGAGATGAGAATAAAAACTCTTGAACAATATTGCCAAGCTTTTAACATGAATATAGGCTACACCAAATGTGATGTTGTTGTAGACGTTAATGAGATCCAGAGAGCGAGTTAATCTGGGGTCATTGCTCTCTTGCACTGGCCTTAATCCTCCTTACAGAGCAGACGACGTCAACACGCACCTGTGCTTCAGTCAAAGCCCACAACTGTCAAACAAAGCCTCAATCTAAATCAGCTTGTTATTTATTCGAATAGTTTAAAAAAATGTGGCTAATTATCTCCCAATTTTTTAAATCACTAGGACTCTGAGGTAAAAAAATGTAAGTGTTTTTATTTTTTAAGGAAATCCTGAATAACTAGGGATTATGGACTATGGATTTATAGACTTGTTTGTAAAGAAGGTTATTCATTAGCCCACCAGACAGCACAATCATTTAGTGTATGAACGGACATGCTAGTTTTGAGGTTAAATGTTGACAAATGCTCTTTTTCAATGGGGTTTTGTATAGGTTCTTGACTCAACTTTAAAGAACCCTTTACGCCAATAAAATTCTATATACTGTAAGGAAAAATGTCTTCAATGATTGCATAATACTTTCATGTTTAACAGATTTTTTTTCAATTTTGTCTAGTGATAAAGTATGTTTACAAGCTGTTTATTTCATTAAAAGTCATCAAAATAAAAAAGAATTCAAACTTAATTAATTCAAACTAAATCCACACAATGGTCCCATGATGGAAACCCCTAAAAGGTTCATGAAGACTTTAAGGTTCTATATAGAAACTTTTCTTCAAAGAGCGTAAGACGTGTAGACATAATTAAAACGTAATTTATCCCATACTAAATATTGGCCATTTAAAAAAAAAGTGGTTTAAGATTTTATATCATTATAGATTACCATTAAATCAGTTTTTAGTAGCTTTTAGTACCTTTTCTGTGTATTTCTTTGAATAGAATATTAATATGAAAGGCTGTGTAAAGAGTGTCAGCAAACAATTAAGCCATAAAAGGTTTCAGCAATGGATAACATATCAAAGGTACACAACCCCAACATGGGTAAAACTCACCTTGTGGTTTTCTCTTCTAAGTCCCAGAAGCTTTATTTCCACGACATGTCACCCAAAGGAATGTGTCCGCCTGGTGTACTCCATTGGTGCTTGCTTGAGTTAGTCAATGTGAATAGTAGAAACGCAAATAAATCAACTTGTGAGGACACATAAAAAGCATCGTCACAGGCTTCCCCATATCCCCTGAGACCTTCAATGTCCTGAGCAAAGTGACACTATTTTCCTTCAAAAAAGAGAGAAGACCTTGTGTCGAGCTCCTGAGGCCTTCAAGTAGGTGTGTTTGTTTCTGTGCTTCTGCTGTGTAGCTGAATTAAGTGAATCCCTGAAGGGATTAAGGGTAATAGCTTGATGCGACTTGACTGGACTTCCTTAGGAAATGGCACTTTCCTAAAGGAAGCAGATGGAGAAGTCTGGACGATGTTGATGTAAAGTATTTCGTATGTAATCAATCCAAAATAATGCAAGTAAATAATTTGAGGAGAAAGCAGTGAATTGATTTTGACATTTTATGTGCATGAGATCTCATTTGAAGCCCTCAGTAATTACCCCTCTATACTAGAATATATTGTGACCCTGGACCACAAACCCAGTCATAGGGGTCAATTTTATGAAATTGAGATTTATACATCAGTTTTCCATTGATGTATGGTTTGTTAGGATATAACTATATTTGGCCGAAATACAACTATTTGAAAATCTGGAATCTGGGGGTGCAAAAAAATTGAAACATTGAGAAAATTGTTCATTCATGTTTGCGATTGTGCTGCATTCACTCACAAAAATAAATGTTTTATATATTTACGGTAGTAAATTTACAAAATATCTTCATGGAACATGATCTTTACTTAAGAAAAATCTATAATTTTGACCCATACAATGTATTTTTGGCTATTGCCACAAATATACCCATGCTACTTGTGATCCAGGGTCACATATTGTAAAAGGGAGGTCTGGGAAAGAAATCTAAAGATAAATCAGATCTAAGCTTAATTGTGGTTTACATGTATAAGGGAGAATTCACAATGCTGTCATGATCTCCAGTCACTGCAGCACTACGTTTCCCAGCATCCCTCCTGCACACACTCAATCACCACCTGCCATCAATCCCCCTCTCAGCAGGACAACATTTAGGCACGCCATCCATACTCTCACGTAGGACTACATGCATGACTCATGTGATACTTACCTGCCTTTCTTACCTCCTGCGTTTCCTCCTCGTCGTTGCTCCTGCGTATCCAAGTTCCATATCCACATCTGTGAGAGAAATACAATCAGTCATTAGAATATCTACATGGTATAATAAAGTATGTGTGTGGGGCCGTACTCACCTGTGGTAAATGATCCTTCATCCGAACCTTCATCCTACCATGAACTGCTGTTGTTTATTCTCAGTTATTGCATTTAACCTGTCATCTAACCTTAACATTATATCAATAAAACCCCATTGTGTTGCACTTACAATCTGTTCAAGTCTGTGTTTCCTGACAAATGCATGATTATAGTATAAACCACATTTTATAAACTTTCAGGGCCATATTTTAATGATCTAAGCGCATGGTCTAAAGCGCACAACGCAAGTGCACTTAGAATCTACCGAATCCGAATCCACTTTTGCTAGTTTAGACGGGAAAAATGATCACCCGGGCGCATGGTCTAAAAGTGTTGTCCCTGTTCTCTTAATGAGTAATGGGTGTGTTTTGGGTGTAACATGCTATAAAAGGCTCATCTCCCATTTCCTTTAAAAGCCAGTTGCGCTCGCGCCATGGCGGATTCGATACTTACATGGCGGAATTTGCAAGCGGAAAGACCGAACACTTCTCTATCGAGGAAACGGATCAGCTCGTTCTTGAGGTTAAAGCGCGCAAGCAGGCCATCTATGGGACAAGCCGGATTCCGCCATATCTTTATGTACACAATAATAATCTTTTACATTGTAATCCTTTTGTTTTTAATATTTGGCTAGTTGCTGCTTTTAATCTTTGTGTGTGTAATAAGCAGAGTGTACACGCGTTGTGCACCCGCATTTAGGCACATATAATAGGCATTCTACGCACCCTTTAAATAACCAAAAAAAATATTGCGCCATTGACTTCAGACCAGGTTTTTGTTGGTCAATGGCGCAGTCTATTTCAGTTGCCTCAAAAAAGCAACACGACAACAAAGCACCTAAACACCTTGTTTTCAGACCAGCACGCCCATGGGCGCAGATACATTTGCTATTTAAACAACGTGGTGCAGGACGTTAAACTGATAACTGTGTCGGGCTGAAACTAGCAAAACACACTTGCGTCGCACCTGGTGCCACATTGCGTCAGGTGTATGATAGGGCCCTAAATATTGCATGCAATAATATTACAATTGTACATAATCTGAAATGTTATTAAAACTACCATTTTTAATTACAATAAACTCAAATTCATGTGTGAAATAATTTTTTAGTTATACTACACTACTGAGAATGGTGTAGTCTTACATTAAGAAATAAAAAAAAACTTATGGAATGTTATAATTTGTTATATAGCTGTTCAATAATTGCAGTGTTTTATTTGTCATCATTTAATATGAAAAATCATTGATTAATCCAACCTTACATATCTGATCAACTGTGATGTTTTATTTCAAAAAGTTTATTTAACAATAGACTGTCACCTCTACAAAATATTTTTGTTCAAATTACATTTTTCATTCAATAACATCAGTTGTGGAAAAATAAATAATTATAGTAGACCTATTATGTGTCCTAAAAAATGTCCTCACAAATGCTGTGAAAGTGATGCTCTTCAAAAGTTCTTTAAAGGGCTGCACTATATAGAGAAATACAAATTTAAAAAATGAAATTAAAACAATATGACTTAATTTGATTATAAAATCGCAAAGGCTGCCATTTAATTATATAAATATATGCACAGCAGGTTTCCAAGTGAAGCACGACACTGTGTTCATTTACACGCGCAGAAGCGTGTGATCATGATATGGTGTTTCAGCTTCTCAGAGCGGCTTGGTTTATTATGGTGAAGAAGACGCTGCAACCAAAGATACTCTCTGACCACTGAAACACAGTAGCATAAACGAACACAGTGCTGCATTTCACTCTGAAACTCGCAGCAAGCACATATATTTATTTGCCAACAAGTTGGTTTAACATTTAAAAATTAAGAAATTAAGTCGTAAATAATTACAGTTGTACTATACATTTTTTAAATATTTTTTTATTACATTTTTTTATTTGACAGTATAGCAAGTTTAAATATTTGTATTTAATAATAATCACAATAAAAAATTATAACATGCATTATTATTGTTAAAAACACATTTTATTACTATATAGTATTTTATAATCACATTTATTAAATCAAAGTCAAACAAAGTGGGAATGTGGCCTATGAAAACTCAAGAAGAAAGATATTTGAGCTCTTGTAAACTGTGACTAAATTGTTCAGCCATAAACGGATGGTTCGCACTCAAAAAAGTTTTCAGAGTAACCAGTCATTTTTCATTATTCAATCATTTTATGTTCTATGCTGATGCACTTCTATACAAAAATACCACAATCATTCTAGAATGATTTCTTCTTTCCAAATAGAGCTATTCAAGACATCTGGTGAAAATTATATATATATATATATATTTTTTTTATTGCAATAGGCTATATATATTAATTTTTTTTCTAATATTGTGAAGTTGTACTTTACAGATATTAAAATTAGACTCATTTCCATTGTGAAAAGCATGAAGAGAAGCAGGATTTGTTGGTAAGATCAGAATTAAGCTGAGTTGATCAAGAGAATGGCTCATTCCATCACTCACACCTCTGTGAACAGAAAGGAAAGACCATTGACTGTATTTAAAAAGTCAGCTGACAGTTAAGTTTCAAAAGCACAGAAAAGACACGCGACCCAGTTATTCACCCAAAATCTTGTGATCCTCCTTTCAAAAGCTGACAGACTGTTGCAAAATTCCCTTAATGTCAAAATGACTTCAGAAGCTACAGTAACCTCTTACATTTTGATAGAAATGCTGTTTCATCTAACAAAAACAAAACGTTACTTAACCAGCCAACTAGACTTCCTCAAATGACAATGGTGGTAACATAAATAAAGTAAATCTTAAGTGAATCTTGAGCAGAATATGTTTTATGTAAATAAATTTGAAAGTGGAACTGGGTAGTGTAATGGCTTGTTCTTACATCTCTGACAAATGTTGTGTACTTCTCAGGTGTGGCGGCACTCATGACGGTTGTATAAACAGTGATCCTGGAAGGAAGAACATACTCACATTAAAAAGCCTTATTATAGAAAAAGTGAGCTGAAGACACAAGCACTTAACACTCCACAACCCTAAACCAATGAACTTACACCAATGTTCCAATTGTATTAAAGCTGTATTAGAAATTATAAGATGCTATAGGGCTCCTACCAATCAAATGAAACCAGTATCAAAAATCCATTTTTGCACAGCAGTGGTTGAATTGCAAATGCAGAAAACAATTTTCCAACCTGCTTTTTTGAGGTGAAAATGTAAATCTAACTGTAAATTTTCATTTTTTATTTTTCATTATGTATGAAACTAATTTCAATTTATTTTCTTTGTATATATTTTATTTTCTTTGTATATCTATATAATATTTGTGATAACATTCCCAATGCTATGTACCATCTTTATGCAGACGACACTACTGTTTATTGCTGTGCTTCATCAGCCTCACAAGCTCTTCATAATTTACAATCAGCATTTTAAATTGTACAGTTTCGTCTGTCAACTTAAACTGGTTTTAAAATAGATAAAACCAAAGTAATTACTTTTTTTCAAAATCCAAAGCTCTACCAAGGAATCTTACTGAAATTATATCTTCACAAGGAACAAAAATAAAATATGTTGCGAGTTACAAGTACCTGGGTATTTTATTTGATAGCCAATTAACTTTTAAGCTCCATATTGATAAACTACTTTCTAAACTTAAACGTAAATTGGGTTTTTATTTCAGAAACTTTATTTCCTTTTAGTGCAAGGAAGCATTTGGTATCTGCAACCTTTTTACCACTATTGGATTATGGAGATCTGCTTTACATGAATGCCCCAGTTCATAATTTCTTTTAAATTGATACAGTCTATCATAGCGCTTTACGTTTCATTACTGGTTATAGTTATCAAGCACATCATTGCACTTTATATGATAAAGCGGAGTTGCCATCTTTGTATACTCGAAGAAGTTTTAACCGGTATTGTTTTATTTATAAGTCTATTTGTGGTCTAATTCCATCTTTTTTTGTCTCTCTGCGTTTCTAAAACAAATGTTTGCTACAATCTTCGTTCTAATGATTTGTTATATCTTAAGGTTCCTCGGGTTCGAACAGAGCTAGGGAAAAAAGGCTTTAAATATAATGCTTCTGCTTGGAATAATTTACAAAACTTCTTAAAGCTGACTATGCTTCCATCACTAAACGAGATTAAGTTACTTTTAACTGATTATGTGTTTTAACCTTTGGTAAATTGCTGTTGTGATCCTTGATTGTGTTTTTGTGTTTTGATGTGTATTTGTGTGTCTATGTTATTGTAGCTGCTATCTTGGCCAGGTCACTCTTGTAAAAGAGATTTTAATCTCAATGAGTTTTAACCTGGTAAAATAAAGAATGAAAGAAAACTGGGACAAATAACTAACAATGTTGCGTTGTGTCAGCGGAATAAAATAAAAAAAGTGTTATGTTTCTAGTATAGACTAAATCCTCTCCTTTTTCTTCTCTGCATTTCTCCTCTGCTCTAGCTTGCTCCCTCCTTTAGCTTTCTAATAAACCTGGCATTGTATACTATGAATGTTGGCTCTGTGACAAATTCCCAAAAATTGTAAGTCACTTTGAATAAAAGCATCTGCTAAATGCATTAATGTAAATGAATATCATCATATGGTTACAAAGAACCCACTAGTACCACATGACAAAATAACAACTCTGACAAACAATGATAAATAAAGTTAGTAGAGCAAGATGAGTTTAAAATCAGTGTTAAGTTTGGGCATCAGACATGAAAGAGGGTGAGAGTTCAACAGATATCAATGCTTGGACTGTTCTGATTTCCAGCTGAGAAACTGAAACAATGAGTGTCTGTGAAGCTGTGTGAAAAAGCAGAGGATTCACAAGACTTGTTTCTGTGATCTCTTCGGGATAATACTTAAATTCTGCATTGCGTTGTTAAATCCTAATAATAAAACCTCTATGAGGAACCACTGGTTACCACATACGAGAAATGATCACTCTACTTGGGGTCATTACATAACCATAAAATATCATGTGAAAATACATAACTGTCCTCCTTACCCATTACATACAGGATTCACAGATAAAACCTGTAAAAATGAAACTGACATGGTCACTGAATCAACACATTTTTCAATAAATTATTTAATGAAAGTCCATACTATCAAAAAACACAAATATCATTAAAGAAAATTCTTCAAATCTTTTTGATATCCAACAACAGAAATTGCTTATGATTGAATGCATTTACTTATATACTAAAAAACATTTATAAAAGCACATTTTATGGTACATTAACAATGGACTGTAGAACAGAACTAAATGCCATAACCTACGACAATAATAGGCAGCCAAAATGGATTTGTTCATACCTCATACAGAGAATCCATACTAATATGGTTTTGACCAGTAGAATTTAATGCTTTCATTGCCACATCTCTAAAAAAAAAAAGAAAAAAAAGGAAATGTGAGAAACAATTCTTAATTTGTTCCGTTCAGTAAATAATCATATTATTGATTAAAAAAAAGAATTGTCAGCTTGCCTTCTGTCATCTCGTTTAGGGGCGGGTAGCCAGTGGTCATAATTTGTTTCAACTCTATACCAGCTAAAATAAGCAACAGTCAAAATCACAGGTTTAGTAATGTAAATATTTTCAGGAAAGCACTAGTACTATATAACAGAATGGTCAAATGGAAGCCTATTGTCATCACTTTTGTCTTTCATCATACATTTTTTATATCATTTAAAAATGATGGTTGGTGCTTACTTTCCAAGAAGTGCATCCAGGGGCCAGATGTCAGCTGATCCTCCCCTGTCTCTGGTGATGACCACACCCTCACCAGCATGAACACCACCCAAAATGTAATAAACATCTGTGATGATCGGCACCTTGGCCAGCCTCACCACTGCATCCTGGAAATCCACAGCTGCTTCAAGAGTCTGAAGAGAATCAAACAAAACAGATTTATTCAATGCAAAAGTCTCTTCATAGTCAAAGTCAGTAAAATACTGAATTGTAATATACATGTGTTCTCTCACCTCTCGTACTAGCCAGCTAACTGGAGAACTTTTTAATAAAACGGCTGAAATTATGTTCTCCCACCAATGTCCCTTATCTGTGGAAATACAGACATAATAAAATCTGTGCAAAACTCACTAGATGATCTCATTTAAAAAAAATAAAAATCAAACCTACTGCGTTCATTGCCAGACACTGTAAACTTGTTGGGGCTTTGTCCAGTCCACAGCCCAACATAACCAGCAAAAGTGGTTCCTCTGTAGGCCACCTGTAGAGAAACAAATCTCAGAATTTAATATTCATGAAATAATCAGATAGAGTAAAATGGTATGCGTATTTGGTGTGCTGTCCGAGAGGATGGCTCCAAACTCGGATTTTGGCCCAAACCCAGAGTTCTCCCTCGTATCCCTGGCTAGGATAGGAACCAGACAATAGTGGCGGAGGGATGCAGAAAACAGTCGAGGAACGTAGGTGAGTCGGCTTTATATATATAGGTCTCCTCTCATGCTGATTGGAAAGATCGGTAACACTTTAGTTTAGGGTCCAATTCTCAGTATTAACTAGTTCCTTATCAGCTTGCATTTACAAGGATATTGGCTGTTTATTAGTACTCTTACAGCACATATTAATGCATTAGTCTGCATTACCATATTCTACATTCCTTAATCCTACCCAATACCTAAACTTAACAACTACCTTGCTAACTATTAATAAGCAGTAATTAGGAGTTTACTGAGGCAAAAGTCGTAGTTAATAATTAATTCTTAGTGAGAATTAGAGCCTAATCTAAAGTGTGACCGATAGACCTTTTGAACGTGTTCCTCCCAAACTTTGTTAATAAAACATTATAAAAATATACAATTTATAATAATCACTTTATTACCTTTCCATTTTTCATGAAATGTACATCTAGAGTTAGATTTCTGAGCACGTCGTGGGGATAGTCCAGGTTTCTTCCATGGTATATATTTCCCTTTGTATCCTGAGTTACAATACTGGTGCAAAACCTGAAAAAAGCAAAGCAACCACAATGAATGTTGAAAAGACGTTGGCAACTTTCAAAAGAAGTGTTGTACCAAAAAATGCAGAAAAGGTCAACAGCTGTACTGTACTTACGCAGATACTTCATAGGCAAAGTTCAGCAGCACGATATCTGAAATGTCAGTCCCGTAGAATGAAGCCATGCCCTGTATTTCTCCAGCATACGGCTGTGGGATGTATTTCTCCAGAGCCTGAACTATAGGTTTAACGGCAACATGAACCCATTTGGGAACAGTCGAGCTGCAGAAGAGGGTGTTTAAGACATAAACACATAAGACATGCTGTGGATCTGGGATGATAGTGACAAACAGTGACTAAACTTTACCCTACAGGTAAAGTAACAACAGGTAAGTTGCAAAACGATTGTGAATCAAAAACGAGAGGGGGAATGTCAGCCTTCTCAGAGGCGCTTTAACCACGTGATTCGTGTATGCATTTTTTATGCTTTGCGAACGTTTCTGCGATTACAAATTTTGTGCGTAAACCTTTTCAACTCGTCAGATAGGTAAAATGATCTAATGGCTAACAAAAACATTGTCAAAATTACAAGAATACCATCGAAAGCAACTTCTCGTAGTGTGTGCGCGTGCGGTATCAGACTATTTGATACTTACTCGATCACTTCAGATGCAGCTTTTCTCAAGAAATTAATGTCATAAAGGTTCTTCAGAGGAGCCCACCTCTGATTGGCGGGCACGTCCAGACTGATGTTCACCACTGGTGGAGAGAAATCAGCTGTCGATACGCAGAAAAATGTCACGCCGAGAAATAGACAAATCTGAAGCTTCATGGTGAATGCTGAACACTAACTGTCCTTGTGATAGTGACATTTGAATAAGCGAAACCAAAGAGTCCTTCAAACTGCCCAACTTCTGTATTTGAAAACAAGGAACTGAGATTGTTGTGACAGTAACACATTAACCACAAGGGGGTGGTGTCCACTGTGTGAAATCATAATAGCTTTGGTTTGAGTATAGGGTTTCTGTTCAAGAAGCTTCGTTGCTTTATTTTTGACTGTCAGACATTCATTTACAGATTTATTTTTTACCCAAGATTTATGTGGTCTCAGATTGAGGAAAAGCAGTATTTATTACGCACAAACGTCCACATGATGTTCATAAATGCATTTCCTGGCATTTTTATACGTTACGTATAGGCTACCCCATATTTTTGTATATTGTGTATAATTATTTATTTATTTTTATATTAAATTTCCTATTTACTTATTCTATTTTCATTATTTATTATCTATTATCCTGTCACTGTCATTCTATTTGTACTGTGGAAGCTTCTGTCACCAAAACTAATTCCTCGTATGTGCAAACATATGCAAAAAAGCTCGATCTACTGGAGAAAGGTAAACAGCTTATATTGCCTGCGACGGTAAACAGCACTTCTACTCACATGACTTTATTCAGACTTTATGCTTCTTGCATGCTTACTCATGTTTTAAAAAAGAAAAAATAGGCGTTTCAAATTAGTTAATTTTTTAACGATACGCCATTTGGTGCCAAAACGAGTAGCATTATGGAATAAATTTATACGTAACTTAATCAAATTCAAATTAGTTGAACTTTCGTTAAAGAAAGACGCCATTCGTCTTCTGATTTTGTCCGCCCACGTTTTTATTAGCGGCGTTTGTCCCAGAAGTATTTTCCCATTCATATTCAATCCATGAAGCCATGAACCACACCAAATCAAGCAGCCACGAGGCGAGTCAGAGTTTTTACAAAGTTTTATTTGGAGCAACAACAAAAACAGTTTTAAAAAACATATGCTGGTTAACTGCCCACCATAGAAATAAGTAAGGTTATTATTAATTGTTATTAATAAATACATTTTTAATACCATAATATGATATATTTTTGACGCTTCTGTATTTCTTCTTCTTTTTTCTTTTTTTAAAGATAGGGTGATAAGCCATTTTTATTACAATGCCAATGCAATATATTACAATGACTGCAGCATAATTTATTTATTTATTTTACTTTTTTGGGGGAAAACATGCTTTTGGACATGTCAGGACTCTTGCGTGGAGTACTCGCAATGCGCATGCGCACTCAAGTCCTCAAGGGTGAAAGTTATATCAGCTGCTGTTTGACAGCAGGGAGCGCGTCCAAGTGTTTACTGTTGCTTTGCCAACCCCATCAACAGGAGCGATTTTAGAGTGAGTTTGGTCATTGTTAGGAATATATTTACTTACATGTGCTTTATTTTGTTATGTTGTAAGTTAGGCTACTACGGCAAACACTGCACTCGTTGCACACCCACGCTGCCGATCACAGCAATTACACTGCGCTTATATGACATTATGTCACTGCATTTAGTTGTTTCCTTTGTGCATTGACGACAGGTAGGCTATTAAACAGTGTTGTATTTGGTAATGCTCGAATTCTTCCGATGATTTACAAATAATTTCCTTCGGTTAAAACACACACTTTCAGTTTTGTGTCCGCAGATTTATATATGGTTGTCCTTGAGGAGGAGAATTGCGATAATAAATGTAATTTTTGGACTGTGGTTAAGCATGTTATATCCATAGACTGTAAAAATGGTTGTATCAGAGGCAGAATATCTTTTCGCGACCTTCTGCGCAATAACCTATGCATTTAGCTCTTCTCTGGTGTGTTGTAAACGTGTGTTACTGTGTTATAGCAGCGGTAATTTGACTCATTTTCTTTTAGCAGGAATAAAAGGTTTTGTCTTGATTAAACATGAAGATTACTGTACTTGGAGCGACTGGTCAAACCGGACAGCAGCTGGTGAATCAGGCTCTTCAGCAAGGACACTCCGTCACTGCTGTCGTCAGAAACCCGGGAAAACTGACTGTAACACACGAGAACCTCAAGGTAAATAGGCGGATAAACATTTAAGAATTTCAAAGTTTTTATTTCAAAAGGTATTATTGGTATTATTTTTTAAATGGCATGATGAAAATTAAGAATTAGTTCATTTTATGTTACATTTGTTCATGTATTGCTTTCAGGTGTAAAGTAAAGGAGTGGACTGCACATCCACAATCTCAAATGCTACTAAATTCATTTAGCAATGTCCTTCATGAAAAACTGAAGCATATCTTACATTTTATAATGTATTTATATAAAGTATGAGTATATAGTCTGAGTTATTCGCTCTTATTTTCTTTCTTACCTAGATGACTCAAATTTGCACAATGATTAATGTTGAAAGGACTTTTTAGTTTATAATTTGAATAAAAGTAAGGACTTCTAAGTCACCAGGGTGCAAAGGTGAACATTTTACTGCATAACCTACATGCAAATGTTTGTTTTGCAAGAGTTTTTGTATTCAGCATAACATCACAAGGGTGGCATAAAAAATGAATGTGATCGATTTATGGGTTGATATCATCACATGATTGGCTTGCCCCACATTTTTGTGCAGAAAGTATTTTATGGACAGTTATCCAGACACAGCAAATAAGGATATGATTTACACCAAGCCGCCAGTGTAGATAATACTTCATGTGTTCAAGAGTAGATTTTCAGTGACCACTTTGTAGTTACAACTAGCGTGCAACCTCATAACCATGTAACCTTGTTTAATTGCATGCCCTCATGTGATAGGTGGTTGAGGGAGACATTTTTTCTGAAGACAGCCTGAAACCGCATTTCAAAGGCCAGGATGCCGTGTTGTCCTGTCTTGGCTTTCCAATCTCATTTTTTTATGGAATCACTGGCTACACCCAGTCTATGACGGCAGCATTAAATGCTATGCGTGATGCCAAAGTGAATCGAATCATCACCATGACCTCATGGTACACTGACCGTAAGTGCTGTTATTATTTGTAGGTACATGAATCTGAGGGTTCTTTACCTTACAGAGTATTTTTGGTCTGATCAGTTGTCTGGTATAGTAATTGGACTGTTATGACACTCTTCACAGCTAATTCAGGCTCCAATTCTTCCTTACTCATCCGCTTCATGTTGCTTCCCATGATTAGAAGCGTTCTGAACAACATGTATGAAATGGAAAACTTTCTTAAGCAGACTGATGACATCAACTGGACTGTTGTCCGGCCCCCTGGCCTCAAGAATACACCAACAACAGGTGGGATTTATAAATAAAACAAATTTTGATATGAATGAAAATGCATAAATGTATGCATTTTCTTTGATTGTTGTTACATTAAGTAACAGGTAAAATGTAGTGGCGGAGAGTAACAAAGTATATTTGACTTCTTTACTGTACTTAAGTATGTAACAAAGTTAGATGTTGTGGGAAGAAGCAGGCGGGAACCGGCAAACATTTAAAGACTTTAATAAGAAAATAAATAAACAAATACAAAATGAAAGTAAAGACAGCAGCCCCTCACGGACGACTGCTGTCACATGTAACAAAATAAAACACAACATAAATCCAGGCCTGGCCTCTCTCGTTCTTCACTGTCATCGCTCCTCCTTTATGCTTCTGCTCCTCCGTGAGAGATACGAGACCGGTGCGTCGCGCAGGTGTCGCTCATTAGTAATCACACCACCGGCCTCGCGCCACTCTCTCACAGCCCTTGGCCTCGTCCTGCCTACATCTGACCAAACAGAGATGAAGTTAGAAGCGACCAAACACCTCCACGTTTTCCCTATTTAAAAACAGTTACACGAGAAGTTATACGATCAAGTACGGTGACACAAAATAAAACGTGACGCTTTTCTAAGCGGGTAAAAAGGATAACTATAATGTATGGCGGAATAGCACTTGGGAGCACTTACCCGCTTAGAAAAGCGCCACGTTTTATTTTGTGTGACCATACTTGATCGTGTAACTACTCGTGTAACTGTATTTAAATAGGGAAAACATGGAGGTGTTTGGTCGCTTCTAACTTCATCTCTGTTTGGTCCCTAATGAATGAACTGGGCTAAGCTAAGTGCTATCATAGTGCAACCATGAGGGTGCCTGTAGTACACATAATCAACTTCTTCGTCTGAAGGAGACGTAAGCAGGCAAGCCTGAGACATGCCAGTGTCTCGTTCCCCTTCTCAGGGAACCAGGGTTACATTTGTAACAGAGATGTTCCCTTTCGAATAGGAACTCGCACTGTGTCTGACAAGACGCTATGGGGAACAAATACCCACTATGCCATGCTGAGGGGAATGACTGCCTGATCGGCTGTAACTAAGCACTCAAATAAAAAAGCGCCATGGCTTGACCCACTGCTGCGTATTCCCTTCCATTCAGTGGGGACAGACGTGATATGAGCCTCTTTATAGAGAAACTCTTTATAATAACGCGCAAGTCGTGTGTGTCCTCAGGTGTCAGATAATGCTGACACAGAGGCATGCACTTCCTGAAACGCATTACCTGCCATTCATCATAACACTTATCATAAAGGTTGGTGACACATCCTTGGAAAAACTCCTGAGATCCAGGAGCTAAAAGTCTGCCGCTAATGCCTGCGACTTATATGGTGACTTGACAGCTGAGGACGGGCATTTCACTCACGTTGGATGCGCCAACGTCACATTTGTACAGGCCGTAGTCTACACTTTGAATTCGTGATTGGTTGACTGGCAAATTAAAATATTAAATAGAACTTACCTTTTTCCTTAAACTTACCTTACCATACCTTTTTCAATCAGATCATCCCCTGCGTTGTCTACATTTAAATCATCTCTTAAAATGTTTTTTTTCTTCTTTCTCATGCTTAACTCGATAACACCTTTAGTTTGGTTTTAATCATGTTTTTATTTGTTTGGTGATGTCTTATATTAATTCTGCTATTTTCTGATCTGGTTCGAAGCCCTGCTTTTAATACTTAAGTACATAAAAAATCAAGTACTTTTATCAAATTGAAAAGGAGTAATAGTTTATTAGAGTATCTGTACTTTTACTCAAGTACTTGATTTGTTTACTTTGTCCACCACTGATAAAATGCTTATTGACAAATTTGCCTTTACTGCAAAGCGATTAGATTATCACAAATTGCATTTTTGTATTTTGTTAAATTTGTGGTCATTTTTCTCATTCTTTTCAAAGCCAATGAGTTCCTCACACATGAAGGTTATTATGTCCCTGATGAAAATGGTCTGCCAATCGGCCAGTCTGTGTCAAGAGGAGATGTGGCTCGTTTCATGCTCTCTCTACTCAATAACAATGCCTGGATGAAGAAAGCTGTTGCTATCATCACCAAATGAGTTTGCACTTTGCTTGCTCAACGTGAACTAGAGAAAAACATTTATTTCATAATGAGATTTTCCCCCTATTGTTTTACTTCAATGAAAGGTTAGAATGTTGTGTATTTTTTTAATGAAAGATCAAAAGGATAAATGCAGATTTATTCTCACAGCTGCCTTTGCTCATATTTACCAAGGGTGCCAATATTAGTGGAGGGCACTGTATATGATGCTTATTTTAATTTTAAAATGTGTTTCTTAATGCCAAAGAAAGGTTGGCAGAATTACAAGAAAATGTAATTCATAAAACCTTGTAGAAAATGCATTTTGTGATGTAAACTTGATTTAACATGAAATTCCAGGAGTAAAAATGGAGAGCAAAGAAATGACAATAAGCTGCATGCACTTTTGTCTTCTCTAAAATACTGTATGAATTGTGAAATTAAATGTGAAAGGCCATATTTATTTTTATCAAGGCAACATTTGTTCAATTCTAATCATTAATCTATATAAATTATCATTAATCTATAATTTTAGACATTTGTGTGCATTATGTGTAACTTAAAACAAATTAATCCCTGTCTTAATATTTTAAGCAATTTTTTCAATTCCAGTCTACTTTAAAACACCATTATATAATAATAAACATATTTTAATGGTATAAAAATGTTTTAGTCAAAATTCAGTTCTTAACTTTCTGAACTATATAATCCTGTCTAAACCTGTATTTTGCATGAAGGTTTATTGTTACTATATGTATTTTTTTTTTTCACTTTATTTTTTGCATATTTTGTTCATTGATGTATTCAATTTCTCTTGGTTTTATACAGTACACATAGGCCTACAGATTTTACATAAATAGATTTTATACAGCTATACACTATGACTACTTGGATGTTCGGGTTAAAATTTTGACTATATTGGTACATATGTTATTTAACATATGTTAAATAAAGCACACTGACCTGCTATTTAACATATAGTCGTAAGTGATTTAAAACATTTGATTTATGTATGAAAATTTAAAAATGTATCTCTGGTTTAGACGAAGTAAACACTAACGAATAGCAAAATATCTTTAGAGAGTACCTGAAGTTTGTTCCTGCCACAAACACTGATTGGCTCTTCGCCGTTCGAGGAGTTCAGCATAGACACAGAAATCTAAGTTTTGGAAGTGAATACTTTGTGAAATGATTTTTGTTTTGGTTGTTTGTTGTTGATCAAATTAATGAATTAAACTGTCCTCTATTCAGTCTGCTAGAGATAGTAAGTGACATTTGTTACGCAATTGGTGTGACCGAGTGTCTCATGACCACATGAGCGCAGTGTTGCACTGTTCATAATAAACCGTTTCTGTGGTGAAAGGCTGATGTCAGTGTGTCAGAGAGTCTATAGCCTACCTTGGAAATACATGTTGGTATGTTCTAGATTGTGTTATAAGCTGATAGCTGCCTTATAATTGTTAAAGTAAGGGCCAAAGGACTTACAAAGCTCATACTTTATCATTAAAAACTTTCTTACAAAAGAACAGCCTGAACATTATTGCTAAAGATTTTCTTTTGTGTTCCGAAAAAGAAAACAAATTTTAATCGACATTAGGGGGAGACAGAATTTACATTTTGGGGTGAACTGTCTCTTTAAGACTTGTGTAGTAAGATTTCACCCAGTAAATCGATATGTAGTAATTTTCTAAATAAAGGTCAAATCCAAAACCAACACAAGTCTGTCTATGTTGCAAGAGCCAAAGGCAACCTGTGAGGACACTTTCTAGATTGTTCCAGAGCCAGAGCGGTCACATACTAATCTGCTCTGGTCAGATGGATGAAATGACAGCGAGAATAGTTGTTGCTAGAGTTCAAGTGAAATATTTTTACTTTATACTTGTTATCAAAGTGCAGTTTTTTGATGTCAACAGAGATAGTGAATGAAAATTGTTAATTTACTGCACTTTTATTACTGGTGAGCTTTTGCAAGTTGAACTGATGACTTCCTTTGATTAATGTTCTGATTGTGATCTGAGGACTTTGTCCTCAATGGACAGATATCATGTTTGTTAATCAGAAGAGCAATAACTAGTGTTAGGAAAGAGGATTTATGCGTAATGTTGAAGGAGTACATTAAATCAAGTGAATGATTCACATTTCAAATAAAAATATGAACATATTAATTGAGAAAAAATGATTACTAATGCACAATCCCATTGCCAAGTCTTGTTTTGCAGCACATTGTTCAGATTTTATTTGATCAACCAAGACAAGCTGTATTATTAAAATATTTGAATAATTATATTTTAAAAGAGTATTAAAAACCGTAATTGTTTTTTACTTTGACATGCACAAAAAGAAAAAGAGATTAGCTTAAAAAAGTGCCTGATGCTTTTTTTTTTTTTGCCATGTGCCTCTGTATAGGATGGGTCCTTTCTAAATGGCTGAACATGATGCACTGACATCATCTCTTAAGCTTTTTAAAGAAACTTTGATGATTCACAAGATTTTTTTTTGTATTTTTTTTTTTTTTGTATCTCCATATGCATGTTATATATAAAAGTAAGAGTGTCATACATACGTGCTCTTAATAACTAGTCAGAACAATGACTAAGCAGTAAAATTACTTTAGATGTAATTGTATATCCTAAAATCTAACCTCTGAGCTATAACTTAATAATTACATAATTTCAGTAGTTCATTGGGGTCTAAAGTTGCATGTAACACCAGAACCTTTAACAAATGGAAATGCAAAACACACAACACATCAGTTTCAATGAAACCGTCTAAGAAGTGAACAAAAGATTACTCTTTTTTTTTTGAGGGATGGTGTTTCTTGATAAACCCTTCTTGTGTTTCTGCATTACCTCAAAACTGGTTTATGAACACAATATGAACAATAACTGGGGGGCGGGGTGGACTTAAACCACAATGTGCTTTTAGTTTGAGACCTTATCAGAGAGACTTTTGTGTTGTTTCAGAACACAAGCACGCAAACACAAACATATCAGCAGTTTTCCCTGCACCTGCTGACTAGTGACACTCCCATTTGAAGAAATGTACACAAAGAAAAAATGACATTCATAAAAGGAACTAAACAAATACTTATTGAGTTCCAATATATTATTCACTTATATTCCAACACGCTGACAGCCTCCACTCTCATAAATATTAAAAGTGCTGGGTGAAATTTGAATAGTATTAAGAAGACAAACATTCATCACACATCTGTATCTTTACAGTTACACTGTAACTGTTTGACGTACCAACAACACTCAGTGTGCAAGCAACAATATTAACCTTGTACATATCACTCAATCTAAGCCCGTTTCTAGACATTTTGACTGAACTTCTTCACAGATCATAGATTAACAGTAATGCGCACAGTAATATCACATACAATCAACTCCAATTTCATACATTGCACAGAATATACATAACCAGTTATAATGACAAATAGATAGATTTGAAAATGGATTAATTGACCATTTATAGAAGGTAATGATGTATTGGTATAAAATGGTGTAAAGTTTGACTGAGGCCTATTGGAGTGAGCAAAATACAAATTACTGAACAATGGAAAAAGAATATGATCCAGTGTAGTCTTGCGTTTAATTCCCAGTTTCATTTGGGTTCTTCTGTTATTCACCATAAAATTGGTTGATTTCTTCTTGATACATTTTACTGACGACAGGCCTTTTGAGCTTCATGGTTGGACCTGAGAAAAAAAAAAAAAACTTGAGCTCACTTCACATCTAATAAATCTATCAGTCTGTTTACATTCCTCTCGGTAATTATGCATTCAAGAATGCAGTTAGGCAAGCATGTTCAGTAAAGCCATTTCATCAAAACATGTGAGACTTACTTGAATTGTACTGACATGAACTGACACGAATGCTTATCATATTTTTTCAAATCAAAGCTGACAGATAAAACTGCTTCTGCACTATCTTCACTTCACTTCATCTATTTTATACTCTTGTCTATATAAAGAAATGATAACACTCACCAAGTTCTCCTCCAGATATGGAGAAGTCTCGTGGAAGGAGGGTCCACTTCTGGACTCTCTGAGCATTGGATGTCGCTTTGGCATTCACGCGGTCTACGCCCTCCTGGATGGCTTTGTAAATGGCTGGCTCTTTTTTGCTAATGATCTCTGAGACTTTGCTGGCAGTTACACCGTGCTGCCGACAAAACTCCACCGCCGGTGGTGTCAGTTCATCTGTGGGGTCTCCATTGTCATCGATGTTACACTAAAAATAAGATTCAGTGATTTAAAAAGAAAATATAACAACTTACATTTTGAAAATGGTGCCTTAGCAAATACTCTTTTATAGTGGCTGGTATAAATGTAAACATTTGGTAAAATGTGCACATTTAATGGTCCGACTAAGTAAAAATAGACTTACTTTGAGTGTAAGGAGCATAGCAAGGAACTTCTTTTTGTCTCCAACCAACATGACATTGCTGATGATTGACACCTCCTCCTTTAGGGCGTCCTCTATAGGGACGGGTGGTATATTTTCTCCACCGGCAGTAATGATTAATTCTGCAAAAGCAAGGTAATTAGATACAAATTAATGTTATACTATATAATTCTATATGTATTTATCTAATTGATATGATAATTTTCTGCTCACAGTAACATGAGTGTTATCCAAAGGCATGGCGAAAAAAAAAAAATCCATAGGGGGAAATGATTTATAATGATAAATCATAGACATTTAAAGACAGACCTTTCCGAGCTACGCGTTTGTTATTCGATCGATGGTATATGTTATTGTTGAGATCATCAGTTCACTTTTTTTTAATATAATTGTGTTTAACAGAAATATGCCAAGTGAAAAACTAAATTACCCATGATTCTGCAAAGAAATCTGCGGCAAGACTGCATCAAGATTATGTAATTTGCAATGCATTATAAAATTGCAGTTCTTTCCCTCATTTAAGCCATTAAGTTCACAGTCTTGTACCTTGCCTTTTTGTCAAATTTTCCAATACTTTTTTGATTAACCGTAGTTGTGATTTACCTTGAAGCTGGTTGGTTTGGTTCATATAACTCTTTCATGAAGACTTTTAAAAAAATCCATGGGAAAAGTACTTATGGAGCCAAGGCCGATGGAAAAGTGAACAGGCACTGTTCAACAGGCACTAAATGTACAAATGTGAAATTCTCCAAATGTGTATTTCTACCTTTTATTCTGCCAGTGATGAATAGGAAGTCATTGCTGTCATGTTTGCCCAGGTCTCCTGAGTGGAGCCACCCTTCTGCATCCAGTGCCTCCTCAGTCTTGTCTGGCATGTTCAGGTATCCCATGAACACATGCCTTCCCCAGAAACAGATCTCACCATTCCCATCACTATCTGGTTTGTCTAACTTGGTTTTGCAGCCTGTCAACACCTTACCACAGCTGGAGGAAGAAAAAAAAACATGTATATCACATACGATTGTCATCAGCAACTAGAACCTTTTTTTTTTTTTGAAGTATCCAGTCACTTTTAACCAGTAGTTCATGTTTGAAGTCAAGTTCACACAAGTTGAGTTTATCACATTAATCATGGACATGTTCAATAAAGCCTGAAACAGAAAATGTTTTGCCAAAATCTTAAAAGAAGAATTTGTTTTGTTTTGTTTTACAACTTGTAGGCCTATTTCATAACTTTTTTTTGTAAAATATTTTGTTCAAAATGTTTGTTATATTTCATTAAATAAATACAACATTTTCTTACTTTTCTTTCTCAATTTTAAAGGGATAGTTCACCCAAAAATGCACATTCTGCAATCATTTACTCACCTTTAAGTTGTTCTAAACCTGTTTTCTTTTTAATGTGGCTTAAGTCTCCACTTAGTTAATATTTTAAATTATTATTATTTTTAGTTAAAATTATTAATAGTTAAAATAATGTTTATTTTAATGTGACAGTTATACATATTATGTGTACTTACTATAGTAATAACAGTAAAGTGTTACTAAACTAAACCCTAACCCTATAGTTTCAGTTTATTTATTTTTTAAAGCACATTTAAGAGTGACCAAAGTGCTGTACATGAGAAAAGTAAACAAATACAAAAGTATAAACATAGCAGAGCAAGTACACACAGTATTTATTTCTAACCCTAAACCTATAGTAAGTACATGTAATAGGTATAAATATAATACCCTGAAATAAAGTGTTTGCAGTTTTTTTTTCCATATGAAAATAGAAATAATACCAGCACACAGGTTTGGAGCAACATGAAGTGAGTATAACAACATCTTATATGTTAATATACTGTATATACACGGCACATCATGCCTCTGACCTCATAATGTGAAAACCCTCAGCACAGGACATGGTATGAGGTCCAGTGCTCTCGCTCATGCCGTACAGCTCAAAGACAGGAATGTGAAGGCTCATGAAGTACTCCAGTGTGTCTTTGGTGATGGGAGCTGCACCGGTGAAACAGGCTCTACAGCGGTCAAGACCAAGAGCTTTGAGCACATTCTTGAAAACCAGTTGATTGGCCAAGGTGAAGCCCCAAGGCACTGACGAATCACTGCAGAGAAATAACATGAGCTTCGGGTTTCTTTCAAATAATTCAATCTATAAATTAATTAGTGGTTCTTTTAAAAACTCACCCATTCATGGCATTATAGCTTGCTTGAAGTCCGATTCCCTTTGCCCAGTCGGCAATCTTCTTCTTCATGATGGATGACTTCGCACCAGCGGCTTTCATTGCTTCTTGCATTTTTTCCCACACTCTGGGAACTCCCAAGAAGCCCGTGGGACGCACCTCTCTCAGCGTGTTGGCCAGGGAGCCCTGTATTGTTTAACCAAGACACTTGCCAGTTATTCATTTGTGTTTCCTCATTTCTACAGAAGTGTCTGCTGAACGAATCAATTTAAATCTAGACAAATAAATGTTTTCCATAAGTAAATAATGTAAGCATCTTAAGACTTTAACCTTCAGGGCATCTGGCTCGGCGAAATTGGTTATGGCGGCAAACCTCATGCAGATCCACATGTCTTGGACTTGGGCGGCCACGTGACTCAGGGGCAAGTAGCTCACCACTTCCTCCTCAGCCATCTTCAGCCGGACCATGTTACCTGCTGAATTGGCTGTCCATGTGATCTGGACAGAGGAGGGATGAATTTAAGGAACAACACTACTTATCCATCAAAATGAGAAGAATTACACTGTGTTTATCTGTGATTAATTACATTTGGCATTGAAGTAAGTGCTGAACTAGACCCTTTATGTGACACTATACACGGTACTCACATTATCATGGCTGAGCATGACCCCTTTGGGATTCCCTGTGGTGCCTGAGGTGTATATTAATGTGCAGCACTCATTGGCCTTTTGACTGTCGATCAGCACATCCAGCTCAGCATCAGGGACATTCTCTCCCAACTTCATAAATTCAGCCCACTGAGAAAACATCAAATTCATGTATATATTCAAATATAGCACTGTTTAATTATTTGCTTAGTAGACATGATGGAACATTTTGCTTGTTTACATTCACTTTCCACGACTATATATACATATATGTACATATCTGTAATTATCAGTGGACCTCCAGCTTGCATTTGTATGTTTTGTACAGAAAACCATTTGGCAGTTTTATCGTATTATTTGGCAAAAACTTACTGTATATAAGTTTGGTAACTTCTGCTCCAGTTCACCCTTGTACTGAACAATAGCCTTCAAATGTGGCAGCTGATCCCTCACCTATAATGACAGTGAAAGAAAATGTATTAGTATTTTATGAGAAGATTCAGTATATTATGTTTAGTTTTGGTTTCTGTTCATAAGTTTAGTTCCTGTGTCATTTGTTTCTATTGTTTCCTCTGCTAGTTTGTTTCCATGGTTTCTGATTTGTTAATTGATCATGCTCACCTGTCCCATGTTGAATTCCCATCTTTTCCAGTGTACTTAAGCCTGTATTTTCAGTTCAGTTTCGTCAGTCCTTGTCTATGAATGGTATGTGATAGATTTTCTGGTTTGTGTTGGTTTTCTCCTGTTTGTTTTGTTTCTAAATAACGTTTGCTGCAACTAGATATACATATATAAACTATTGACACACTACACTATTTGTTATTTGTTCAAATTACATTAACATTAATACTTTACAAAGGGAGTATTAATTCCCCAGTTTCACACACGAGACTTAAGCCTAGTCCCAGACTAAACTGCAAGTTTGAGTTATTTTAACTTAAAGCAATTTGCACAGATATATCTTAAAATATGTCAGTTCCATTGTTTCATCTCAAGATGCACACCAGTAATGTTTTTTCCCCTAAGGCACGTTTATAAAAGACAGTAATGTTTATAAAAGACAGTTTATAAAAGACCAGTAATGTTTTTTCCCCTAAGGCACATTTATAAAAGCTACTTAAATGCCCTAATCCTGGCTTTATATAAGCCCTGTCTGTGAAAACTTTATGTAAAAATGTACATTAGTCAAGATTATTTAATGCTGCAAAAGCATTGTTCATAATTATTTAATGTTATACCATGGTCTGTCTGAATACTCGATTCTAATTGGCTGGAAGTACATTAAGTAAGGGATAATTCACAGCTAGCTGTCCATTAAACGATTTTAATGCGCGTCATGGAGGCAAAAAACTGCAAAGAATTCGTAAAGATATAATTCATAATGATTCAAAATGCACGTTGTGCATTAAAAATTGTTTAATGTACAGCTAGCCATTGATTATCCCTTACTTAGCTAGTGAATTATCAAATGTTAAAGGATTAGTTCACTTCGAAATGAAAATCCTGTCATCATTTACTCATCCTCAAGCTGTTTCAAACCTGTATGAACACAAAAGAAGATATTTTTGAGGAATGTTGGTAACCAGACAGTTGAGGAGCCCCATTGACTTGCATAGTTGTTGTTTTTTTCTACTATATAAGTCAATGGGGTCCATCAACTGTTTGGTAACCGACATTCTTCAAAAATATCTTCTTTTGTGTTCAGCAGAAGAAAGAAATTCATACAGGTTTGAAACACTTTGAGGGCGAGTAAATGATGACAGAACTTTCAGACTTACAGGTTATTGTACTTCAAGCAGGAAATAAAACTGTTACATTTTTTGAAAAGATTATTTTGATAAGATCCCATATGAACATTCTTGTTCATAATAAGGATTATGTTTAAAGGAAGTATTTCGATTTAATGGGGTTTTTTTAAAGGTGGTGTAATGAATATATGATTCATCTGCTTTTAACTCATTGTTACACACTCTAGATAAGATGGGTCTAATAATTTTTTATTGAAATTATTAAATTGGTAAACTAAGTTGTATATATATATATATATATATATATATATATATATATATATATATATATATATATATATATATATATATATATATATAGTTATTTTTTATATCCTTCCAATTCTATCTGAATTATTTCATAAAAGCTTAACTAATAACTGTTAATGCACTTACTCTTTTGTTAAAAAGAATACCATCTCTGTGTTAGCTTATACATTTTTGAGCAGTTCTGAAACTTTGTAATGCACCACTTATGTTCAAAACCTGCAAAACTGTGGGCCCAAAAAATTATGATAATTTGAGTACGGATTGAAAAACCGAAGGTACGGTTAACAAATCTGAGCAGTTAATTAACCCATGGGTGTGATTTGTTAAACCGAGGGAACAATTTAAGAATCTGTAAGTATGGTTTATAAACTGAGGGGACGAATTGCAAAACTGTGGCCACGGATTTGTGGGACTCTTTTTTTTCTCTCTCCTACAGCTGACTCCCAGGGCTCCGTACATTCGTAATTTGATAAAAGCATCCACTAAATGATCAAATACTGTTCATTTTCAAACTACCTGGAGGATTTTGATCAGTTGCTTGTTGTTTTCAACCACCAGAACATTAGCTTCAGCATTATCAGCAACATACTGGCAGGCCTCTGGAGAGTTGGTGGTGTAGATGCCAGTGGCCAGTCCCCTGTGACAAAACAAGATATGTACTGTATGTTCACACAGCTACTTTATCTGATCTTACATTCCATAATCACTTATTCTCAAGTCTTTTCCTCATTGTCTAACTTTGAGAAGATTAACATTTAACAGATGAACAGTCAATACCCTGCTAGGATACATCCGACATCTGCTATAAACCATTCAGGAGAATTGAAGCCCAGAATACCGACACCATGGAATCGCTCCAGGCCAAGCTAGAGTACACAAAGAGCACAGCGACTCAATATATGCAAAAACAATTCATCACCTAGTGTTGTTTAGAGCTTCGACACAACAATGAAAAAGCTTTGACTCCTTAATGCCTTAAGCCAATATTTTGATTATTACACAAATGATAGGTTAGATCATTCAAACTTCAAAGGGACTTTCAAAAACAAATATGCTAGATAAACTTGTAGATAAAAAAGACATTTAGAATATGTTCGTGTTTAAATTTTGTTTTGTTTTTTGCACCACAGCACATTACATGTATGAACTAAGCTATTAAGTAAAAAAATCCATTCTCTGTAACATTTTACAATAAGGTTCATTATTTAACATTAGTTAATGTATTAACTAACATGAACAAACCCTGAGCAATACATTGTTACTGTATTTGTTTATCTTTGTTAACGTCAATTAATAAAAATACAGTTGTTCATTGTTTGTTCACAGTGTATTAACTAATGCTAACAAGATTTTAATAAAGTATTAGTAAATGTTTAAATTAACATTAACAAAGATTAATAAATGCTGTATAAGTGCAGTTCATTATAAGTTCATGCTAACTACTGTAGTTAACTAATGAACCTTATTGTAAAGTGTTACCCAGTTCTTTTCATACACAGTGTTTCTGAAAAACACTTGAAATTCATTTTCAAAGAATAAAAAAAAGATGTGAACCCTTACCTTCAGAAAGCTTTTGGCTGCCGCTCTTGAATGTTGATAGTACTCCTTATAGGTCAGGGTGACCCATGCTCCATCTTTCTTCGCACGGAGGGCGGGATAGTCTCCGTACTTCTGCACTGTAGCCATGAACATCTGATGGACCGTCATGGGAGGTTCTGAGCTGAGTTCTGAAGCGTTCATCCTCAGTTTGACAGCCTGGTCTCTGGCTGTGCACCACAGCTCCTCGGCTGGAGCGAGACGCACATCTTCAGCCTTCAACGGTATAGCCGGTTCATCGTCTTTATGAGCAGGACAGCAGGGACACACAGGAGACATGACCATATATTAAAAGTGCTTCTGAAAGGAATCGTATATTTATGGATAAAGCTTCTGTATGCTGTCTAAGCGAGAACAGATCAGTCCATCCAAGAACCTGCCCTCGTCTCCTATCACACATTCAGAAAAACACAGACGAACTGACAGCTTAACAAGAGTGAAGAAACAGGTCAGGTTACTGACAGGATATGGTGTGTGTTTCTCACCAATCAGGTTTCACAACTGGTTAAAAAAAATTCTATTTTTAACTAGTGCATTTACATGTTCTGGGCTACAAATCTGCATATCTGCTGCTTCATAAGTTAAATGTTGTTATAATTATTTTTATAATAATTATTATTGTTAAATGTATTATTTAGATATTTATTAATATTATTATAAAATCACACTCACACATTTACTAGGCTATGGGGACTTGCAAAGATTTCTATTGTTTCTAATATGCAGCTACTGCTAGTTATAAATACTGTAACCTAACAGAAAACTTTCTGCATATTTACAATAATTTTTTTTTAAAAACTGTATTTGATGCTGTTTTTTTTACAAATGAGGACATACCCAAGAGGAGTTTTTGTCAGGTTTAACTCACTTCTGGGAAAAAAATGTGTAAGGGATTCACTGATATGAAAATTTTGGCCGATTCTGATAACCGATAATTCTTTATATTTAAAAGCCGATAACCGATATATTGGCCGATAAATCTAAACCTACATTTTTTTATAATTTTTGAGAGCCTGATTACAAAAACAAAAGTCTCACCATTAAAATCCATGTCCCAAGCACACAGTTATTATTATAATTTTATGTAGCCGATATGACATATGCAGAAATGACTGCGCATGTTGCACTTAAAATCCCCGTGAACCGGAAGTTGCAAACGACTTTTCTCCAGTGTTGTGACGTATTTCCAAGTGAAACGGAACATTGAACAGAGTGCAGGGTTTTACTTTAGCGCTCCTCCATCTCCATCTCCACTCATAGCAGACTAACGGTTTGAGGGGAGTGGTTAAGCGTTTTCAACCCAAGCCGTCAAACTGACGTCATCAGAAAAGGAACGCCATTCCAGACCGGAAGTAACTTTTCAGATTTTGATTAAAGATTACCACGGCAAACTAAATTTTTCTGTGTATTAACTTGCACAGATTAATTGTTCACCAGAAGACTAGTAATATGCGCTAACAAAGTAAATAGGGTCTTGATTTTGATTTCATGTCGACTTTAACTGTATTTTCCTTTTTTGAAGTGATTCAAATCATATTTCAAAACCAGCATGGAGAACAGTGTGCATCTGAAGTGTTTCAGCTGAAGGAAATAATCCACTATTTATCGGCTTTAATATATCGGCCTAAATTTCTTATCAGGCCGATAACGATAACATTAAAAAATGTACATATATCGGCCGATACCGATATGGTGGATTTATCGTGCATCCCTAAAATTTTTCCCCCAAAATATGGTACACAATAGTAGGTACACACACATACATACATTTTATATAATATTTGTATATTATGTGTGTGTGTGTGTGTGTGTGTGTGTGTGTGTGTGTGTGTGTGTGTGTGTGTGTGTGTGTGTGTGTGTGTGTGTGTGTTTTCTACAATACACTGACCTAGATCTGTTTTTTATGTGACATTCAGAAAGTGATGTAAAGTGATTTGTCATTTTCATTTTCACAAGAATCTATGTGTAAATAATCTTCTGTATATTTGCCAGCAAGTAGAACATGACTGGTGGGAACTGAATATTCCTCAGAATTTATGCAAAACAGTTGGATTTTCAATATGTAAACATTTTGGGAATATTCATGTGAAGACTGTACCTGTGTTACTCTTTACAGAGATTGAACAATTGCCATTTGGATGGTTATTGGAGTCATGGAGTGCTACAGTCTGATATTCCTCAGTTTTAACAGAACTAAGGAGAAAGACAATTGAGACTTCTGTCATGATAACATAATATATAGATCAGCAAAAAAAAAAAAAAAAAAACGCTGTAAATTATCAAGTATTAAATATTGGAGGACAGAAATTCCACATTTCATTGATTAAGTCTACATACCCATTTCCAGTGACAGGAATTTCCTTGGAATCACTCGGTGACATACACTCATCGGCAGACATTGTACAGTCTTAAAATGACACAAAAAAAGATTTACAAAACTCCAAAAACTTGGGCTCACAAAGTAGCGACCAAACGCAATAAAAGAGAATATAATATGTCCAATGTCTTCCTTTCAGTCAAAACTGGCCGAGACTCTAACACTGGTGGTTACAAAATGTCATTTATCTTTATATGTACCCCAGCTCTTGCAAAATACTAGCAATATGTGCCAGTGGATACAGTGCCAGATGATGAAAGCAGCAGAGGAGAGGTTTTCTGTGAAACACTGGCCTTTCATCTACATTAGGAAACTGTTTAAGACAGGCTAGTCGAATGTGCAAATGTGCATGTCTTTAAATCTAGATTTTCAAATGAGAAATGCCTACATCTTTTGGTGATTCCTGAGGTTTACACAAGTGTGCCATCTAGAGTATGTCTAATGTATTTCTTATAGTTGACAATTCAGTTGAGTAGATTGGATGTTGCATTTTTGTTACATTTTGTATTTGTGATTGTGGTATATCGGGCCATTAGAATAAGGTAGGCCTACTCAAAAGATGTCAAGCTTCTGACATTTGTCTTGAATTCCATAAAACGGTTCATAAATAAAATTTAAATCCTTGTAATGAGACCTAGAAGTTCATCACTAGACTGTACTCAAGATTGCAAAATGACAAAGTTCATGATAATTACAACATAAGTGTGGCCACATCATGATCTTTGTCATTTTGAACTTGTACACAGATGTCAGATGTGAGAAGAAAAAAAAAAAACACAGTCCATTGCTGACAAGGAGAAGGAAATCGGCTCAAGTATAATCTTGTGAAATAATTTGATGGCTTTAAGGAATCTGATCCTAATCTGTACTTAAATGTAATGGGAGTGAAAGTGTCATGTTCAGTGTTCACTCATTCACATAAGCAGCTTTTTACAAATACCATGATATTGTACAGAAGCTTTACGCATGAAAAATTATTTTAAAAACTGCAGCAGCTCTATAATGCACAGTATAACAGACCACCTGATGACAAAGCAGGTGAAGAGTGCAGCTTGAATACTTTTTTGCAATATAACGGAGGGAGCCCAGGGCTAGCGGTCTGGGTTTAAAGGGATACTCCACTTTAAAATGAAAATTCTGTCATCATATACTCACCCTCATGTTGTTTCAAACCTGTATGAATTTCTTTCTTCTGCTGAACAGTAACCAGACAGTTTCTGGTCTCATTGACTTCCATAGTATATTTTTTTCCTACTATGGAAGTCAATGGTACCAGAAACTGTCTGGTTACTGACATTCTTCTAAATATCTTCCTTTCTGTTCAGCAGAAGAAAGAAATTCATACAGGTTTGAAACAACATGAGGGTGAGTATATGATGACAGAATTTTCATTTTAAAGTGGAGTATCCCTTTAATTGGAAAGTCAGTCTCTGTATGGGCGCACCATAAAAAAATTAAACATTTACACTGTTATTGCCCAGAGGAAAAATAACATACAGTCAATGTCCCATATATAGGCATAGGCCTACTATCACACTATATGTTGTAAATCACAGTGGAAACAGCAATTACATTTCACTCAAAACAACATTAGTTTTATCTAACAATGACCTACATTTTGTACTACTACTTTCAATTGTACCGCGACAGATTCGTTTTAAGCAAACAGATGATATTCTTAACAAATGCGTCGTTATGTTAACTATGTATTACTATAAAAAAGTGAAGACTACTTACATGTTTGCGTTTTTTCCGTCAGTCCTTGTTATGTTGCTGACTTGGAATTGTGCAGTTAGCAGGAGTGGATGAGCCACAGAAGTATGTTTCTCAGGTGCAGAAAGAACTTACTTGGCACCTGGTGTTCCATTCAAACCTATGGACCGCAGTGTAATCGTCACATGACGTGTCAGATTATTTATTGTGCTGTGTCTGCGCTCACGTTTCCATTATTAAATAAACGATTTAATCGGCACAGCACAATAAACGTTTTAAATTAAAATAAATAAATAAATGCAATCTAAATTCGACGTTTGTCGAACCCATAGGCCTACTTTTTTTTATATAAAAGAAAAACAACACGCATTCAACTTTATGAACTACAATTACGAATGTCTGTCACGCACATAAAACAGTAAATAAAAGAAATTTGACCATATGTGTGACACGTCATGTAAATATTGTGAGATATTTCAATAAAATTTGCATTCTAAAATCTACTTAGGCTGCATTTCACGGAATTTGCATAAAGCGAGCAGTATCTACATCTCAACAACAGCAAATGTCTGTTAATATTGATTCATGAATTCATGTTTGCAGGCCTGCTTTTGGTATTTCCGTTTTCTGGTAAATATAGTGTTTTGTCAACTGATTAGCATGTTATTCATTAAGATTGTGTCATACAAGCTCCAAGGCCACAATTTAGATACACTTATAACCAACAGATAGTATGAAAGAGCTGAGAGATTAAGATAAGATTAAGATTAAGTATCTGAGCGGTTAAGATAAAGCAAAACTCATAATTGATAAGACAATTGTGGACATTCGTTATTGATAAGACAATTTTGGACAATTTAATTATAATGTATTTTGTTGAAATGAGATATTCACGTGTTTTAAAATAATTAAGAGACAATGAAAGTTGTTTATGTTTAAAATATTGGGATTGTTATAAACTTTTTTCTTCCAGTCAGTCAGCAGCACAGACATTGATGCCTGAACTGTACCGATGCATCTGATGTTTCAGCAAATAAGATGAAAGTTCAGTTAATATAAACACTTGTGCATGAGCCATATAAACACGCAGACTGGCCACCAAGGTCACTTGATCACACCACCCGTCACCAATGAAACAGCTCTACAGGATGACCTTAGCTGAGGCCAAACAGGTTCTAATGCAAGATTTTAGATCTTCTTTTTTTTTTTTTTTTGCACATCCTAAAATGTGTCTTCATGGTATAAACACTTTGGCCCTTATTCATGAAACATGGGCAAAATTAATTGCAAATGTTATTAACTCATTAATATGTAAATAATCCCATTGACTTGAATGCAACGATTTTTATTTGTTCTGCTTGCATATCACGAATAAAACCCATTATGCATTTCATATAGTACTTGTCCTTCTTTTCAGTACTTTGTTGCATATGTTGAGCATTTAATATCCATTGCTCAACAACCTGGGACACTTTCAAAACTCACCAGAACGTTTTTATTACCCACTGCTGACAGTAAACAATAGTAAAGTCAACCCAACCCAGCTAAATGCCGGCTATTCAACAGCTCATTAACGTCAACTGTAGACTGAAATCCAGTGAAAATGTTTTAATGTAACAGTATTACATTTCCCATTCTCTCATTATCTGACAAACATTTTTTTAATAATATCCAACAGTTTAAAAAAAATGAAATCAGTAATCTCCTCCAAAAATGCAGAAAATTACTTTTATTCTGACAGTAGGTCCATCTATCCTGGAGGCCATTTCATTTGCCGTCCTCCAAGAACATGAATGTGAAGGTGATACACGGACTGCGCCCCATTTTTTTCATCATTAATGACTGTAAATAATAATGACACATAATTAAGCAGTTATTACATACATTACAGCTAATGACATGGTATTATAGTGTACTAAATGTACTGCAGATATAAAGATAATATAGATGCTAAATGAACCCATTTCAAACAAAGGCTATTTCACTCACCAACTCTGTACCCTTCATCCAGTCCTTCTTTCTTTGCTACGTTTTTGGCCACTATCAAGAGATGACCCAGGAGCTGGGTGGAAAAACATCAATATTTTAGAGGAGTGTCATACTCTGTAATTACTAAGACAAGAAATGTATAATATATATATGGGCAGATAAACCTGTGCATCATCATTGTGTGCTTCACTGATCCTGGGAATGGGAATCCTTGGAATAACCAGGAAATGAACAGGAGCCTGAGGATTTACATCTCTGAATGCTAGACACTGCAACAAAACACATTTGACATGCAAACTATTAATTTATAAACTGTAATAATACAAACAAACAAACAAAAAAAAAATCACAAAATGTTACCAAACAATATATTAATCAAAGTTGCTAAAGATTTGTGGTCTGTAACTTACCTGCTCATCTTCATAAATGATAACTGCAGGAATAGTTTTGTCAATTATTTTAGAAAATATAGTGGGTTCCGGTTTTCCGTACTTCTTGCTGGCCTCCTTTGCCAAGCGAACCTCATCACTCGTGGAAGAGCAGAAGCTCTGACACAAACAAACAAGCAAACAAACCCTCAGCAACATCATCTCTCCTAAATCAAGCTTACAGTAAACTTTGGCGCACTTCAAATTCAGAGCATACACAGACGGCACTTAAACACTGACGGAGTGTGCAAAAGATCAAATTAAGCACCTTCACGGGTAAGGCACGCCGTAAATGATGTCCAAGAGGCAACACTTGCCGGGTTAGTAAAATACTGCGGGCTGTCATTGCACTGTTTAAGGACAAACAGCGTCCATGTTCCATAGAAGATCCACTCTCACGTGCTGCTGCTGCTGATGATTTGTTTACATCCGGTGCTCAAGTTCTGCGGATTTCAAAATAAAGGTCGCCGAGCTACTCACAGTAAAAAGATTTGTTTCATTACGCAGATTTTATTTTCACACTTTTTTTTAGATGAAATGTGATCAAACATTACATATTTTCGTGAGATTTTTTAATTTTTATTGAATAAACACAACACTTTGGTTCAATTTCAAATACTAAATGCATAGAAATATATAACAGAAAAAGGGCAAGAAAAAGAGAAAAACAACTATAACATTTTTTTATATATAGTTTTTTAGTTATTAGTTATATATTACATCTACAGCTACATATTTTTATTCATAAACATGCATTTGTATTGAATAAATGTATTAAATAAATATTTTCCATTTATTCATTCCTGTATACCACAGTATAAATAAGTACAATGCCAAAATAAATGCAAGGTGGTTTCATGATAGTTATTACAGAAAATACAATATTATACCTTTTTAAATAATGATTTGCTGGATACAATTTGTATTATATACGAGATTTACCCCTGGTTTCACAGACAAGGCCCAGACTAAAATGTATTTTTGAGCTGTTTTAACTGAAAGCAACTTGCACTGACATATCTTAAAATATTTCAGAGCCATTGTTGTCTCAAGATGCACACCAGTAATGCTTTATTTTTTCTACGGCAAGTTTAGAAAAGCTACTTAAATGTCCTAATTGAACTAAAGTCTTATATTGGCTTAATCTAAACACTGGCTGTCTGTGAAACCATACACATTTTATTCTCGCCTCACCCGCTCCAGCAGATGGCAGTAGAAAACCATACAGTGACACTGATTGACAGAAGAATAACTCTACAGATCACGTGGGGAAAACATGGCGTCTTGCAGCAGGTTGCCCTTGCATCCTTTTCTCTCCACTACATCAGCACGCCTCGTCTGTAACAGAAATGTCCAAGTTGAAGCTTCCACAGCAAAGAGTTTATATCCACCCATTTTGCCCTCTCGGACCGCGAAGAGTAAGTCAGCGAAGGGCCGCGTGGTCACTGAGTTCTTTGAGCAGCTGCGCGCGCGCCCCGTCCAGGAGAAGATCCGCGCGCTCACTCGCGTTCAGCGCAAGAAGTACGTGATTTATCCACAGACATTTGCTCTCAACGCGGATAAATGGTACCAGCACTACACCAAAACCGCATATATCAGCGGTCTGCCAGAGAAATACACCGAAAAACATTCCGCGCCGGTGATTGATGAGTCTGTGTTGTCTGAGTTGCGATCTGTGGTCTACAGCTTTATCTTGCAAGAACATTGGTACTTGAAGAAAGGGAGAACTTTCATCCACAGAGAGCAAGAGCAATTCGTCACCCCGTTTTTAAGGAACATGGTCTGTGCTTTAAAAAACCTTCCTGCCAAAGAAAACCCCGTGCTGTGTCTGTCTAGTTTAGGTGAGTTTGACCTCCATGTTTACTTTTCTCATTAAAAGGTTTTCCAATCAGTAATGTAAGATTTCTCTTTATATTGTTTAAAGTCACAATGGAATCAAAATTGACGTGTTTTTTTATGGAATAATGCAGTGTTTGTTATGAATGATTATCCGTGCACATACTTTAAGTAATGTGACCTGTAATCTTATTTTAAAATGTCTTCCCCTCCCTCTTGCAACGACTTCTCTTCTCTGATGACGTGTTTACTGGCATTAGGGCGGGGCACATGACATCACAGCAATATACCTTTTTCACAGCAGCAATGAAAGCGAGGCTGTGAGGGATAGACATGCATCTCTTCAGTGGGTACTGTTATTTAATGTGTTTTGGATTGTTCTGCTGACAAAACAGTGCAAAATTCTTTCCAAGAAATATGAGTAAACAAAAAACTCCAGACAACATGATCAGTGGAAAATAAGTGATCTTAGAGCATTATAATATAGCTTTTACAGCAGATGCCACTGAAAACACGATAAGTGTATTCTTCACAGCCTCTCTTTCATACCTGTCATGGCGCTGCTCGCAATCTGGTCCATAGCAAACCACAACAATCCAAAGATCCAATCAAATACAGATGGACAAAATCAAGTCCCACCCTACATTTGTTTTCTTGTTCGAGAAGCCATTTCACTCGGATATAAATCACAATAGGGAAGAAAAGACTTCCGTTTCATACTGGCTTTAAAGTATATAGTGTTTTTTTGGTCATTCTGGTGTAATTTAATTTCTTATTTATATATTTTCGTATATTATTTTGTGAAGATTTTGATCCTCAAGTCAACTATTACTGGCTACGGGGAGAAAGGACTATTCCAGCAGGACACAGGAGTGGACGGATCGAGCCGATGAGATTCCAGATTGATGACAAACCTCACAGTCAGATCAGAATCCCACAACAACTTCCTGAGGTAGGAAACATACTCCCATTATGATTATGATGAATATTATTTATGCAAATTTAAATGATGACTACAGGCAGTGTTTAAATTGTAACTTTAACAAAGTCTGTGGTAAGTGCTGTTGTCATGCAACATTTTGGAGGAATAGCAATTAATGTATGAGATGTGCTTAAGAGTGATGTCATTTCCTGCAGTTTGTTCCTCTTGAGGCAGAGATCTCCGCTGAAGTTCCTGTCATCAGTTTGGCTCCTGACCGGCTCCCCTTGTTCAGGAGACAGTATGACAACAACATCTTCATAGGTGAGTCTGTTCTAGTCTTATTTTAGTATATACGTAATATTATAATAATACTCATTTTATTTTAGTTAGTTGGCAAAAGTTTGTTTTCATCTGTTTATATTTTCTTTCAGCTTTCTTTTGATTAAAATGATTTTTGATAGTTTTAGTTATTAACATTTACAACACTAGTCTGTTCCCACTTTTTTGTCTTCAGATATCCCATGATGCAATAGATAATTGTAACTCTAAATTCTAATTGGATGTTGTACATTTTATATTAATGGAAAAGCTTCCTATGTTGCTTGGCTACTGTAAAGGATTTATATTTTGTCTAAATAACTAATTACATAGTGAAAGAGTGTTCACTATTATACATTAAAAATTCATTGTAGTTTATCTATTTATTGAGCTTTGGTGTCTTCTCACATTGCTGGTGTCAGTTGTAGAACACCTGTAGTTAGTGATGGGTGCTTTTGAAACACTGCTTCATGAAGCTTCAAAACCTTTGAGAATCATTTGTTTCAAACCAGTGATTCAAAGCATGTATCAAACTGCCATAGTCACTTGATTTTGAGGCATCCTTACATCACTGCTTCAAAATGTTTTGCAATTTCAATGGTCCGCCTCTAGAGGGCGATGATCTCTGTGAACCCGTGTCTATATAACTTTTAACTGATCTTTGAGCAATTTTATCATTTTTTAGACAATTACACAATTGTAAAATAAAAAGGAAGAGTTGTAGTTAAAAGTCTCTAATTGGTCTGATTAACGAAGTTCTCCATAAAACAAACAAAACAAACCCTACAATAATACATTAAAAAGACAGTTTAATGGTATTAGATGATTTGTTAATTGCGTTTAATTGACTACACCTTCAATAAAACATTTGCAATTGATTTGTAAAAGGTGTTTTATGCAAGTTTGCTGCATTTACACTGTTCTGACCAGCAGGGGTCACCATTGTGTGGCCTTTCAAGCTCTTCAAAACTGAATCATTTTGTGAAGCAATTGGTTAAAAGTTTCGAAAAGCTTTGTGTAAGATTGTAACATTCCTCAGTCTTTCTTTTTCACTCATTGGATGAATGACTGAGGCCTCCCCTAATATTTTGGCTGTCTGGGCTGGGCCTCTCCTTCAGCTTGGATGATCTTCTGCCTCTGATCTTGTTTTGCTTTCTCCATAAAGAACTGAGCTCTTTGGCTTCGTTTTTCCCATCACTACCTGTAGTAAAATCACTGTAGTGTAGTAGTTCTCAACCAGGTGCTGGGGCCTCTAGGGGTCCTCTGCAAACTTCCAGGGGGGCCCCAATTAATCTTTAAATTGGTACAAACCAGCTTGGACCCACTGCTGTAGTCGCACAGCCTCCCTATGGCCAGTGGTACATGAGAAATGAACTATTACTTTTGAATTTAAATTCATTATGCTGAAAGTATGTGCATGTTGTTTTACTCCACAGGCGCCAAACTGGAAGATCCATGCTGCTACGGCCACACACAGTTTCACATGGTCCCGGATAGGTTTCGCAGGGACAAAATGAGCAAGAGAGGCCTCTCTGATCAAGTCGAGGTGTCACTAAGAGCTAACGGTATTGCCAGCCTGTTTGCATGGACAGGGGCTCAGGCTATGTATCAAGGTTGGTATTTGGATCTTTTTGGGGTACATTTTTATTAAATAATGCCAGAATTGTCCTGAGGTCAGGTTAAAATAAACTAGAGCTACGCGATTAATCGTTAAAATATTGCAAACCCGATTCAAACACCCACGTGATCTTATTCCTAAATGACAATGATTCGGCCATGTCTTTTAAGCCTTTGACAATCACAGCGAAACATTCAAATCTCGGAACATTCAAATCTGCTTCAGTAACTCGCCTTTTGAAATAAACTTGACACTTCTAATGAAGATTGTATCAATTACAGGGTTACACCAGTAACCAGTACACCAGTCATTGAATCATTAATTCCAGAGATTCGTTCAAAAACACTGAATCATCCAGTAATGAATATGAGCGAGTCATTGAATCATTTATTCAAACGATTAAAAATAATAATTCAAATTAATTAAAAAAAATGTAAATGGACTACAGCAATAAACATTTTGTCAGAACCTCTAGTCATAGCATATGTAGTTGTCCGTTCAGAATCGTGATCTCTATTATAAACCAAAAAAAGTATTTCTTCCTTAACTAAATACGTTTTGTTCTGCCAAGGCTTTTGGAGTGAAGAGGACGTGAGCAGGCCGTTTGTGTCTCAGGCTGTCATCACAGATGGGCAGTTCTTCTCATTTTTCTGCTATCAGCTCAATACTTTGGCTCTGAGTCCAAGGGCTGATGGCAACAATGCCAGGAAGAACTTATGCTGGGGCACAGAAAGCATGCGCTTGTATGAGAGAGTCACAGACGGAGACATAGTGGGCTGGAATGATGCAGTTCTGAGACTGATGCTGCAGTTTCTGATGAACAAACCACAGTGAGAACGCTGAAGCATGGATATATGATATGATTGTTCTGTGTGTGTCAATAAACATAATATATACAGCTGCATAGTTTTTGTCTCCGTTCAAGTATGATTTAAAAACAAGATGTTTAACGAAGATTTCCTTTCGGAGTCAAGTCACCTTTATTTATATAGTGCTTTATACAATACAGATTGTTTCAAAGCAGCTTTACAGTGATAACAGGAAAATAACGATTCAATGATCCAAGCAGAATTCAACTCTGCTGTTAAGCAGCTCTAAAAAGACAATAGTAAACAGTTATTAATCAGTTCAGTGTTGTACATCAAATATGAAATCAGATCAATTCATCTATAAAGCAGCTCTGCAGAAAACAGCGATGTAATCATCCAGGGCGGTGTTTTCCAAAAGCATCGTAATCTTAGAACAATTGACACCAATGGTCTCTACGATCAAGTTAGGCTTACGGAGCTTTTGGGAAATGTAGCCCAGCTCAGTTCAGTTCTCATCCGATAGTGTCAGTGCATTCAAATCGGTAATATTGCTGAAAATTAAAGGGATAGTTCACTTTGAACTTTGCCATGTCCAAGTGATCCGATCTGACGTGTACGCAGACTGGTGCATAGATATATACACACTAGACGTCGCCTTGTCTACGGCAATTCATCTAGTGTGCATATATCTATGCACCAGTCTGCGTACACGTCAGATCAGATCACTTCGACATGGCTGTGTATAAGAGGTAAAAACGATATAAATACTGTTCGTTTTCTCACACAAACCGCTCGTTTCGTGTCTTAGGCCATCAATGTGTACTTACGATGGGGAATTGTTTAATTTGGACGACGGGGAATTGTTTTAATTTGGACTCTGTGCATGCTCTTTGAGACAGTGACCATAGACCTGCATTATATGACTGACAGACAAGAACGGTTTGACCTAAAAATATAAAAATTGAAACTACTGCGGAAAAAAAGCAGTAAGGGCTTTCAATGGTCCCTCCATTGAAAGCCCACACAACCAAAACTTTCACAAAGTTCAAAAAGTCATAAAAGTAATCCAGTCTTCTGAAGAGACACAATCACTTTACATGATGAACAAACCCTATTGGTCCTCGCTTGTCAAACAAGCACAGCTGAGCTTCCATTGACCTCTATGCATGTGCGGTGATAAATGTTATTTGATTAAAAGCCTAAAGCATTTTCATCATATAAAGTGATCTAACCCTTAAATAAAGCTTTCAGGAATTTAGTTTACCTTTATTATTAAACTGATGTCCAAAATAGGTCATATGAACCCTGAAACTTTATCATAGCACTATGTTGAAGTATGAAAACATGCTGTTTTAAAACATTTAATATTAGGGATGTAAATATGTATGATATAGGATATTGCTGTGACAGACAAAAAACCTTATTGCTTATGTGATTCAAACCACAAGAATTAAAAAACAGAATAAAAATGTTTTATATAATCACACGCTGCTCTTTCATCTGATTTCATGAAAATCTCAGTGCTCCAGTTTTCTTTGTCTCGCCGTGTTCTCCAATCCATTGCTGTCATCATGAGTGCTAGAACAGAAATCAGCAACATCACTAACAATGTCTGAAAAAACTCCAAACAAGTCGAACTATTTTACCATCAGGCTTCAGTGAACTGATCTGAAAATACACTTACAGTTTTCTGGTTTGTTCAGAGTAGACATCATTCTCTGCAAAAGGAAAATTTGCAGAGAATTTACATTTGTGACAGCTCTATATAAATATAAACGACGGTCTTCCTATTAATCATTGAAGTATTACTGTACCTCCTCCAGAAGAGTTGTTCTGTTGCGGCTTGTTGCATTTTTCCCAAAGCAAAATCAGTGTGACCAGGACAATGACTTCAACCACTATGGCTATGAAGGGTTTGAGAGGCTCAGTGTACGACATGACCTTCAGCTCCACATACGACTCGCTGGGTTTGATGTCAAACTCGGCACTGCAGATGTACTTTCCAGAATCTTCCTCGGTCAGATTCAGTACAGTCAGTTTTGATTTAGTTCCATTATTAAGGATCTTGTAGTTCAGAGGGTTTGCAGTGACATTGATGAACACCTGTGAGGAGAAAAATATTGATATGAACAGTGTTATTGTTAACTAAAACTTAAACTACAACAAAAAAATGTTTTCAGTAACTGAAATAAAGATGAAATAAGATAAAATATTAGATGAAAATAAATGCTGTCTTGGTAAAATCCATTGCGACACTACCGAGGGGTGGTAGTGGCGCAATGGATAAGACACATGCCTTTGGTGTGAGAGACCCGGGTTCGAATCCACTGTGAGACACCAATGTGTCCCTGAGCAAGACACTTAACCCCTAGTTGCTCCAGAGGCGTGCGACCTCTGACATATATAGCAATTGTAAGTCGCTTTGGATAGAAGCGTCAGCTAAATGAATAAATGTAAATGTAAAATGTAAACCTGTCAAATAAGATCCAATTACTTAAAGGGATAGTTCACCCAAAAAAAAGCAAATTCTGTCATTTACTCACCCTCAAGTTGTTCCAAACTATGTAATGAACTAACATTAACAATGAACAATACAACTGTAATTGTTTACAGTTCATGTTAGCTCAGGACCATAAAAAAAAAAAAAAAATACAACTTTTGATTTAAAAAATGTATTAGGAAATATTCAAATGTACTAATTTTAATCTTTAAAATTATCGTGAACTGAATTTAATAAATTCTTTAGAAGCATTTTTCATTGTTAATGCATGTTTGCTTAATGTAGTGAACTAATGTTACCAAAACTGACTAAAAATTAAATAAAGATGGTAGCATTTTATTTTACAGTCATGTTCCCCATGTACATACGATGTACTTATTATATCAATTACAATAACTGTGTTATAAATAGGTACTAACCCTGAACCTACTCCTAAACTGAACCTTAACCCATGTAGTTACCTTATATTACCAGTACTATCTTGGGTAACTACATGTACTGTAAAATAGTGTATCCATAAAAATAAAAAAACAAATAAAAATTACAAAAAGTGCATAACTAAATTCCCTAAAAATATAAAATTAAAAGCTAATTCAAAATATGAATAGATACTATAATAGCATATAAAATAACACTGTATATGAATAAGCCTTTTATTGTGTGGTAATAATCAATCCCACATTCCCCATTTCTGATTCACCTTTTCAGTGTTGTTTGCCTTGTACCAGTTCCACGTGTTTGGTGTGTGTTTGAGTTTACACTCGAGTACAACTGAATCTCCAATGTAGCTCACTACCGGCTTGTCTCTTTTGTCTTTCATTACCGGAACTTGAGGAAAAGCACAATACATCAGTTTATCCGGCAACATCTCTAACAATGATAAATATGAAAACCATTCCAAGATGTGCATAAAAGGATAAACATACCATCTAAAACAAATGTTACTTGTGCCTCATTTTCTCTGAAGACGCATGAATAATTTCCCAGGTCTCTGGTCTGTATACTGAAACTATGAAGGAAGGTTAAACAACTTAGAGCAGTCTTAAGTCATTGTTTAGTAGTAATACTGAATTTCTTGTTTACTTCTGCATTAATTCGACATTTAATAGAAATGACACATAATCATTGTGTGTAAATAGACATCCACTTACGTCCTTTTAAGAATATACTGTTCATTGTTTCTATTTACAGTTTCTTCAGAGTTTTCAATTTCTTGTCCATCTTTAGTCCAATAGCCAGTAATGTACAGGGGGTTATTTGGTAAATCAGTTAAGTTACATAAAAGCTCTATATATTGGGGTGTCAGGATTGTAAGCTCCTCAATAATGACTTGACTTTGACCTGTATGCCAAAACATCAGCAAAACAAACCTCTTCATTGCAATTATGTAAAGTAAATTCAGCTAATTATGATGACTAAATTTGTATTTTATCATTTGTACACTTTTAAATACATCCGTTGATGTCAAATGCATGCTTGTGTTGCGTAATAAGATATGACAGGGTAACCGTACCTTTAGATGCAGCTTTTTTGGTTGTGATTACAGGATCAGACTCTGGGGAAGAGGTTGTCTCTGGGGAAAAAAAGACAATGTGTCACATTCAAATGTCAAATGTCGAACTTGATTTACAATACTAACTCACTTCTACTAGAGAGACAGGCCTAGTCAAGGTTAAATGAGATTTGCATTACTATAATAAGCCTCAGCTTATTGAACAATAAAAAGTGCAAATTCAGGAATAGTGCAATTACTTTAACATCTCCTAATAACAGTCGAGAGGACTTCATTTCAGTCTAACTGATAGCAAGGTCATAATGTCAAAGCTTGAAAATAACATAACACTGCCCTAATGTTACGCTAGACTAACAAGCAGACGTGCCAAACCTGTGTTCATCCCATCACAGTAGAGAAGAAGTAAGATGAGAAGCATGACATTAGCCATGGAGAAGAGCGCTCCTTCCCTGCAGCTCTGCTGTGTGCGAGGCATCTTTACTGGTGCGTCTTCTTTTCGGAAGCAGGTCCCCAGGGACAACAACCCCCCCCTCCCTTCACCCATCTTTACTGCTGCTATGGTGACTTGGCAAGACTGGTGTATGCTTGCAGCTTCCTGCTGTAAATTAGTCATGAGGTGGCCACAGCACTGCCTGATCAGATGATAGGAGAGCCTGTAACATCACCCTCTGTTGAGATGGAGCAGACACTGTGAACTGCTGGCACATCTCAGTGTTTAAATACAATACAAAACAACTGGCACACTGCTATTCATTAACTTGAAATGTTTCGACCAGACCACAAGGTCTTCGTCAGGCAAACAGCAAATATACTACTAAATACAACTTATATATCAGCATAATGAATGATCCCACATGACCTAATTAATCAATGAATTCCCTAATCATCCCGTGGACCAATGAAAATAGAGGGGAGGGTGGAAATTAATATATTGAATTTTCATTCAATATATGAATAATAATGTATTATTCATATATTAAATAATGAACAAATAATAATTACCCCCCGATAAATTATGCATATGCTGTGACTTTTACCACGTTCAACATTTCTTGACATATTTAGTTTGTTTAAGCATATGGTTCAAACAGCACAATTGATCTTACAGTCAGAATTTCATTGTATACACTTACACTGGAAGATCATTTATTTAAAAATGTTATATATTCTGAATTCATATTTTGAATGGATCTGGGTTGGAACAAAACATGTTTGTAAGTATATAAAATCCATACTTATGTGATGTAATTAAAATAATGTAGAGCTTAATTTTTAGGCAATGTAGAAACTGAACTAATTATTAGAACTTTGCATGACTGTAATCACACTTTCAGGATTTACGGTATTAGATCAGATATAAATTGTAATAATAATATACATTTATTATTGCTGTTGTTATAATTATTATTCATATTTATCAATAATTAATGATTGCAAAGGCAACTGTAATTATTAATAGTATTATAACAAGCAAACAAACAAATAATTTCCTGTAAGTGTCCCACACAAATAATAACATTTTATGAAAAAGGTGTTTTGGGACTAATAATAGCAGCAGCAGCAATAATAATAATAATAATAATTCATTTTTATTACTATTTAACAATAATCAATTTAGATGCAAATGTAATAAAGAAATAGAAATATTTTTCATAAGAATTCCCCAAATAATAACATTTTCTGAGAAAGGCTTTTTTGGATGGAAATAATAATAATAGCAACAACCACAATATAAACAATATACTGTATATATATATATATATTTCTTCTTATTCTTATTTAACAATAATTAATGATTGCAGATGCACCTGTAATTATTATTAGCATTCATCATAAATAAATACATAGGCCTACATACAAACAAACATAAATAAATCCCTGGAACTGTCTGGCACAAAAAGTCAAATTTTTTGTGAACGTTTTTTCTGCAAGGCCTTGACAAAGTTGTAAATATTGAGCAAATGATTAATTAATAATTTCTGCCAATGGAAATAAGGGCCTCAGACGAGCTGATGGAATTTGGCAGAATATTGTTACTCTTTTTTTGGCCTGGGTCATAGTCAGGAATCAGGATGTTCTTGATGATGCAACTTGTCGGCAGGGCTCTTGCTCAGAAAAGCCTCTCATTGGATTTACTCTGATAGACCAATCCTGGAGCTAGAACGAAGCTTGATTCAGGGAAGAAAAAAAAAAGGAAAGGAGAAGTGCATCTTTCTTTTGCAAAGATCATCAGTTCACATTCATTGTGATCAGCCAGGTGAAGAAGCAGGAACAACTAGCAAAATGTCTCATGATGGAATGTCCAGGGAGGAATATGAGGAGTATCAGAAGCAGATGGTGGAGGAAAAGTAAGTTTGAATCTCTTTTAAAGAACATTAGGTTAGAAATTAAACTCTTACTGCATTTGTGACATGGTTTATAAACTCACTGAGTATAAATATAACTACCCTTCCAAACATTACAAGCATTACATTGGTTGAGCTGTGAAAGAAACTACATGGTAAATGCATGGTAAATGTGAGGTTTGATGCTTTGTTGTTGCAGTTCTTGAATGCAACTGGTGTCTTTGCTGTTCTTTTATATTCCTGTTTTCTGTGTTGTTTCCCCATCAATCAAGGATGGAGAGAGATGCAGAATATTCTACAAAAAAAGCAGAAAGGGCTTGTTTGAGGACTTGTTTAAGAGACAAATATCGAATTCCAAAGGTGAGAGTCCCGTGCAGACGCAGATAATCCAGGAATCCTTCTCAATGATGCTTAAGGCAGAACACTACAGAAACTACATACACTAAACTTTATAGTTTTATTCCTATCCATATTCAATTTAGAAAACATTTTATTCTTAAAAATATAGTGAGTATATCCAAAAATTCCCTTCGTAAAAACCTTCGACTCTAATATGTCAATGGAATTAAACAAGAATTTTGAACCTGGCTTTATACAATGTTCAGATTTATGTTCTGGAAATGTATGCAAATTAGTGCATATTTAATTAGATAATCCCACATTTGCATATTTAAACATATCATTTAAGAAAATGTGTAATGTAAAAAAAAAAGGGTGCAATTCTTAATGTAATAAATCAACTGAGGACGTACGGAGATATCTGTTAGTATCATTATTTTTTTAATCCTATTCACCTGAGTTGTCTTGCCTTAATTGAGTTATTCCTGTCCCCGACTGACTGTAAGCAGCACATTAATAGCATCACGTGTGTGAAAGCTTCCATTGCAGACTGTGGCAGGAGATTAAGTCATAAAATAGTCACTTTGGATGAATAAGGCTTAACCACCCGCAGTGATTCTCTAAACTGAGCTGTGATTCTATAGTATTTTCCAACCTTATCTCACAGGAAAACGTAACTTGTACGAGGTGGCAATTTGATGTGAATGAACAGTCATTATGAAAGGCCACCCCTAACCCTGCCCCTAAACCTACCTGGCAATTTGCCAAAAACGTAAAATAATTACGAGTTGCTGCGAGATTTCATGTCGAGTGACATCTGTTGAAATGAAGATTCATTAAATAAGAATGGTTATACTAGAAATCATCTTTAGAGAAGTCTGACTCCCTAGGGAAAATGTATAAAAATGCCATGGGAGGTATAAGATTTTATTAATTGGCATGGCCTTTCCAGTTGTATAAATCGGTCTTTTATGATTAGGCTACCTCATATATCCAGGTTTTTCAACACAGGCGCCCCAATGGGTATTAAATGACCATTATTATTTTGAGAGACAATGTTATCATGGTAACACTTTATTTTACAGTGTCATTGTTACATATGTTACATGTAGTTACTATATTAAGAACAATTACATGCAACTAACCCCAAACCAAACCAAACCCTAATCCTAACCCTATAGTAAGTACATGCAGTTAATTAATATTACTCTGTACTTAAATGTATAATTACACTGTAACAACGACACCTTCAAATAAAGTGTAACCCTTTATTTTAAGGTGTCAGTATTACAGTGTAATTATACATTTAAGTACTGAGTAATGATCATTTACTACATGTACTTACTATAGGGTTAGGATGAGGGTTTGGTTTAGGCTTAATTGCATGTAATTATGCATAATTTATAGTTATTACTATAGTAACTACATGTAACAATGCCACTGTAAAATAAAGTGTTACCGTTATCATTATTGAAGTAGATAAAAAGCATAGTGTCACCACCTATGTGTTCGGAGTACATTATCCTTTTCAATGTAGGATTGATTGACATGCTGATGTTTTTTTCCCAGAGCGAACAGGATGAGATTATGATTCAGCAGGCCGGAGACGACATTGACGTGCCAGAAGAACTGCTCAAGATGGTGGATGGAGAGGCGCCACCGGAGGAGGAAAAGGAGTCCATCATGGGTCAAATGCAGAACCTTCAGAACATGGATATGGATCAGATCAAAGAAAAGGCTCAGGCCACATTCGTGGAGATGAAATCCAAGGCTGAGGAGAAGTGCACTCTTATGTAACGTGTAGAAGAGGTTAAAGTTATCTAGTGTAGTTGTCTAATCTTGACACTCATTTACTTACTAATAGTTTCAATAACCTGATGTCCATCACTCTTTAAGAGATCAATGTCCTTGTTCTGAAATTCATTTATTCTTAGTTCTTTCATTTGTCCTTTTTTTTCTTTTCAATCAATCTTTTTTCTTTGCTTTTCTTCTGTTGCTTGATTTTCTTTTTTTAACCAAACTGTGATCACTGAGTAATCTTAAATTGCAAAGTAAATGTTATGACTTATGACCAATATCTACATGCTAAAAGACAATCATGATATTTGATTCATGCACTTTTTATTTAAAAATAAAGGTTATTTTTCTAAACATCTGTTTAAAATCCACATGAAAAAGACATGTTTAAAATGTAATGAGATGATGAGATTTTTTTATATAAATGATAATTTAACATGACTAAATACTTACAGTATGTTACAATATTTTCTGTATGATCAAATATTTTGAAGGTGCCGTAATAAGTTAGTCACATAAAGGTGAAGAAACTGTTGGAAATTAAACATGACCACCTGAGATATAATTTTTGCATCACTACCACCACCAAATGCAAATGCAAAAATGTATGGATGGATCACTTATAGTTAATTTATAATCTGGACATTTAAGCTGGGATAGGAGACAGCTTCACCCTTAACATACTAAACCCACAATGAAAAATCTCTCATCATTTCAGCCAAACTCAGACTACAGGAGTTCTTAAATCTTAACCGATTGTAAAATCTGGTTGCATCACGCACATAAAGCCGGGGATACACTTAACGACTGTATTTTGATACTTAGGATTGATCATGCCGAAATGTGGCGAGTCAGAGACAGTTGTGTTCAGTCGGTGTTCACAGTCTGTGTTTACAATCTGCTGTGGTAATTGGAAACAGTCTGTAAGTGTGTTCAGTTCAGTCTTAGGATGTTTCAGCTAGTCGTTAAGTGTATCCCCGGCACTGTAGTAAAATAACGTGTATGTGCGCAGGCGCGTAGTCTTTCTTTACAAAGTGACATCGCCAACTACTTGTCTGGCATGCATAACACAGCGTTAATAGTCGTCTTCGAGGATCCGTGTGGACGGGGATCGTTTGTTGTCATATGTACAAATAAAAACCTTTTCCGTTTTTAGCACATTGTCGTTGTGTAAACGTACCCTAAATATCAAACATGTTAGATATTGTCGGGGCGGCCCCAATGTGTCCGCGAGCAGATTGGGAGGTTTAAGATTTGATCTGTAAACGCTTCACATTACCAGATAATCTGGGCCGAACAACAGAACCGACCGACGCGTTTTTTTTTTTTTTTTTTATGTTGGAAGGGTTAAATGAATCTCCTGTAGTCTGAGCCCGGTTGACTCACTCTCATGCAGTCCGATATGTACGACTGCCTTTCTTCAGATGAACACAAATGAAGATTTTTAGCAAATAAATCCATAATCCATCTCTGTGAATGCATATAATGTAAGTGTACGGGACCTCCCAAGCCGACGCTTCAAAAACCCACACAAAACTCGCTTATATCATGCTGTGCACTATATACACACACCTATCGTTTCGCTTCGGAAGACATTCATGATTCATCAACTGGGGTCATATGGGTTACCATCGTGTTTGTTTTCAGTGGTTTTTCCACTTTGAGGGTCCCATCCACTTGAATTATGAACTCACAGAGATGGATTATTATTCTAAACATTTTCGTTTGTGTTCATCTGAGAACAAAATTTGCATTGTGTGCTCAATCAAGGATGGTTATAGATTTGCAAACTATTCATGAACTCATTCTGCATGTCATCAATGTCATCAGTGGTCTCAATGGGAATGCTCGGTGGGTTCAGGAAGGGTGAGCACGGCATGTTCTCGTATTCATGTGAATGGTCACCGTGCAATCGAACGTCCCCGTAACCGCCCACAGCTCCGTGGAGATGCTCGCAGACGTTGAGGTAGGGGTTGGCGTACTGCTGGGTGAAGCACGGACCCTGGCCGTGGAAGCGGCGGTCAGACGCGGGACTGTGGCTGGGACTGGTCGAGGGACTGTGCGGCATGGGACACGTCAGCTGGCAGCTGTTCTTCCTGGTGGGGCGGTTGAGATCCAGTTTGGCGGTGAGGGGCTTGCCGATGTTAACTTCCATGTTCCACTGGACCAGGTCATCTAGGCAGTTAAACTGGACTTGAAGGCAGACAGTGAAAGCTAGTTCCTCCTGTAAAACGGGAAGAAAGCGTGAGAAGAAGAAAAGGGATCAATGTAGTTTTGAATTAACTGCATTGTAAAGCTCAATCTAGCTAAAGACCTATTGTGAATCTTTCTAGGTTGTGATGTGTTGAAGAAGTCTTGAGATGTACCTTGAGTTTCTGCACTGAGCTGAGTCTGGTGTAGAGGCAGTGCTGAGGAAGACTGCCCGAAAGTAAGAAGCTTCCCGTTTCTTCTAGAGTTTCCTTATTCATCAGCTTAGGGTCTACATCCAGGTCCTTCAAAGTCAGATTCAAAACATTCATGTGTATCGCAAATATATGTCAAGAAACACAGTTCATGTAAAATGTTAAGACTGCTATTAATCCAATTAAAATAATACTTAAAAAAAAAGATTAGTTATACTGTATAGCTTAAGAATTAACCTGCTCAAAAGCTTGGGGTCGGTCCGATTTTTTATGTTTTTGGAAAAACACTCATACTCTCCAAGGCTGCATTTCTTTAATCAAATACAGTAAAAAAAATTCTAGTTTAATATATTGTAAAATGTAATTTATTCCTGTGATGGCAAAGCACCATTACTCCAGTCTTCAGTGTCACGTGATCCTTCAGAAATCATTCTAATGTGCTGATTTGCTGCTCAAGAAACATTTATTCTTATTATCAATGTTAACTGATCAATGCTTAGTTTTTTTATGGAAACCATTACAAGATTATTTTCTTTTTTTGTGAACAATTTTTTTTATTATTATTTAGTTTCATACAAACAAACAGAAAATAGAATAAACAGGGCATACACATGTACAGAAAATACATTATACACCCCCACATTCCCTCACTCGCTCAAACCAAAAACTACAATACACACACAATAAAAACAGAACTAACACAATTCTACATTTAACATTTATTCTACCACACCCCACCCTACCCCACCCTTACAAGATTATTTGATGACTAAAGTACAAAGGAACTTATTTGAAACAGATGTTTTGTATCATTATAAATGTGATACTGTCACTTTTGATTATTTTAATGCATCCTTGCTGAATAAAAGTATAAAAAATCATCTTAAAATCTTACTGGTTTTGAATATGAATATAAATAAATATTGCATTGCAGATTCTTTCTTCAAAATAAAAACAAAGACCACTTACCAGAGGAAGGTTAGTTATGTGGGCCTGGCATGCCAGCATCTCCTCTGACTTTTGCACAATGCTGGTGTAGATGACCAGCACATTGGAGAACTCAGCAGCAAAGTCCATTTTTATCTGAACTCCACACTCAAAGTCCAGAATTTTGCTCTCCGGCAGTTCTGGGTTAAAACAGATGCAAAATGTTAGTTTGATTCCCAGTTCTATTTCACTTATCTGGAATTATCATCTGTGTTAAAGGGATAGTTCAAAATGAAAATTCTGTCATCATTTACTCAGCCTCATGTTGTTCCAAACCTGTATGACTTTCTTTCTTCTGCTGAACACAAAAGAAGATATTTTAAAGAATATGGGTAACTAAACAGTTGCTGGGCCCCATTGACTTCCATAGTATGGGGAAAAAAAGTACTATGAATGTACTATGAATATGAATGGGGCCCATTAACTGTTTGGTTTGTTTGGTTGTTTTCAGGTTCAGGTTTGAAACAGCTTGAGGGTGAGTAAATGATGACATAATTTTCATTTTTGGGTGAACTATCCCTTTAATATCATCAACAAGATTTTTTTGGTTTTATGGGGGTATTGTCAACAATGAAAAAGAGGTGAAAATCATCATTCAATCACCATAATTTTGTAGCAAAATAAAAATGCACTGAACATTTGTTAGAGAAAAAGGATATGGTTGATTAAAATAAACCAATTTAACTGTTACTTTATGTAATAAATGATTAAAAAACATTACATTACATTACATTACATGGAGTCTGTTCTAATAACTGATTGTGATTTTAACTGATACATTTTTTAAAATCATCTTTCACATTACTTGCAACTAAAATGTAATTTTCAAAATATGCCTTTTTTGTAATTATTAATATTCTGTTTATATTGAACTAAAATGACCACTGCTTACATCTAGACAAAACCTTTGAACCTTTTTTATACTGTTATGTATCAGTATGTTGCATAGTATGTTGAAGTAGCTGAAAATACCATGTGCTTTAGACCAGAGCAGGTTGTGTGCCTCGGCTGGATGGGAGTAGTCCCCGGGGCGGATGGGATCGGTGAGGGAACGTCTCTCAGACAGGCTGCTGCGGATCTCTAGAGCCTGCTTACCCTTTGTGGGGTCAAACTGACCCATATCTACAAATAATCAGTACAGTTCTTTGATAATGAAGACACACATCAAGCACAGGTAGATGAAATATACATGTTTGACATATTTCAATTATATTTTATTTATTTGAATATCTAAATTGATCTTTGAAATGACAACGTATAATGTTTAGTAGAAGTAGTAGTCACAGTGCAAAATATTAGTAGCACTCTTTTCAGATCAGTTAATCATTTGTTTGAGCTTAATGGACCTGCATTTAACTATTAAAAGCTGTAATGCTTCATTTAACTTCAACATGCTCATGGTTCACTCACCTTCAGCCACACTGTCCAGCAGAACAGTTATCTTCTCATCCTCTAGGAGGCGCTCTTTCAGGAATTTGATAAAGACTCCATTGGTGAATCCACTTGAACTCAATTCAAAAGCCTCAGCATCTTGGCAACTTCACAAAAATAATATATCATGGGGTAACGTGTCAGATAGAGAACATAATGTACTTCAGCATGTTATTTCTGGATGAAAAACTCACGTTGCATATCCAAAAACAATATTGGCTGTGACTTTGAGCATGACATTTGGCATGGCGTCGTCATGTACATTTCTGAAACAATGTACTAGTATTAGAATGATGACAACCAATGTGAATACGGTGTATTATCCTGCCTTTTAAATCCACAAAATCCCCACCTTTTCCTGCACATATCCAGGAGGAAGACATTGAGTCCAGTCTCCTTCTCCTGCATCAGTTTCAGAATGCTCTGAACACAGAGACAGTTGCCTGAGCGGTATGGATTTGGGGCATCCACGGGCACCATGAAGCTGTTCCCAAAGTTTTCATAACCATGTCCAGCATAATACAACAAACCTACAAGGAGGAGAGAGTCAAATAGTCAGTTCAGCCAAAAAAAGAAAATCCTGGCACCATTTACTCACCCTCAATGTCATTCCAAAGCCGCATGACTTTCTTTCCACTGTCAAACACAGAAGAAAGTATTTTAAATATTGTCTGGTCAGTTCTATCCCATATAACGAGAGCGGATGGTGAATTGCACTGTCAATAAAAAAAGTACCATAAAGGTGCCACTATTGTGACTTGTGCGCTGAAGTCAAATGATTGCTTTGCAAGTTATTTAATGAAAGTCTTAATGTACTTGCGTACATATTAGGCATATGATGATATCAAAATTTCGTATCACAATGGTTGCTGAAACATTTTTATCAAGGTAAACGGTATTATCACAGTATTGAATTACAAAAAGAAGTTGAAAAGATTAACTTCAGTGTTGCTCTCATAATAATAAGTTTAATAACTATTTTAAATAACCTTTAACATTTAAATTCAATAAACATTGCACAATAAAATTCAAGTGCAAAAGGGCACAACTATAAAGAACAAAACATTTTTAACAATATCAAGATATCTTTTCTGGACTGGCATGTTTTAGTCCAGATTGTCTGAACAAATGTTTGAAAAATAATATTAAAGTTATCATGAAATTAAAATGGAAAATTCTTGTTTTTATGGAATATTGCAATATTTATTATAAATGATTTATCCGTACACATAATTTTTTTAAATTCATGTGCCCTCATTATCTTTAATCTAAATAACTCCCATTCTCTCTTGCAGCAACATCTCTTCTCTAATGACGTTTCTCTCGGCGCAAGGGCGAAACAATCTGTCAATCACATGACATCACAGCGATAGCAAACAACATCCAATGATCCAATCAATACCCGACAGACTAAATCAAGCCCCACCCCACATTTGATCTTGTTCAAGAAACCGTTTCAATCGGATATACATCACAATAGGGAAGAAAAGACTATTGTTTCATGCCAACTTAAAGTATTTAAATAAATAATAAGCATTTTCACAGCTTGTCTGCCATTTTTGTTGACCAATGTAAAAATCAGACTAAATATGTCAATTTTGATGAAAAAGCAGCTAATGTGCATTCTAAGAATCTAAACAATTTGGATAATAAGGTATCTGGAATTATTCATACTGTTAATTACCACAATATTATACCAAATATCAGCACAAGCTTAGTACATATTTAAACATGGCACATTAAAATGTGTTGTGTCAAGTTTGGCATCAAAGATGTCAAATGCCATTAGTTCTCGTGTCTAATAACTGATAAGTGACGCGCCGAGTGTTAATATGTGTGAAAGCATAAAAAGATGGGAAGTGTGATCTCCTTTTGTGCTCCACAGTAGAAATACAATTATACAGGTTTGGATTGGAATGACATGAGGGTGAGAAAATATTGTAACTAATAGTCTCCTGAATTCAGCATTCAACCAATTAGTTGTAGTTTTACATATTGCAAGATGGCATGGTTATTATGGCAATTATATACTTTCCAAAAATCATGTTTGTTTGATCTTTCAAGGCAATTACCATGTTTATAGTAGTCTGCTATAAAACGTAGTATACTATGGTAGCATAAACTATAGCAGAAGCCACAGTACCATAAACTCCCTTATGAAGCAGAGACAAGAATTCCTCCACGGCGTTCCGCATCTCTGACTCGGTCAGATCCAGCAGAGACACCACTTTAAAGTTGAGCTGCCGCAGCAGATTAGTGAGGTCGTACACATCCACCATGGGCGCCTTCAGCTGCGGGTGGTTTCGATATGTGAGGTTACCGATCAGAAGGGCCACTTTGTCTGTAGCTGAAGGGAGAAACACATATTCACTGTGAAAAATGAGAGACTCCAGCCATTTTGAGTTAAATTAATTCATAGAATATATTTGGTCTACTCACCATAAGGTTTCTCAAGACAGTAATCTGATGAAAAAAGTCATAATCATTCACTGACGTACTAAAAGCAAGAAATCTTCAAGCCCGAATGTAATGGGAACACAAAACTTACCCTTCTCAATAGTCAGAAAGTCATCTGAAAAAGAGAAACGTATATAGTAGGTATTTAGAGGATTCTTCTCCGAAGGCATATGATGACAATAATGAAAAGAAAGTTTATAGATCACAAATAGAATACATTTTAAAGACCGAAAAATTAGATTTGACCCAATCCTGCCATAGTGAACCCTTAGTGCCAGTTCACTTAAAAATGAAAATTCTGTCATCATTTACTCACCCTCAAGTTGTTTCAAACCTGTATTATTTTCCCATCAACTCTTTGGTTTGTTTGGTTGTTTTCAGGTTCAGGTTTGAAACAACTTGAGGGTGAGTAAATGATTGCAGAATTTTCATTTTTAAGAAAAAATATTTTGTCCCACATTTGGTCATGTTCTCACACTGCACTCTTTACAATTTCAATGGAAAGTTCTTATTTTTGCAACAGACATGCAGAGCTGCATTACTGAAGGCTTCAGATCTACCAGTGTTCTCCTCCACCTCAATCAGTAAGAGTAGTCAAGAGAGTAGGGAAAAACATTTAAAGGCGTTTCCGGGTTCAATACAAGCTCAACTGTGGCACACCGTCGATTACCATAGAAAGAAAAAACATGTTTAATGTAATGCATTTCACATTATTTATGCTATTGCTGTTGATGGAGCTTGTTTTGAACCTGAAACGTTCATTAAAAGTTGTGAGCATGCATTAGCATTAATCGGCGTGACACTATGATGATTAGATATGACATGCACCAGATTCAGATTGATACCAAAAAGTCCCTAGATGTTAGAGAGGTGCCACTACATATTACATAATACCTTCAGAGCACTCCATTGCTCCTGAAATTTGTAGAGATATTCTTGGATCTTTCATTTCAGAATGGCAAGGATTTTCTTGAGGAGGAACAAGGGGTTGGACCACAAAATGAGTGTATATAAAGTGAACTTAAAAAGAGAGCAGCTCACACTTCTTTCAATAAGGCAGTCCACTTACACTGCCATACAAATCAACATTGTGCTTTTAGAGGTCCCACATTACCGTCTCTGCACTAGAGTTGGATAAGATACACTTCACATTGCAAAGACCATTTCTTGGCATCCTAGCTATATCATCCTGGAGTTATTTATATTAGAGTTACTTGTAACACACTACTGTTTAGAACACTGATTTGATCAGAAAACATCTAACCAAAGAAAAGATATAAAACAAAAGACTTGATCCATACCAGTAACAACAACATCAACTTCATTGCTCCATGTTCGTTCATTACTGCAGAAGATCTCGCAGCGATATCTTCCCTGGTGCTCTGGAAACAAATTCTTGACCTAGTTTAAACCAAAACAAATTATTCAATCACTCTCACTTCACTGACAAAAAAAAGAGTTGTAAATAAAACAGATTACTGGAGCGTGTCTTACAAGAAAATTCAATCTGTTCATCATATAATAGCGATCATAGCGATCGAGTCTCTTTAGAAAATTTGGACTAAAGTGCTCGATTCATATGGATTAGTTTTACAATGTCTTTATGCACTCAAAGTGGTAGTTGCGTAGCTGTCAATGGAGATACAGAAATCTTCATTTGTGTTTTAAAGATGAACGAAAGTCTTACAGGTTTGGAACATCTAACCCTTTTGGTTGAACTAACCCTTTAAAAATGTCACGTTTAATTCTTTACTTGTTGTTTCTTTGTATTTATGTGAAATTTGCTACTAATCAAATACAGTACACTATATAATACAATAGAAAATGTTATCCTCTTACAGTGTACTTCCTCCTGTTGGCTTTTATGATCGGCACCCCGTTTCTGTACCATTGATATTGTGGTAGGGGTCTGCCAATTGCTCCACACTCCAGATAGAGTATATCACCCACCAGCAGCCTTTGAGGCTGAGGCTGGATCAGGACCCTCGGCCTGCCCTCTGTTGCCAAAGACACTAGTCCTGGACAAAAAAAACATCCATTTTGATATCAGTGACACACAGTGACAATATCATGACAATTCAACCAAATGTCTCTCTTGTCTCTGATTTACCATATCTTGGTGGAACATCAAGGACGTCTACTTGGGCCCAGTGACTGAACTCATATGCGTTTCCACAGTTCACTCTACAGATGTAAAACCCTGCATCTTTGACCTGGACTGGGCTGAACACCAGGTCTGGGGAAGAGCTGTTATGTACCTGAAGGGTTGCGTTAGTTATGATCGTGTGAATAACTGACAATGAATTGTTCCTCACTGTAATCTCCTAAGTTTACCTCTTCTGTTTTCTTAAACCACTGGAACTGCACATGCGAAGCACCAACAGCACAACAGCTGAGACGAAGGTTATGTCCGGCAATGACAGCCACTGACTGCGGCTGGACGAGGATTTGAATTCCTGTGAGATCAATTGAGAAAACAGCATCTGAAAGTGGCTTATGAATGCAAATAAATCACATATGGCTATATCATCATAGAATCTATGGCAGGAATTTCTGCAGAATTTAAATGCATGTGATTTAAAGCGTTGTGTGTTTGTTACTTAAATATTTTAGCAAATTTTATAATGTTCTCAAATACCAATAAGAGTGTAAAGGTGCGGCCACATTTACTGTTCTGCGAATTTTTGCAGGCGAAATCCAGTCATTTCAATAGCAATCCACACACGATCAGGAATTTCGTGTGAAGCCAAACGTTTTCTGTCTGACGTTCAAACTGGTCACGTGGATTTGCCACATTAATCAACAGAAAGCTGATTGGTTTGAAAGTGATTTCTGTCTGAGCCGTGCTTCATGCATCGCTACACTATTGACAAATGGTGCTATTTGCCTGCGAAACTTTGCCAAAATTCTTTCTTTTTAACACATTTTACCGTATTTAAATCCATTTCACACACTGTGAAAAATTATATGATCAATAAGTTATGAAAACATATGTTTTTACATTGCTTTAACTCATCAAAATTAAAGGTAGGGTAGGTGATCATTTTTCTAAAAAAAAAACATTCCAAATTTGTTTAAACTGTCTTTATATACCAATACATAATTAAAATGTAAGTACTCTGAAAAAGAAAATATAAAAATCGAGTGACTGTAGACCTTTTAATCTGCAATAAACACAGCTCATTATTTCCATTCACTCCACCCCCTCCCTTCTGAGCTCCTTCCAAAGCCACGCCCCCAAAACACATGAACGCGCGACGCCAAACGCTCAGGCTGGAACAAGACGCATTTATTACCTGAGACGAGTGGAGAGGAAGGAGCGCAGTACATACAGTGACATCATGTCAGAATCACATGTAATAAAATACCTAACTTTATCACTATGAATATAAACAAATAAGATTTCTTTTAGTACTCACTATCAAGCTAGCATATCGATAATGGTAAAGTTTCATTCGGTAACGAGCTATATTTATAAGGCAAAACTAAAAACAGGTTGCATTGATACACGTTTTTCCATTACCATCAGTTACACTGTGATGAAGATGAATTTCGTGTAAGATTCATAACATATACGGTGTTTTGCATGTAAGAGTTTCCATGATGAAAACATTGTTGACTCTAATGAAGACTAACGTACACTCCGAGTCCGGAGACAAGTACCGCATCGTCGGTTCGAGGACAGGTCCGGGGTTGAGGGCGAAGCAGAGGAGGTCGTTCAAGAGCGCGGGCAGGGTCCGAGGAAGTAGTTTTTGCCTTGTTTGCCTTCGCTGACTGCATATGCAGGTGCTTTGAGCTGAATATTTCCGGGAACGGTGACATGTGATGACGGGTACAGAGGTCTGATTTTTTTCATTCCTTTTTCTAAACACATAATGTATTGACTACTATCAGGATGGAAGGACCATTTCACCCAGTATAAAAAAAAGTGTTTCTGAACAGGATTACCTACCCTACCTTTAAGACATTTTCCATTTTTTTTAAGATATACAAGACTCAACTAATTTTTTAAGTCAGTTTAATGTAATTTAAGTTTAAATGACTTAAACACCCAAGTTGATTGTACTTAAAAATGAGCAATAACAATAGTGAGTGCCTTGCCTTTGGCAAGCACCCACTAATTTAAGGCAGCAACTTATTTTTACAGTGCAGAATTCAGATTTTCAGGAACAAATAAAAATCAATTCTGTGTGGGCCTCAGCCTGTTACTTCTTCAAGTATTTTACTTTTACGACTGTGATTATAAATATCTGAGTACAACACAAACAATAAGATAATGTGATGCAGCCTGTACTGTTGAGACATAAACTCTCTCTTTACAATGTTTCCATTAAGGCAGTTGTACCTGGAGGTTTAAGGAACTGCAGCCCATCCGTATGACCCAAGATATGTAGAAACTCAACCAGTTCACCCAACACACATCCTTGATCTCCCATGAGTTTGAGCAGAGTGCGGGAGGGACTCCCTTCCGCCTCCAAAGCCTTCAGAGAACACATGTCCATATCATTGAGACTGTCCATGTGAGTGGAAGGAGACAACAAGAAAAAGACTGTGAGTTTATTCGTATATATTACATTAAAAGGAAAAGTGAATAAAGACAAATAGAGTTGTTACCTCACTTTGAATCGCCTGTCACTGTTCACAATCTCCCCCAGTTTTCGCCATCCCTTATTGTTGGCCTTATCAAGAGACTCACAGAGTCTCTTTAACACAGATTCTTTCAAGAAATTTATGTTCAAAGAGTTGTCATTCAAATCTGACATGATTGAGGATAATGGCTCATACACAACTGTGATTGGCTGATCTGCTGAACTCAGGTTTAAATGTTCAGCAAAGCACCTGCAATATGGGACATTGACATGACATTTCAGACAGTGTCCCGAGATGTGACATACTTCATATGAAAGATATAAAAAAAGATTTTTGACACATTTTACACCACATGACCGGAAATGAACAGCAAAAAATCATGAAATAAAAAACTTGATGCATGGTGACCAACACCTAAAATAGAAACTTTACCTTAAACATTTGTATAATATTTAGCCTAAAAATCTAAAACCTTATATATATATATATATATATATATATATATATATATAACCTGACTTCATTAGATTATGCCAGATACATTTAAAAAAAAAAAAAAAAAAAAATTATGGGTCAGCTAGCCTAAGTGACAGTAGCTATAGGGTTAGTTCAATTAAAATGTAAAAATCAGTCATAATTTGCAAACCTTCATGATGTTCCAAACCTGAAAGACTTTATTTATGTCCGTGGAATACAAATTAATGGGATGTTAGAGAGAATGACAGTCCAAGTCACCATTGTATCAAAATGCAATGAAATTGAATGGAGGCACTTTTTTTTCTTTTCTTTTTTCTTCCACATAAGAAAATAAACCGATACGGGTTTGGAACAGAGGTTTGGAACGAGAAGAAGATGAGTATAGCCTACATGAGGGCAACATTTTAATTTCTTGTACTACTTTTAAGATAGTTTCACTTTTTACAGTGACTTCAACAACCGCATATCGAGTGATGAAGGTTTGTAGCCTAAACTATGAAGGTTTGTAAACTATGAAGGTTTGTAAACTATGTGGCAGCGCGCCATTCCTTCCTATTTTTTTATTTTCAAATGCAGATTACTCAACTGTATGAATTTCTAAAAGTAAATGTTTATGGAAACAAACAGAGATAAAACAGATTAGAATTCACCACAAAAAAAATAAAAAAAAGTGATACCAGAAAGAGTGTAAACATCGGTCGCATACCGCAGGCAGATCAGATGTTCACATGTATCCCATTATACGTGTATCCCATTAATCCTTCGCTGCACTGACTGATGCGGGGAAATCCAACTTACAAAGCATAGACTACGTGTGTTTATGCATCACTTCCTGATGTCTAACAAAGAGGAAGGTGTTCTCGTCTCTCCCGAGTTCAAAGAGTCCTTAAACGGAAGTGTGTTCTTATTGTCAAAAAGACTGCTTTTCAAAACTTTTTCAAGACTGTGCTTTTCAAACGATTACTTTTCTTTACTTTACTACACACACACAAACATTTTAGTTGATTAATGGCCAGATCATCAATGATATTATTCAGTAGCCTATAATGGTGTGTAAAGGTTTAAGTTAGTCTTCTCTGCCACCATATTACTACACTTAATATACTGTGGGCCTATATTTTTTTTTACAGTTTGCTTACAGACAGTGTGAGTAGGCCTACAGTCATTCTCAACCTTTCTGACTCCAAGTCTTGACTGACTCCAATACTTTTTGACTCCTTGATTTGTTTTAAATATGTTTTACTCAATTTCTATCCACTAAAATATTGGCATAATAGAAACATTTATATTCATTAGGCTATACAAATGCACATGAAGTTATAGCCTATAGCCTACACTGCAAACTAAATTTTCTTACTCAGTATTTTAGTCTTGTTTTCTATTGCAAATATAAAAAAAAATCTTAATTTTTTTTCCCCCCGGTTTCACTGACAAGGCTTAAGCCTAGTCCCAGACTAAAATGCATGTTTGAGCTGTCTTAACTGAAAGCAACTTGCACTGACATATCTTAAAACAGTGTTTTATCTCAAGATGCACATCAGTAATGTTTTTTCTAAGGCACGTTTAAAAGCTACTTAAATGCCCCAGTTGAAATAAGGCCTAATCCTGGTTTAATCTAACCCCTGTCTTTGGAACCAGGTACTGTTTTCTGCAAAACTAGCGAGTTTATGCTTAAAATAAGAAAAAAATATCTTCCAGTGGTGTCATAAAAATAAATTAATTTTGATTAAAAGGGAAACCAAGATTATTATTTTACCTCACTGACAGATTTTTTAAAATCTTGTTTTAAGCATAAACTGTACTTCATTTTCACAAGTAGGCCTACAAACTCAAATACATCTTGATAAGTAAGAAGACCATTTTTGCAGTTTAAGATTTTATTCATTTAAATTACTTTTTGGGTCTAGAAAATCACACTTTTTAATTAAGCTTACTTGTACATTCGAATTTGTGTGGGAATTCTGATTTCTTCAAAGAAAAAAAGCTGTTGATAGGGTGAATTAAAAAAAGAAATAACTTGATTTTTAGTTGTTTTAAGCTTGTTTTATCTTATTTTAAATAATTAAGTCATCTTGGGTCCCCTTGGGAGTTTGCTGAGGCCCTCTAGTGGGCCCTGACCTGCTGCATGAGAATTCACTGCCAAGACAGAACAACCTAGCAACAAGCAGCAAGAACACCTCACAGTAACCAGTCAGAACCACACTATAGCAACCACTTAGTAATGCACTGTCCATCTTTTTATCTGTCTGTATGTAGGCCTATCATCTGTCTTTTTTCTCTTTGACCGCCTTAGTCCTATAACTTTAAATAATAATAAAAAAAAACTATTTTAAACTTCCAGACAATGCTTTATTAGGCGAACATCAATGTTTTATATCGACGAACTTTCCTCATCTGTTGGAAACATGTCACCATTGGCCCGTTTGTGTGTGATGCAAGTAACATCATACCCAATATGGCTCTCCAATCGGCCTGCAAGACTTCAAGTTACGCCCCTTCAAGTTATGCCCACTTCAGGTTACGCCCACTTCAAGATGCTCACTGGTTTTTCAACTTAAAGCAGCGCTGCACAGTGTAAGACATAAAAGTACGAGTTTAACATAAACTGAACATCCTAGAGTTGATTAAACTGACTCTTAGCTGTTCAAGAACCGAAATGCTTGTTTTGGTATACAGTAAAGCAAGCTGCAATGTGCATTAGTGCCAGGGTATTGATAATGTATTGCAAGAAACCATATTGCAATGTATTGTTTTATAAATTATTCGTCCCACCTCAACTAGAGTGTGGAGCAAGCACTAATATATCCTTTTGGAATTGGGCTTTATTTTTTAAAATAAATAATTGTAAACATCTTTTGATGTCTTATTGTATTCCTGATTTGCTGATGATTAAAAATGTTGACTGATATCAACGGCACTAATGAACAGCTAAATGCACCGCTGACAAACAAATCTTATGATACTTTTGAGACAAATGAACAACAAGCACACATAACAAAATCTTTTAATTGAATGGCAACACAATGAGGGTTTATGCAAACCCAATCTAATATGTTTTGGCACTAATTGTGTGTTCTGGGCTGCAGCAGAATTACATCCAATAGAAAATCAGATCTCAGAAAGTGCCCCCAGCCACATAAAAACAGTAGAATCTAATCCTTGTAGTTTTCCCCTCTGTCCACATCCCCTGTAGGCTTCACAGTCTTTGTAGAGAGAATTGCATTGAATGCAACAGGAGATTAGATACGGAGTTCTGTTGGTCCTTATATGCTCCTCTGAAAATGTGTTCCAGTTTACCACACCTGTTGACAAAAGAAGAGACTGTTTCATGTGTAAAACATGTTCAGATTTTAATTTATTTTTATAAGAAAAAACACTTTCTGGTAGCAGTGTTTCCTCAGTATTCATTTTAGTAGTGGTGTCACCACAGCAAGAAAAATGTGAAATTAAAAGAAACACCCATTGCCTAAAACAAAGCATTAGTCTTATAGGCTATAAGTAATTATTATATTATGATTATTAAAATAATTTTAGCACTAGAACCTCGACTTGAATCATAACTAGGCCCAAACATGGACAAATGAGGAATCACGAGCTGGCATCTTGCCGACAACATCTCGTTTTGGGTGTTTAGTGTGGTTCTGTGTGATTTGGACAACTTCAAGTTACGCCCCCTCCAAGTTACGCCCACTTCCTGTTACGCCCCTCTCTTACGGTCCGCAGCCAGACCCATCATGCCACTCCTCAAGAGTCTCTGCAGCTTTAGGGCTGTTTGTGTGCAAGCACAAGACTCAGAGGGACTGCGGTGTCAACAGGGTGACTTTGTATTTGGCCTTTCCACTCTCACAGTGTGCGTTTTGAGGGGGGACATCGCTTCGGATAGACTGTTTTCATAGTGAAACAGTCCAAAATGCAGCACGTTTGTGGATTATGGGAAAATCACAGGTGAAGCTGTGTGTGTAATTTCGGTCACGGATTGGGTGGCGGATCCAGGTGAGTCTCCGCGACAGTCCGCGTCAAAAGAAAAGACCCGATATTAGGCTACGATGTTTTATAAAACGGCGGAAACTATGATATGTCATTGTGCACTTATTTTGTTCTGTGCCGTAATACCGCGATCAAAACTGTATTATGCAAGGATAATTAAATGGCGCTAAACAGCGTCTTTAAAATTTGCACTATTCTTTTGTCATTCTTGGATTATTGATTATTGTTTAAACATCAGTTAATATTATTTTATGTATTTCTTATTGGCTGTTTAAATTAAACATATTTGTTGTTCCTGGAAAAACATTTCAATCAACCAATCATTTGAGAGACTTAATAGTTTATGTCAAGTTTTGGCTTACAACCAGGGTGCTTCTACATCAGTGTTACTCACCTAAATTACTCTGTAAAAAAAAAAAAAGATGCTACCTTAAATTTGTAAGTACAATCAACTTGGATGTTTAAGTAATTTCACAATGATATTGTCATTTAAGGTGACAATCAACTTGGATGTTTAAGTAATTTCAACTTAAATTACATTAAACTGACTTAATAAAAATTAGCTGAATCTTGTACAGTATAACATAAAGTTGAAAGTTGCAATGCAAAAACATATGTTGTCATAACTTATTGATCATATAATTTTTTTACATTTATTTTTGATAATTTCCCTCAGATTCAAGGGAAAAGTTATGGTTACCCGTTAGGTTTAAGGGGTAGGAATACAGTTATGGCTAAATTTACTGACAGGAAAGTTGTTCCAGGATCAGCAAAATATTGATCCAGGAACATACTTGGCGAAATCACGGTGACCATAGAAGCATAGTCTGCAGGACATAATCTCTTTCTCCAGCCTACATTTTTTGTTCAATTGGGATCATGAACTGGGATCATGGCTTACTGAAGCAATATGTGTTTGTTTATGGCTATCACATTGTTATCAGTGACTGAGAATGCAGTGGCAAAAATTGGCCCCTGAGGAGAGACCAAATGAGCCTGGAGTTTGTGTAGAGTAGACTCAGTAATGGTATGCAGTTTGCTGTTCCCTACCCTAGTAATATTTTGAGCATCAGATGAACAGATTTATGGAAAAGACTTGCTTTTGTGTTGCCTGTTGCAAAATATGTATTAATTCTTAGACCGTTTATACATTTAGTTTGATCCTTGATGGTACTTGGCCTCCACTGCCAGCTTTACCCTCATGTGTTTGAGGCCTGTTATATCTTCTTAGATAGTAAAAATCTGTCTTTTAAGGATGAATATTTAGTTAGTTATTTGCTTAGTGTTTTATTTTGGGTGGTGATGGGCTAATTTCTTTCTTCTGCTGATCACAAAGGAAGATATTTTGAAGAATGTCGGACTCGGTAACCAGACAGTTGATGGACCCCATTGACTTAAATAGTATTTTTTTCCTACTGATGACTTCCATCAACTGTCTGGTTACCGACATTCTTCAAAATATCTTCTTTTGTGTTCAGCAGAAGAAAGAAATTCATACAGGTTTGAAACAACTTGAGGGCGAGTAAATGATGACCGAATTTCCATTTTTAAGTGAACTATTCCTTTAATGTCAAATGTTTTGAGGTCCTTTAAACCTGGACTTCAGCCCACTTCCTTCTCAAATATAATGTGGGGAAAATAAAAGAAGAATTGCTTCTATATTCTGCAAGATATTGTTGCCAAGTGTTTCTAAAAATGATCCAAAACATAAAGTAGATTGATGGCCCTTTCAGTCTGTCTCTCATTGGAACTCACCATTTCCAAGGCAGTAACTTTCCATTAAGTCACATCTCTGCACCTGCCCGATTCTTTTGTTGATGCCTTGTCTTCATAACATTGTACATTACCATGTTGTCAGAAATAAACATTGTTCATTTTTCTGTGTAAAACATCTCTTCTGGGATCATGATGTGCTTGTGATTTGTGAGTGTTTTTACTACATAAAGTTAAATAAAATAAAAATCCACTAATGCCATCATTCATGAAATCAGAGAGGGATAATCTTTTTTTATATATGTCTTAGCATGGAGTTAGTTAACTCGATGCAGTTGTACCCATAATGACCTGTGATACGTGAAGGTGTTTACACATGCTAAGTGGTTGTTTTGCATGTCTAGATTGATGTTTAAAGTAGAAACAAACTCTACAGGTGATGCTTAACGTGGTTGGTGTGGAGTGGACACCTTATTGACTTTGTGGACGTTTTATTTCTCATGCAGGAAAAATGCGGAGAGATGCAGAGCAGGCGCTGACTCTGATGTGGCTTCTCTCTTGGATCCCACACAGCATGTGTAAGTGAGCAAAGCACGACTTTAAAAGAAATCAGCCAAACAATTTAAACAGTTTCGATTGTGCGCACAGAATTATAATTTTTTTTTGGTTGGCCTTTTGTCTATAAACTGTCCAGTACATCAGGTTGTGTGCCATTCAGAATTGAATCCCTGTATTTGAATTGATGTTGCTAACAGGGTGCAGATTTTTACATTCTATATATTGAGTTATGTATAGTTATGTATATCTATATGTATAGTTTTTAATAATCCATTTTATTTTTCAATATGAAATACCCATAAACGCACAACATATGGACTAATTCCAGAAGAATTCAATAACAGGGTGTTCTATAATAAGCTTTTACAGATATCATATATCATATACTCTTCAATTCCAATATCTCTCCAGGTCATTCTCCCCCGGGGAGGCCCAGACTAACAAGATGTCGGTCACCTGAGAAAGAGACCTTTACTTGCTGGTGGGAGCCTGGATCCACTGGTGGATTGCCCACCAGCTACCAACTGTTTTATAGAAAAGAGAGGTCAGTACAAATTAAATCACTATTCATCACTGTACCTTTTAACTTGCCTTTACATTTTTCTTTTTCCCTGTATTAATCCATGGACAGCTTCCTCATTGTGTGCTTATTCTGACACAGTTTCGAATGTAGGCTTTGCTTGGCTCAATAAGATATCCCATGATTTACTCTATACTCTATCGTTCAAATGTTTGGGGTTGGTAATTAAGACTTTTTAATGTTTTTGAAAGAAGTATTTTATGTTCACAAGATGGCGTTTATTTGATTAAAAATGCAGTTATATTGTGAAATATTATTACAATTTAAAAGAACTGTTTTCTAGTGTAATATATTTTTAAATATAATTTATTCCAGTGATGGCAAAGCTGATTTTTCAGCATCATTACTCCAGGCTTCAGTGTCACATGATCCTTCACAAATCATTTTAATATTCTGATTTGCTGCTCAAGAAACATTACTTATCAATGTTGAATGTTGATGTATTATCAGTGCTGAAAACAGCTGTCCTGATTAAATGTTTTGGGGAAACCCTGAAAAAAAAAATTTGTTTAAGATTTGTTGATGAATTCAAAGGAACAGCATTTATTTGAAATATAATTTTTTTGTAACATTATAAATGTCTTAACTCTGATCAATTTTTGATCACTTTAATGCATCTTTGCTGAATACAATTCTTTAAAATTAATTTCTTTGAATAACACATTATTGACCTTAAACTTTTGAACAGTAGTGTATATTTGTAGCTCTCATAATTCTGGAACTTAAATGTTTGTTATTCTCTAAATATGAACATTTGTACAGCACGCACATTTATTAATAAGCACACTAAAGCTAGTATGAGTTCATGTTTACATATTTTATAACAACAGATCTCAGGTTTCGGTTCATCTGTTGTCCAAAAGTTATGTCATCAATTTCAACTTTTAAACCATCAATACATTTTTTTAGCTTCGTGGAAGTCTTTGAATGCCCGGATTATCATAAGGCGGGGGACAATTCCTGTTATTTTGATAAGCGGCACACCTCTATTTGGATCATATACAACATCACAGTGGTGGCCTCCAATACACTGGGAAAAGCCTATTCAGAATCTGTGGAAGTTGATGTTATGGATATCGGTGAGTTCATTTATTGTGTTTACAACATATTCAAATGCATCCAAGAATGGATTTGTTTTTATGTGCTTGCAAAATGCCCCTAGCGTATACTGAGCATGCTTGAATGGTTAATGATGTTTTACTACAGAGACCAATTTCAGGGTTGTTTTGACAACAGCCACAGTGCAGTGAGCTGCCTGCTAAATATAGTGGATATTAAACAGGGACGGGCGACTCCAGTCCTGGAGGGCCACTGTCCTGCAGAGTTTAGCTCCATCCCTTCCTGTCATTTTCAAGGATTCATGAAGACAGGAGTGGAGTTGAACTTATAAAACTCAATATACTGCTACATAAAGGCACATGCAGCTTAATTTCCTCATGCTGAAACTGTTTATTACAGAACTTTTATTACTATCAAGTTAGATCATTCTACTAAAACACAAGGCAGATAATGCTGCATTTACAATTATATAGTTTAGTTACAATTTCCCCTAAACCATTGCAGTTCCTGCTAGAAATGTGTGTGCACTGGGCTTATCCATCTGTAACGGTGAGTTAAACGGTGATGACTTTTAGAGCGTCTGAGTGGAATGGAAAAGTACTAAATGGCACTAAACAGAGGCCGATCTGGCTGACTAGCTGAATAGAATGAGGATGAACAGGTTTGTGTCTAGCATATTGCAATACTCAAGCCATGTATCAAATATCCCACTGAAGATGCTTGAATGTGCTGGCATATGGTTGATGGTTTGACACACGGGGGATTTTTTTTAACGCATTAAGTGTATAAAAACAGTTATGCAGTTATGCAGCTTTGTTTTTCCAAAAAAAGTTCTCCAAGGCTGCATTTATTTGATCAAAAATTCATTAAAACAATTTAAAATTAACTGTTTTCTATTTTAATATATATTAAAAAGTTCCTTAATATATATTTATTCCTGTGACGGCAAAGCAGTTTTTCTAGTAACCATTACCTCAGTCTTCAGTGTCACATGATCCTTCAGAAATCAAGAAACATTTCTTGGTATTATCAATGAAAACCGTTGTGCTGCTTAATATTTTTGTGGAAACAGAACATCTCTACCAGGATTTTGAACTTTCTTTGAGTCTTTTAATCAATTGAATGCATCCTTGCTGAATTAAAAGTATTAATTTCCATAAACAACAATTGACTCTTTCAAGAATTTCTTAACTTGTGAATGGTTCTTTTGATGTGAACACATCTGTATTAGAATTAATTTCAAAGTGCTCTTTCTTGTCATTAAATCTTTAAAGGACCTTGACCCTTCTTACCTCTCTGACCTTTTGTGTGAACACCGTCAAGCGAGAACTCTTAGGTCCGCCAACCAGAGTTAATTAACTGTCAAAGTTAATATCTAGGGGTGATCGAGCTTTCACCGTAGCTGCACCTAAGCTTTGGAACAGTTTACTGATTTCTATTATAAATGCAGCAACAGTTCATATTTTCAAACCAAAGTTAAAAACATGTTTTCTCTTTAGCATACAACTTGTGATGTCCGTTTGTTTTCTGTCGGTTTTTTTATGCCCTGTTTTACATTCATTATTTCTTATGGTGCATTCTATTGTATTTTTTATTCATTCTAGTACATTGTACAGCACTGTTGTTGTTTTTAATTGTGCTTTATAAGTACAATTGAATTGAATGGTAGTGTACAAGAAGCATATGAGGAATAGCCATCCATGTAGACCCTATTCAGTTCTTTCCTTTTTTAGTAAATGTGTTGTTGTCACTGTTCAGTTGCACACTGATTGTAATGGAACATCGTGTCCGTGCAGTAGCGTTGTTTAACCACCACGCAAACCATGCAAATGCAAAAGGCCCCGCAGGCTTAGGGGCCCCTGCTGGCCAAAAGCAATTAACTAAATTCACGACTCCATTTGGGATTATTTATTACCAAGCGGTCCGGATAAGTAGAAAGAAACAACCATGAAGCACACATACCCAAAAGGACCTCAAAAAAGAACCCCCCCCCCCAAAAATACCCCAAAATCTAAATGAAACATCTGATGAGGCTGAAGACCCAGGTCACACATTGAACAAGCTGTGTCCGCACCGTCACTGCCTGTATTTACTGGCAGCTAAAGGGTTGGAAATCGAATCGCATACTTAAGGTCAGGAATCAGATACATTGAAAAAAAATGATTAGTTGAATTTAATACAAATGTTTATCGTAAGTGGTTGCACACAATTGATTTTAGTTACATTTAAACAAATGCATTAAGTTGAACTAAAATTGATTAAGTTCAACTTAATGCATTTGTTTAAATGTAGCTAAAATCAATTGTGTGCAACCACTTACGATAAACATTTGTATTAAATTCAACGAATCATTTTTTTCAGTGTATTTGTTATCGATTCCTGTGTTCACAATTAATGTGATTTTCAACTATTCAAGCGCAATAAGATGCACTCGCCTCTCATATAGTGTGGGAATACTGAATGCAATTGAGTTCTTTTGCATTTGAACAGACAAATACATACTTTACAAGGATATTTTGTCAGATCTTGACTGAATAACTTTAACTTTAATAAGGATTAATCTATATTTTATTTATAAAAATAACTATATGCAATGTTATTTTACATTTGATTATATTTGATTTATTGCACTTTGTTCAGTTGTATTTATTTGTGCTACTGCTAATTTCTTCTGTTCTGTTATTACTAACAATACTTTATTTTATTAAACAAACAGTTTAATTGTCATTATTAATGGTTTGAATATATATATTAGTAAGTTGTTTTTGCTGATATTTTTGTTAAATCCTATAGGCAAACTTTATTGTGGAAGTGTTCTTGAGGCTGCTGGGTTTTGTTGGTGGTATTCAGCTGTAACAAAATGTTTTGCAGAAAGACAGTATAAATATGTCTGATATCTAAATGTTTGACTTTTATTTTTTTCATTTTTTTTACCTGAAAAATTGGAATCGATAGGGGTCAGAATTCGCCACAACAGCAGTGGTGATTATACCCAGACAACAACATAGTGTCGGCCCAGTGTGTTGAATCCACATGTATCAGATGTGGCCCGGATCTGGGCCTACACTATGTTGCTGTCTGGGTAACGTGCGTATGCTATGCAGCGTGTCTGCCTCTGTTGTAAGCTTTTTGAAAGTGGAAGCATATTTTTCACTTAATTGTGAGGGGGGTGGCGGGTCCTGGCTTTTGCTTAGGGCCCCCCAAAATGGTAAACCCACCCCTGTGTCTGTGCAGTTGAATGTCATTTAAGATGATTCGTCTTCTTTCACACAGTGCAGCCTCACCCTCCAGAGAATGTGAATGTGACTTTGATGCAGACCAAGAACAGTCCATATTTCCTGGTGCAGTGGCAGCCTCCCCATGACGCAGACACCCGCTCAGGGTGGGTAACAATCAGATATGAAGTTCGCTTAAAAAACAGCGGAGACGAGGCGTACAGCAGCAATTGGGAGGTGAGATTCAAATAGTTTCATGGTCACCAAGGTTCTTAAAGATGTTCTTATGATTTGTAAAACATTTTTATACTAAACTTGGGGTCCATAAATAAAACATAGCATTTTCTTTAACAATCTAAAAATATTCCATATATTTATATATACATTTGCTTCTAAATGATGATTGATAAATTAATTATCAATTCATTATGAAAAAGAAACTCTCCTTTTTATAATAGGGGCCCTGGTTTTAAGAAGCTAATTTTTGCATTTCAAAGTTTTGATACCATGTTATAATTATGATTGAGACACATTCTTCTTGTGTTTGTAGTCATATGGTGCTGGAAAACAGTTGGAGTTTAGCATCTATAGTCCTCAGCCGGGAGCAAAGTACGTTGTGCAAGTGCGCTGCAAACTAGACCAAGGCCTCTGGAGTGAGTGGAGCCCATCAGCTTTCATCCAGATTCCAGACAGTAAGATGATACCAGCAACAGCAACTCAATCTTTCACACCTTCCAGCCATTGTTCTACATTACTGAGCATGTTTAGCCTTACACAACAGTGTGCAGGCTACAGGAAAGTAAAGTATAAATAAAGATAATTAAAATAACTTTTTTGATTTTTTTAAGCAATTCTTCCTTTAGATACGTTTTAAAGGGGACCTATTATGCCCTTTTTCAAAGTCTTACTAGAATAGATTTTCATGCTTGAATGTTCAAAAAACTAAATTTTCACATATTTTACATTAGCCTATTGCATCTTCTCTCTTCCCAGTCTGTCTGAAACACTCAGTTTAGTTCCCAGCTCTACGAAAAACGCAATGTGTTCTGATTGGTCGGCCGGACTAGTGTACTGTGATTGGTCATCCACTTTGAGTGTGTTTTGGAAATGTCAAATTCGACGCACTACTAATGAAATTCAACCATCAGGCCTTTTTTGCATATGGTTTGGACGGGAATTACTGTATATAAATGAGGAGGAATATAAATGACGTTCCCGGTAGAAAACTGAAGACAACAATCGAGGCATTTCAGGGAGTTCGGTAACAGTGCTTAGTTATTGATGTAGTGAATAACTCCCTTTGGAGTGGACTTTGTGCTTTGTAACTCAGGACCCCTTTAACTCAATATACAGCATTAAAGGATGATGATGACACTTTAAAGTAAACAAGTCTTTGTGTTTCTTATTTTGCAGTTATGTCTGACACACAGAATGCAGTTATGATCCTTGCCGTCACTCTAACTGTCATAATTTTCCTGCTGACTGCAGGAGTGCTGACAGTCAAGATGAAACGGTAAGCATGACATCCTACCTATTGACAAAGGGATTTACACTAATGACTGTGCATAAAAGTTACGTTTTCCCAGGATTTACTTTAGAATCCAGAATGATGTGCATGACACAAATTGAACATTAACATAATACTGAATCCATCTTATTTTTCAACACAGTTTTCTGATTCACTAGCAACTGTAAGAACTGGTAAAACTATTTGTGCTTTAAAACATGTTTCATTACAATAATAAATTAAAATAATATGAACAAATACAACAAAACATTTTTTTTACATCAAGCAGCATGATGAAATGTTTTTGCTCAACTGAAATAACTGGAAGCGGCTGGCAGCAAAAGTCGTGCACATTCAAGTTAAATAAAACTGAGCCCACTCTTACATAAAAAATAAGTTAATTCTGCATTTTCACATTCTTTTCTAGGGTGAAGCATTTTTTACTGCCACCGGTTCCAGAACCGAAGATCAGTGGCATAGACACTCAGCTCCTTAAGGTACAGTAGACACTACCATAATTTGTGCATTTATAGCTTGTTAAAGGGGCCATATCATGCATTACTTTATTATAAAATTTTCCCTGAGGTTAACTTATAATGTTAGTGCTGTTTTATTTACAATAAAGTGCCTTTAAAGTGCCCCTATTATGCTATTTAAAAGGTTCCTCATTTTGTTTTGGAGGTCTCCTACAATATGTTTACATGCATCCAAGGTCAAAAAACACTCTTTTCTCATAATACATTTGCACATCACCACATTTTTCAATGATTCTCAAATGACTCGTCTGAAGATTCAGTCTCTCTAATCCCCTCCTTTCCGCGAGCTACTCTTCTCTGATTGGCCAGACGGCCCAGTCTGTTGTGATTGGTCTACCACGGACAGCGCGTGTTAGAAGCTAAACGGCCATTAGCATAACTGAACTTCAGCTCCAGAGGCTTCCTCAGTCCTCAGCGATTGTACACACGGTAACGATTTAATTTTAACATATCAATCCGAACGCGAGTCAACTGATGAAACACTAGAACAACTAGTTATTCAACCCAAAACCTCCATCGCAAGGACGACCTGAGCAGGTGATTTCTCAGTGATGCGCTACTCAGTTTGAGGTACATTATGAGAACTAATTCCTCACCATCACCATTAGTGTGATAGTGTCCATCAACAAACTGATGTGTATATTTCTAATGGTATTTTCAGAAAACAGCATCTTCTCGACATGTTAACAACACAAAACCAGCTACAGTGTTTTAGGGTGGGTCAAAGTAGACGTTGTTCGCGTGCAGCCAGTGAAGACCATAGGCGGACATTATGCAAATGTTACCGCATTAATTTTATCTCACGGAAGTGAGACTGGAATTCCTTACGACTCGTTTAGCTGGTTCAGAGTCGATTCTTTCTTTTGGGAGACAATAACTTTATTTATCGTGCACTTTCGACTTTACAACTTTGCAGATCGTTTACATGCACAGACAGCCATATTACACACTGCATGAAAGATAATATTTGAAAAAGCACAATAGTGGCACTTTAAGACTTAGTGTTAATGTAAGTTAAATCCAATATCGTTTTCAACTGAAGTTTGTATTACATCGTGAAAGTTTTACAAATTAATCTGTACTGAGGTTTTTTTCTTCGTTCTATCATGGTCGCAAAAAAAAAGAAACCTTTCCAACTGACAATGAATTGACCCCACAAAACTGCTGTGCCAAAATACAAAGGTCATTTTACATCTCGTTTCACAGAGTGGGAAGTCTGAGGAGATCTTCAGTGCTCTGGTTACTCTGGGATATCCCCAAATAGCCCAGAGCTCAGACCGTCAGGTGGAGTATCTCGTGGTCTCTGACTATGATGAGGAAACGGAGTTTGATAGCAAAGCTCGTCTTGAGTACCAAAAGGGAAAAAACGGTCCCGCAGAAACTGCACAAAACAGCATCCAGATCACATGGAACAGCAGTCAGGGGCTAAAAACTCACCCTGGGACTGTCTCCAAACAGCTAAGTGACACCATCAGTGTCCTTGAAGATCTTCAACAACGACTTCACCTTGATTCCAATGGCTCGCCAGTAAAAGCTCAGGACCAAAACACACAAATGATCTCCGGTAGCAAATGTGAGCACGTCAGCATCACCCCTGGTGGATTTACAGGGTACGTTGAGGTTGACAAAGAGAAACGAGACCCAAAGCTCCTGGTAGAGGAGGACTACAGTATGGTCAGTGACGTTAACAGTGATAATATCCTTGTACTACAAGAAAGCATTCCTGTACAGGGACACAAAGAAGTCAAATGTGACAAAACTTCTGGAGCTGAGGAAACTGGAGGTGTCATCGAACCTCTGGGATACATGGAAACCGTGACAACATTTTCAAGCGGATCTTGACTATTTTGTGACTTAAACTTTAGAGGTTTGGGACTATTTTGTCTTGTAGTGTCCTGTTCAAACTTTCAAGCACTTTGTTAGTAGAGATGTGAGAGGGGTTATTTCAGAAATCTGTGGTGCATTTCCCATACAATGATATAAATTGCTGCTTAACTGCCATAGTACAATGCAATCATTTGAGAAATTAACTAGATAGTCATGATTGTTTCCCAAAACCACTATTTTGTCATTTGAACCACGTTGGCTCAACAATCTAGAATTGTGTGGAGTAATAACTTCTGCTAATTAATCAGTTCATGATTGAATTAATGTCAGATTATTACTGTAAATAGCGAACATGGCATCCGAGGACTAAATCAGTATTTTAGTTTGCCATTATTTTGCTTTATTTCCTAATGTTTGATTCAATCATGGGATGCTAGAGCACATTCACTCATGCTCACTTCAAACTGTGCTTTCATTCCCTTTCCAAACAAAATTTTTTTACTCTGAAATTTGTATACACTCACCGGCCACTTTATTAGCTACACCTTGCTAGTACTGAGTTGGACCCCCCCTTTGCCTTCAGAACTGCCTTAATTATTTGTGGTTTAGATTCAACAAGGTGCTGGAAAACATTCCTTAGAGATTTTGGTCCATATTGACTTGATAGCATCACGCTGTTGCTGCAGATTTGTCATGATGTGAATCTCCCGTTCCTCCACATCCTAAAGGTTCTCTATTGCACTGAGATCAGGTGACTGTGGAGTCAGTTTCAGTATAGTGAACCCATTTGAGATGATTTGAGCTTTGTGAAGCAGTGCGTTATCCTGCTGGAAGTAGCCATTAGAGGTTGGGTACACTGTAGTCACTGTTGCCTTTCTATCAGCTCTAATCATTCTCTTCTGACCTCTGGCATCAACAAGGCATTTTTGCCCACAGAACTGCTGCTCACTGGATATTTTTCAGACCATTCTCTGTAGATGGTTGTGCGTGAAAACCCCAGTAGATCAGCAGTTTCTGAAATACTCAGACCAGCCCGTCTGGCACCTACAACCATGCCAAGTTCAATCACTTAAATCACCGTTCGTCCCCATGTCTCAGTTTGAACTTCAGCAGATCGACTTGACCATGCCTACATGCCTTAATGCATTGAGTTGCTGCCATGTGATTGGCTGATAAGATATTTGCCTTATTGAACCGCTGAACAGTACTAGTACCTTGCTCATTTTGCTCGAGAGCATGATCTAAGTCCGTGTCATTTATAACAAGAAACTAGCTTGTAACCACAGGTTGAGAGCCGTACTTCCAACCATACAACTTTTTTTGTGAATACTTGTTGGAACTATGATTTTGGGAAACACCAAATCATTGAACTAAGTTGGTAACGACAACTTGCAACCATAGTTTGCTAACGATACTGTGAAACGCACCCCTTGTTGTGTTGTTCCTGTCAACCTGCACAACTACAGCCACAGCAATGGGTCGAAAAAGGAGATTAAAAGACAGCATCATTCTTAACCTTTACACATCGACCAACAGCTGTTAAAAAATATCCCCCTAAAGATAATTATATTAATTGTTAAACCTCTCAAAATGTTTCAACCTACTACCTCATAGCAGACATACAAAACACCACACTGGAGTTTCACCACTCTCTCTAAAGACCTGGCACTTTTCTTAATGCTTTTGCTGCTCTTGATCTTTTAAAATTGAATGTTGTTAAGCATTTTTATAGTTAATATGCAGACAAGCACCTTTTGTATATTTATTCACAATGATACTATGAATATAAAAAGTGATATTTCTTTGGTCAAAACAACTAATGATTTTACTGTGTATTTATTGAACTAGATCTATTGTCGCTCACAATCCATTTTATTTATACTTAATAAATCATTTAATCTTGATTTATCACTGATTCAATGTTAAAATGGCAATCAATATTTACTCGTTTTTTGCCTAAGCAAACTGTGAATGCATCCTTCTGATTTTACAACTATATGAACTTGGAAACTCACAAAGACGACAAGAATGAAGACTAATGTCAAATAATAGATTAGATCGGTGTAAAGCGCTGGCACGAAAGGGTCGTCAAAGCTTAACCAAACACAAGGGCAGTGAGCCCAGAATGGTCTGGCAGGCCTTTGATGTTTTTTGAAAATAATATTAAATGAACCGCCTCAGAGGAGCTAGTTACGGCGGCAGACATAGACGGGTCAGCTGATCTCATCATGGAACATTTATGGTCTGCAGTAAAGAGTTACTTTGTCAAACATTGACTTAACACTATACAAGGACAAACATTCGGTTCAGCATGAAAGAAAATTGTAGTACTGTTGTGCAGCTTTTTTGTTTAGTTTAAATTAGAATGTAAGGCTTTTTTTTTTTTTTATTACCACCCATTGTGGTACATATACTGCATTCATTTTGTTTGTGATGTGACAGTGTGAGCTCAAGACGTTTGATGAATATGATTTTGTGGAATATGATTGTTAGCACAGAGGTGCATTGTTGTTTCTAGCATGAGCTCCTCACATTCTTTCACTGACAATGGCATGTGTAATGCAGTTTTCTATCCACTGCTGGACAAAGTCCAGAGACACTTGCTAAGGTTAGGTTTTTTTTTTTTTTTGTACCATTTCAATAAACACCAGATTTGCATTTCATGTCTTAAGCTAAAATAAAAAAAGTTATAATCAAAAAGTTGAACATTTTCTTAGTGAAATTCATGAAACAGAAAAACAACACTTCTGAGTCAGAGAACTGATTCGGCCAAGAATTGGTGGTTTATTCCAGATCAGTTAACATTCTTTTCATTCTCAAGTAGCCTATAAACCTAATTCTGTAGACCCAAGTCAGATGTTTGTGGTAGGGATAGATGTGGATGGTATGTTTCATTTGATAATGAAATATAAAGGGTTCGTTCATCCAAAAATGTAAATTCTCTCATCATTCACTCACCCTCATGTCATTCCAAACCCATAAGACTTTCATTCCTCTTCAAAACACAAATAAAGATATTTTTTATAAATCCTGAAGGAAAGTCCAGGCGAGCAAAACTTTGACACTACAAAAAGTTAATGAAGACGTAAAAGTAATCCGTACAAATCGAGTGGATTACTGTTTTTATGTGCTTTAATATGTGTGTTAATGTTTACATGTGAATAAAAATCTAAATTAAATCTGTTCATCATGTAAAGTGATCATGTCTCTTCAGAAGACAATGTCTTTATGAACTTTTTTAGGTTTTAGGTTAATGGACAGACAAAAAAAATCTCTTTATTTTTTAACATTAACAATAGAAAATAATGACTAACCCTTAAAGCACTACATATACATTTCTGATATCTATGAAATTTATATTGGTGTTCCAAAGACAAGGCATTTCCGACACAAGATCATTTATTGCAATGAATTTATTGCAAATACTGGAGAAAACTCTAAATCCTTCACAATCACAATGTTTTGGTCCCAAGGTCAACATTCTACACAGAAGCAGGGAAAAAGGTTAATATGTGAAAAATAGAGTTACTACCAAGTGAAGTTGTGAATTGTTAGCTCTATGCTACATGAATATACCATAAACTCGACTACACAACTGCATAACACACACATTCCCTATTAACTGCAGCCGATAGCATAAAGACATAGAGCTAAACTCACATTGAGAAATGTAAGGAGAACCACCTCAAGAACTCAGTATTAATGGATTAGCTAGTGTTGAGGAACAGCCAGAGGAGGGTTAATAAATTTAAAGTGGAGACTATGATTTAGGTAAGTGATGTTTAATAAGTTCTAGGACTAGGAGGGAGAGGTATTCCCACAAACAGTTCACGGTCGTAACAATCATTCGCTTATGAGCCTTCAGAATTAAACCGCAACCTGCCAATAATGACGATACATGGGCTGCAAACACAGTGGTCATGATCAGTAAAATTGTGCATTCAACATGATAAGCAAAATACATTTGATTTACAAGTGTAAACATATACATAAATTAAGTGGTCTAGATCATTCCTATGATTTTTATCAAACTATTACACTCATTTGAATAGAAATAGAGGGATATTGGCTATTTGCAAAAATATTCACCATTCACACTGTGGAAACATCAAACTAAGTATGATTTCTATAAGAAAATATGTAGTCAAGGGCTGTTCGCTATTTTCAGCTTGATTGCCTCTTGATTTAATTCACCATTCCAGGTCACAGGAAAATATGTTTAAATGTTTTAATAAAATCCTCTAGACAGGCACATTTGGTATTTCAAGCTATTCCTGACACATCTCACAACAAGGTGCTAGAGGCTCACATGGGGTTGGAAACACTGTAGTGGATCCGTGTCCGTGTCACAGAAGCATGACCTTGACATAAAAAAAAAAATAAAAAACTATATTTTTTTGCCTCATTCGTACTTCCATCAACTTGCTTCATCATCATCATCCAGGAGCTGCTCTGAACCAATGGAAACGGATGAAAACTGGTCCTCGAAATTCAGGAAAGGGTGGTTGTAATTTTTCTCAAGCATTTTCCTCCAGATTTTAACTGTGAAAAGAACAGATTAAAACCAATGGGTGAATCAAAACGCAGTGAACAAAACATTCTTATACATTATGACATCAAAATGTTAACAAATGATTATCACTTTAATGATGCTTTCAAAAAGTCCTTCCATAAAAACTCTCTGTAAGCAGTAGACCAATCACAACAGTCTGGGCCATCTGACCAATCAGAGCAGAGCAGTATTGCGGAAAGGAGGGGTTTAGAGAGACTGAATCCTTTATCGAATCGTTTCAGACACTAGCTACGTTTACATGGACACCTTATGTTTCAATAAGAAAGAATTAATTCTGATTGATGAATCCGAACGTAGTGTTTACATGAACACTAAATTAAGTGTTTGGGTTGATTTGCTCGTTTATGTCACAAGCTTTTAATTGGAATGGCTCATGTCATGCGCACAGCACACTGCACAAATATAGACAATTCTGCTGTTTGCGCATACTATTCTAATTGCTTCTTTTCTTTGATTTCGGGTCCCAATTAGGAGACGACCAGCGCATAAACTGTTGTGCCATGTCGCTTATATTAATCAAGCAGTAAAAACGACCATTCCCGTCCCCAAAACAAAGAGTCTGTGGATGAGAGTCCCAAACAAGGACTGGTGGGACGTTGTCCTGCCCCACTTCAAAGATGATAAGTGGAAGGAGAATTTTAGAATAACACAACAGTCATTTATGATGCTTCATTCAGCAACAGCTCGTTCCATACGCCATTTTGACTTCACTGCACATGCGTAGTAATTTCCAGTTTCGTTTTCAGTCCGATCAAGTGTTTACATGTCCTCTCGATCGGATAACAAAAGGTTTAAACCACACCTTACGATCCAAATGAATCTGAACGGATCTGGCCAATTCATTCCGATTGACGTGGTTACATGTGACTTTTTTTATTCCGATTGTGCTAGTAGTCCGATAACAGTCGGATTATTAGGGTCCATGTAAACACAGCTACTGTGAGAAAAGCGGTGATGCTGCAATGTATATTATGAAAATATTCAAATGTTTTTTTTAACGTTGGATGCATGTCAGCCTATTGTAGGAGACCTCCAATACAAAATTAGGAACCTTTTAAATAACATAATAGGGGCAGTTTAATTTCACTGTGGCCCTAGTTAGTTAACAAATGTGTCAATTCCAGAGAATTCACATTTTCAGTTCTCATTTTAGAGAACTTTGAGCACACATTGTGTATAATAATCTAATTTCATCAATTTTGTGTAGATCTTACACAATATCTGTACACATATCGTCAATCACTGATACAGTTTCACAAAAACTCTTGGGGCTATTCATGGCTGGCATCCCTATAAACAAAGCAAATAAGTTACACATTTAACAGTTACGAGTATTTTAACAGAGTAGTTAACTAAGAGAATAATGAAACCGCAGTATTGCACGCAAAAGCAATGAATTCACACTATTTTTAGGTTTTTAATTAGGACGTACTGTACTCTGGCTCTTCTGTTCCAGAAGGTTCTCCCGACGGCTCCACCTCCTGTAGCTCCTCCTCCTGTAGCTCCTCCTTATGTTCCTGCGATTCTGTCTCCGGATTTGCAATCATCACCTCATATGCTTTCCTGGCCTCGGCTGATAACTCAATCATTTTGTGATAAAGGTCCTGTGGCCATGAAATAATTACATGTACAGGAATCAGCAAAATTCACTGAATTAATACAATCAGTGAAGTATAATGACTGTATAATGAATTTACAGTAATGCCACTCAAGATTCTTAACAAGAATCAACAATATTTACCACAACCATAAACTTCTAGTACTACTCACCTGTGCGCCATCGTAGTTAAAGATTCCCACCAAGCTGACGGGGACGGCTTTATTAACACAGCGGCCCAGCGCCTTTCTCGACAAGGCAAACACAAACGGGACACCTTGATCCCGGCATGTGTCAATGATGGTGTGAAGAGCCTCATCTAGACCTCCTACATTAAAACAAACAGGCCATCCATCAGCAACTACATACAAGCTGCAACATGAATTGAAATGTGAGTTTGTGCTAAGTTCACGCTACCTTTGGACTGTATACGTTCGCAGTTGGGCGAGATGATAACGCACTTGACCTTCCTGAGTTTGAGGTGTTTCAGCACCTCTCGTAGGCCCATGACCAGCCTGCGCTTCATCCTGGCCTTCATGGGGTCTTTCTGATAAAGACGATCCTGAAACCTCACCAGCTCCTTCAGTAAGCTGCTCACACATTCATCTACATCTTTTCTAAGCACTTGGTTGCAGTAGCTGTAGAAATAGAAGAAAACTATGTTAACTACAAATTTATAATTATAATTATTATTATTATTACTACATTTATTTTCTTCCATCACTTGAAAAGATGTAAATTTTAGGACCCAGATATTAATTTCATCATGTCTTCAAGTCTTTTTGGGAACATATCTTGCACATCTTTGAGAAACAAAACTATAACCTAGGGGTGGGCGATATATACCGGTAGAAACGATTAACGGGTAGAAATTTGTCAACCGGTTGAGATTTTGGACTATTGTCTCCATCGCGGTTACGCTTGTGTGACGTTGCTGTGCTGTGCTGTGCGTGTCACAAAAGCTTTAAGTTTGCATGCGATTTGAACTATTATGGTTTAAACAAGAGATTTTTTGGAGTTATTTTTGACTCTTTATTGGCCTTGAATGGTTAAATACTCTCACAAAAGGCCTGTCTTCACAAGTATCCTAGTAAACACAGTCATTTATGCCTTAAGTGAAAGTAAACAGTTGCGAAAGGAAACACGAGTAACATTATAATGGATCCGGGCAGCCCTTAAAGTGACAGAAGCCAAATAGTCCCGCTGTCTGTCATTCATGTTAATCAAACAACAAAAGAGAAAATCACTCACTGCTCTTGAGTTTTTGTAATTTTAACCAGAACAATGTATATTTGATTTACAAATTGAATACCACGCAGTGTTTTTTTTATTTTATACATTTGATAACTTTATACAATTTATGCAGCATTTCTTGTTTAGCGCTTGAATTTTTTCAGGTAGGACTATTTTAGTTGTGTCTTTGTTCTTTTGTATAAAAAAAAAAATTGGCCTATTGCTTGTAATTAATTTATTTGTTCTTATTTTATCAATGAATGTTTGCATGTCTTCAGTGAGCTTGAGTTTTGATTTATTTAGTAAGGTTAGTATTAGTTTGTGATATTGACATTGGTGACAAGAATTATGAAATTATGTCTATGGTACCTACATTTTTTATATTACAAAAACCTTATTTAAAGCAAAAATGACTCTATCGTTGTGATATATATATATTATAGTGTAATAAAAAGACTAATATTGTGATAAGATTTTGGTCATATCGCCCACCCCTACTATAACCAAAACATAACATTGATTTTCTTACTCTCTGAACTTCCTGCTGTGGATTTTGGGAAGATTGGGATTGGAATTGGGATTCCAGGATTTTAGTGTTGCATTTTCTGACACACTGTCATCCAACTTGTGATCAGATGGCGAACCAGGCTGGTCACACTCTGACTCCTCAGTACCGACGAGTCCAGGGTTCTCATCTATATCTGATACAGATTGTGAACATACTTCCATACTTTTCATACTTGTGAGAAGATGCTGATCATTGTCAGGCTGGCTTGTTTCAGAAGGATTCTCACTATTACTAGTTTCCTTTTCAGCAGCCTCAGAGGACACTCGGGCCGGGTCTCTCTCCTCCAGCAGGCGGTTCTGTTTTCTCTCCTCTCTCTCCCGAAGAATGACCTCAATTGTTCAAAATGCAAAACATCTTTTAGAATGCTTATTATAAACAGAGAGATTCAAAATGCACAGAATTTTTTTGTTTTTTTAAAAGGTGTGTGATTTCTGCACTAATAGCAGCACCAAATATAAATGATAATTCTGTTTGACGACACCAGTGGCGCAGAAATGACACACTGCACCTTTAAATGGACACTGGACTCACTCTTTTGAGAGGTGTTGGTTTTTTCGCCTTGGGAACTTCTCGCTGTTTTCCCTTCTTCACTAAGGGACAAGTGGAGTCCAGCGGGTTGTGTGGTGTTTTCTCTTGCTGCCTCTGCTTTTTCTGAACTGAAGTTTCTTTGTGGACTACAGGTAGAGCTCCTCCAACTAACACATCGGCAATATTATTTGTTATATTCGACGTGGTGACTAACATCATGGGTGTCCTACAAAGTCTTTAAACAGGGGTGCCCAATCCTGCTCTGCCGATCGACTGTCCTGCACAGTTCATCTCCAACCATAATCAAACACACCTGAAGCAACCAATTAAGGTCTTCAGGATCACTTGAAATTTAAAGGCAGGTGTGTTTGATTAGGGTTGGAGATGAACTGTGCAGGACAGTCGATCGGCAGGAGCAGGATTGGGCACCCCTGCTTTAAAGGGTTAGTTTGCTCAAGAATGAAAATTCTGCCAACATTTACTCACCCTCATGTCAATCCAAACCTGTCTGACTTTTGTAAATCTTCAAAACAATTGAAGATATTTTTTATTAAATTGAGAGATTTCTGTCCCTCCATTAAAAGTTTATTCACCCAGAACTCTTGACGCTTCAAAACGTTCATAAAGAGAAAGGAAAAGTAATCCATATGAATTGAGCGATTTAATTCTTCTGAAATTAAGTCTTCTGAAGAGACATGATCAATTTATATGAACAGATTTTAACTCAGGCTTTTATTCACATATAAACATTGATCAGCAAATGTACATAGAGCAGAGTGCTCAAATTTGGTAAAAATGGAAGCTCAAACGTGCTCGCTTGATGCACGAGAACCAATGAGGTTCATTCTCGCGTCACGCCAGCTCGTTTGAGCTTTTGCCAGAACCAATGAGGTTTGTTCTTGCACGTAAAGCAAGTGCGGTTGAGCTTCTGTTTGCTTGCTGATCAATGGCTGTATCCGAAATCGCATACTTCCCTATTATTTAGTAGGCGAAAAACAGTATGTGACAAAATAAGTATGTCCGAATTCACAGAACTCATAAAAGAGTAGGCAAAAAGTACCCGGATGACCTACTACTTCTGGCGAGATTCTGAAGTGTGCATCCAATGGACAGTTTACTATCCCATGAGGCCACGGGGGAGGATTTGTAAATGGCAGTGAAGCGGCATAACTGAGGCTGGTAGGTCACATGATAATGACAACATGGCGAATGTAGTACGTCAGTATTACTGTACATTCATACTATATAGAACATACTTTTTTAGCAGTCATGAAGTAATTACCTATTCAAAATAAGTACCTACTTAAGAGAATATGAGATTTTAGACGCAGCCAATGTTTATATGTGAATAAAAGCCTAAATTAAACCTATTCATCATTTAAAGTGATCGTGTCTCTTCAGAGGAGTTGGATTAAACCGCTCGATTCATTTGAATTAATTTTACATTCTTTTTATGAACCGTCATTGTTTTGGGTGAATATACTTTCAATGGAGGGACAGAAATCTCTCCGATTTCATTATAAATATCTTGATTTGTGTTTCGAAGATGAACAAAGTTTGCAACAACGAGCAAATGATGACAGAATTACATTTTGGGGTGAACTATCCCTTTAAATGCATTACACCACCAAAAAAAGAAAAAAATAGTGTATCGACTTATATTTCTTACCTGAAAGTGTTACTGGTCGCTGATCTTGTTTGGATTTTTGAGACTGTTGCTTCTGCTCAAGAAATGCCAGCATGTTTCCAAGGTCAAGCTGTACAGGAACCTTTGACTTTTTCTGACTAGTCTGATGAGATAAGATGGGATAAGAATCAATTACACGTGCGACTGTCTCGTTTTTCAGAAAAATCATTTAGTGATTAATTTTACATTGCATGGTACTGTCAAGTTCAATCAGATTTAACAGTACAACCTTATACATGATGGACAGAGTGTTTTGTTTTGATAGGGTTTAAAAATTGCACTGGAAACGGACACCAACCTGTGTTTTCTTAGTGTCACCGGAGGCAGAAGCGGGTGTAGTGGCTTTGTGTTTTATCCCTGGGTGTAGAGACAATCGCTCTTTTTGTGCTTCTGAATGTCCTTTGAGTTCCTGAATCAATGTAATTCCAGATGATACAATAAAGCATGTGCATATCAAACATTTTATTTGAACTGCTGGCATCACAATGTGCTCAGGCCAAAAGAGTCAACTCACAAATGCAAGCGACAGGTCTGGAAACTCCTCTTCATCCTATAAAAACAACACTTAGATAATCACCATTACGCTTCTATGTAGGTTACCTAGCAATATTTCAACAATTACCATTTAAAATACATATTATCAAAGAGCAAAACAGTGGGGGAAAAAAAGTTTCTAAAACCAATGTATACCAGTTATTTTTGTATTATTTATATACCATTATAGTACTTTGTTTTTCAATTTTAATTTTAGTTTGAGTTTGTGCATTTCTGTTTGTTTTTTATATTTCTATTCACCTTTAATAAATTACATTTTAGTTTTAGTAATTTTAGTACATCATCAGTTCGTTTTTTCAAGGCAAGGCATCTTTTTTTAAGTTTTTCATCTAATGTTATTATTTTATTTCAGCTTTATTTAATTATTTTGTAGTATTATTATTTAATAGTTTGAGTCAACAATAATGACACTGATTTAAACACCAATCACCAATTAGTTACAACTTAAACATAAAAAAAAATCTAAAATCTAATTTCAGAAAATATCATATGATTTGTCATACTATACATAAACAGTCTTTACCTCAAACTTCGGTGGCTCCTGCTGTATCAGATGTTCCTCTAGTGTCTCTTCTGTGTTCTCGGATACGGTTTTGGATTTCTTCTTTTTCTTCCTCCTCTTCTTCTCTGTTTTCTGCTCTACTTGCTGTGAGGATAAATCCTCCTAGACACAGAAAATGTGTGCAAATTGTGTCTATTTTGTATAGTACATCCTCAAAATGCTGATGGACAGTGCAGTAGTTTACCTGGGAAGATGTGTTGGCTTTGGGGATTTTCTGGATAACTCTGGGAGGCTGAGAGGCAATGTTTGCCCAGGAGTGAGCAGAAGATCCAGTGGGATTGGATATTGCACTATCCTGATCTAAATCAGATTGGATTAAAAAAAGATGATCCATTTAATTCCTTTACTATTGAATTTAAATATCTAATTTAAAAAGATTCACAACCCATTTCCGAAATATGATACATTTCCCATTGAGATGAAACTAAATATTCAATTTATTTGTTACATATCCAGTATATTAGAGTGGCTTCCCAAAACAAGAAAAAAAATTTAGGTTGGGAATTAATTTTGTCATTAGATTGTTGTGGTTTGCTATTGCTGTGATGTCATGTGAGTGACAGGTTGTCCTGTCCTCGCACCAGTAAACACGTCATCAGAGAACAGAAGAGATGTCGCTGCAAGTGGGAGGGGTTTTGATTAAAGATTACAAGGGCTGCAATATTCCATAAAAAAATAAGAATGGTCAATTTTGATTTCATGGTGAATTTAAGGAAATAAATGGGGACCATTTTGATTTCTGAAGCATGTTTGCACATCTTTACCTGCTTTGACAGCTAATGACATGTCACACTTTCCACTGGACGGGACTTGCTGTGCAGACTTGGTTCTTCGTTTCGGTACATTCTAACAAAAAACATTGCCAAGCTTCAGTGAGACCGTGAAGTTGTTAGAAAACTTGTGCTTTAACAGAACAATGTGTTCTTTGGCTCAAACCACCATCCATGATAGTTACCTTACAAATGAGTGCTGGTGAACTCTGACGCTCTGCTGGCATGACTGCACTAGAACATACTGTCGGCTCCTGGTGCAGGGAAGCTGCTGTATGGTTGCTTGGTGTGATATCCCCCAATTCCGGGAAATCAGCAAGTTTCATTTCAAATGTGCTACTACATGTAATGGCCGATTTGGCTCTCTCAGCGGGGTTTGGGGAAGGTTTGGACCCTCTGTAACCTGGAAACAGAATCAAATTGATTACGATTTAATCAGGAAATTATTATCAAAAGGCTCCTTGAAAAGAATGAGCACCTCTGTCTGTTGATCTCCTGCTAAGTCTTTTGTCCTGAGAGGAAGGCTCAGCTCTGTTGTCCTTCAACATCTGAAAGATCGTAAAACTTCATTAGGCTTTTAAATGCGCATCAGTATAAAGATGCAAATCATCCAAATGGCCATACTAGAATCAGACCTTTACAGTTTGCTTGTTCGAGCCTTCTTTTAAACCACTGTGTGTTTTGAGATCAGCGCTCTTGTTGGTGTGAAAGCCGCTGTTGTAGCCGTGCATTCTCTGTGCCGCGTCATACTGATTGTCTACTGATCTCTGCCTTTTCTTGAACCAGTCCTCAGGTGATAACTGGCATGTGGTGTTTTTAGATGGAGTTCTGTGTGTAATAAAAGAAATCAAAAATCATACTATTTTCATATGTATCACACTGTTATACTCCACTGCAATGTGATGTACAGTGGCCCCAAAATGCAGTTGGACAATTCAATCAAATGATATACAGTTTAAAATGAAGACAAGAAATATCGTGATGCTGTCAAATTGTAGTGAAAAAGGGATAGTTCACCCCAAAATGAAAATTTAGTCATCATTTACTCGCCCTCAAGCCGTTCCAAACTCATAAGACTTACCTTCGAATAAGTATCTTCTAAACAAGTTAAACTGATGGTTCACCCAAAAATGAAAATTCTGTCATTAATTACTCACCCTCATGTCGTTCCAAACCCGTAAGACTGAAGTTAATCTTTAGAACACAAATTAAGAACTTTATGAAATCTGAGAGATTTATGTCCCTCCATTCACAGCTACGCAACTGAAACTTTGACACTTCAAAAAGTTCATAAGATTGTAAAACTAATCCATATGAATGTGTGGTTTCAAGACCAACATTTTCTGAAGAAACACAATCGCTTTATTTGATGAACAGATTGAATTTAGGCTTTTATTCTCATAAACATTCATCAACTCACACATCAGTTGTGGTAAACGGAAGGTCAAGCATGTTCACTTGATGTGTGAAAACCAATGAGGTTCATTCTCGTGTTACGCAGCACGTTTGAGCTTCCGCAAGAGGTTTGTTCTTGTGAGTCAAGCAGGTTTGATTGAGCTTCTGTTTATGCTTGCTGATCAATGTTTATATGTGAATAAAAGCCTAAATTCATTCTGTTCATCATATAAAGCGATCGAGTCTTTTCAGACAATTTGGACTAAACCGCTCAATTCATATGGATTAGTTTTAAGATTTCTTTATGAACTTTTTGAAGCGTGAAAGTTGTAGTTGCGTAGCAGTCAATGGAAGGACAGAACATTTTCAGATTTCATGAAAAAGATCTTAATTTGTGTTCTGAAGATGAACGAAAGTCTTAAGGGTTTGGAATGTCATGAGGGTGAGTAAATGATGACAGAATTTTCATTTTTGGGTGAACTATCCCTTTAAGATATTTGTAATGAAACCTGAGAGGTTTCTGTCCCTTCATTGAAAGTCCAGGTAACCAAAATGTACAAGATCTAAAATGGCCATAAAGATATTTTAAAATGAATCAAGGTACTTTAATTAAAGTCTTGTGAAAAGATACAATCGATTTATATGATGAACAAAAAAACAAGACAAAAAAACCAACAAAAAAACCCACTTGATTAATATGGATTCATATTATGATGCCTTTTTGGATCTTCTAAGTTTGGCTACCTGGACTAATGATAAAGTACACCGGTGGTTACTTTGATAGAACACCTATGAGACCTTTCAAAATGGCACAGGAAGCCATATCGTGGCCACAAATTAAGAACTGATTCCCACAAACTCATGGCCATGTTTTAGGTAAATCTGGGTCATACTGTACGAATTCATTCCCTAGTTTTAATTTAGTTAAATTGTGGCTGGGATTTCCCCAAAGCACTTATTTGATAGTTTATTATTACACAATGCAATTTAAAAAAAAAATATCAATTACATTTTTAGTATCTCAGTCTTTTGGGGGCACTGCATGTGCTTATTTGGAAAAAGAATATTATGTTGATGAATCATATTTCTCAATGCTGGCCTGCTTTGACTGGAAAATAAAGACAGGTGCCACATACAATCACTTATATTTACCTTTTTAAATGATCCTCCATTTTGTCTTGCTGTGGAAGGCTATGAATCAAACAACTTCAGAGGATCAGCAACTCCAGCCTTCATTGTCTGTGAGCACAGAGACAGGTTCAAAGAACAGATAGGTGATAAGACAACACGCACGAGCTGAAACATGTAACGTTAGTGCACAAATCTACGTTTAAACAAACGATGCTGAATCCATGACAAATAATGACGCAGCAAACCGAAGTGAAAGACTAACGTTACACCACTCAGTAAACAGTGTTATGTCATAATCCACTCAATCAAAGTCACAATTGGTTAAAAATACGGTTTAATGTTTGCAACAAACTGACGTTTATTATTTTAACAGTTCATCGGTAACGTAAAGGTATATTTTAGAATGACTGTTGTCGTAATGGAGATGTACTGGATCGGTTAGCAGTCAGCTGTACTGAAGTGAACATCATGCAAACTTTGATTCAAACTTAGATACTGCCTTACATGTCAAATAACATGTAGAAGGTGAGCGTGACGCATGTTTAGCTGTCGACATCTTTCAGCAGCTCTTTTGTGTCGGGTTCACCAGCATGTGGGATTTCTAGATAGCTCGTTTAGACATCATTCTGAGCTAATGTCAACACAGTCATGATGATAAAATAATGTTTATGGAAAACCAAATAGCAAGATCTTTCATACCTTCCGGCCTTTAACAAACTCCATTTTAAAAAGACGTAGTCCGTTCGGCTCAGATGTAAAACTGGTAGGCCAAATAATTAAAGATTAAGCTCAAAGTTGACAACAAGCTCAAGCGGTGCGGGAACTTTTATTTTGAAGGGTGGTCTGATACGACATTACTCAACACACTGTGGTTGCAATGTGTGATATTCAGCAAATAAATTAGTTGAACCGGTTTAACAATATGTTTTAAAAAAAACGTAAAAAATAAAAAAACGTTCATGCAAGAACTATTTTGTTCTGCGAGTTTTATCAAACGATAACCATTTTCTCAGCATCCAAAGTAAACCTAAGGAAAAAACAACCTTCATATGAATTGTGCAATGCAAATTAATACAACAATTAAGATACATTTAAAATAATGTAATAGACAATCATCTTTATTGTTTTATGAATGTATGAATTACATTCAGAAATACACATTTTGATATATAAACACCTCTCTGTGTGTGAAATATTTATAAAATTGTCATTCTTATAAAACGGTGGCACTATAGAGGCATAAACATCCATATCTGTTGACCTCTGTGTTGGGTTGTAAAAAAAAAAAATACATTCACGGTGGAAAAAAAAATACATTCATGAATTACTGTTTTACTATTTACAGTCTTTGTTATTTTTAACAGAAAAGTAAACATGTTCATAAGCATTACAAGTACATTGTATGTTTTTTTTTATTGTAAAAAACACTATTTAAGAGGAACTTTCTTTAGTGGGCTTTAAGGCTTTCAACAAGGAAAAAGAGGTCTGACCCCCTGATGACACAATAGTGAATCCCAAAACTCTTGATCTCACGCCTCCTTCTGTCTCTTCAGCTGGTTCAGTAAAATCAGAGGGACTATAAAGAACACCGAACAGACTATAAAACATAATTCTGCTCCAGCCAACCAGTACACTGAAAAAAAAAAAATATTAATAATGTTATGATTTGCTGAGAACTGCAAAAAAACAAAGGTACAGACTGATATCAATTATATTCAGTAATTGAAAGGGACATTTCATTGCAATTCTAAGTTATAGTTAGGGTTGTTCACCTAATCACTCAGTGTACATATGAAAAAAAGACATTTCCTTTTTTCATTATTATTATTTGTTTACCTGTAGAAGTCACAATAGGGCCTAGTGCTCGAGCTAAAGCTCCAAGACTACGAAGGATTCCCATTACTGTTCCCTTCTGACTGGCTGTGCCTAAGACATCAACACAGACATTGTTAACACCATCACACATTCAAACTAACAGAAGTGTGAGAGATCATTACCATCATTATTAAAGGGACAGTTCAAGAACTAACAAATTCTTTCATCGTTTCCTCATTTTCATGTTGTTGTAAACCTGAGCGACATTTTCTGTGGAACATAAAAGAAAATATTTTGAGAAATGCCTCGTTTTTTTGTTCATCTTCAGAAAATAAATGAAGATCTTTTTGATGAAATCTGAGAGCTTTCTGTCCCTCCATTGACAGCTATGAATTATGAATTGCCAAATGAATTGAGAGGTTTAGTCCAAATTTCCTGAAGAGACTCGATCGCTTTATGAACAGATTGAATTTAGGCTTTAATTCATCAACTCACACATCAGTTGTGATAAACGGAATCTCAAGCATGTTCGCTAGATGTGTGAAAACCAGTGAGGTCCATTCTCGTGTTACGCAGCACGTTTGAGCCTCTTCAAGAACGAATGATGTTCATTCTCATGTGTTACGCAGCACTTTTGAGCTTCCGCATTAACCAAAGAGGTTTGCTCTCGTACGTCAAGCAGGTTCGGTTGAGCTTCTGTTTATATTCGCTGATCAATGTTTATATGTGAATAAAAGCCTAAATTCAATCTGTTCATCACATAAAGCGATCATGTCTCTTCAAAAAATTTTTGACTAAACCGCTTAATTCACATGGATTAGTTTTACGATCTCTTTATGAACTTTTTGAAGCGTCAAAGTGTCAGTTGCGTAGCTTTTCAATGGACAGAAATCTCTCAGATTTCATCAAAAAGATCTTCCTTTGATTTCTGATCTGAAGATGAATGAAATTCTTACGGGTTTGGAACATCATGAGGGTGAGTAATCAATGAAAAATTTTCATTTTTGGGTGAATTATCCCTTTAAGTAATGACCTCTCAAAAAAAACTACAGAATGGATCAAATCTTAAGGCACTCAACATCAACATAAAAAAAAAAAACCCACCATGTTCAGACACTTGTGTTGAAAGGCATGGAACAACAATAGCAGCAGCTGCAAGAATAAATACATTACTTATTACAAATTGAAATACTAATGCAAAAAATAAAATAAAAACATGATAATAATGCATTTGTATACTGACAGAATTGATGCACAATTGCTTACCAAAAGAGTACAAAAATAAGCCTGAATAGAGTAGTGTCAAATTCCATGCTATTCCAATGAGCAAGAAGGCTGGTACAAGTGTTATAATTGCCTGAAATACACAAACATGAAAACAAATATGTAGTCATAATGTGCAGGTCTTTGAGTAGTTAATCATTAAAGTTCCAAGAAAATTGCAAGAAAATTTGAATTGACTTGTGATCCAGTAATGCATGAAAGAGAATTTACCATGCGAACAGTCTGGATCTGATGACCTGGTTTGATCCTGCGGGCATATCCGCCCTGGATTACTGCCATGGTAATGCCGATGAAAAAGAACATCTTCCCCTGCTCCATGCTACAACAGAAGAAGGCAGTGTTTGACTTTAAAGACATCAGGCAATACCATAGGGTTCAGCTGCTCAATGATACATGTATGTCACGGTTCTGATTAAGGAAAACATATCTCAGACTGTACATTGGTAAACTGAAATCATATATTATCCTAGGGGCTGCTAACACTTTTCTTCGACCTTTGCTCAGTTACTTTCCCCCATTCTGGTTGTTTATGATGTATAATAAATTCTCCAAAACTTCCTGGTTCCTAATGCCTACATACAAATAAACCCACAGGCTGTTTTTCTCAACTTCCTGGGTCACATCTCATGGTTTGAGTTGAGCCCTGAACTCAAAATCGATTAGTCAGATTTGCAACGGACGGTTTATCTGTTGAAAGACAATGGCATGCTTTATAATGTTAGACTTTTCTTTGAATACAGTAGCAGCACTAACCACAGCTTTTGTAGCCGTTTTGCAGAAGTTGTGACATTCAGCAATGTTGTGTTAGCTATAGATTCAGGCCTTACCTAGAAAACTGGAAGCGCTGATGTGTCAGAAAACTCAAGGTGAATTCCAACCCAGAGAAGAGATATAGATATGTGAAGTAAACCAATCCAAGCACCTTCAGATTTTGCATTTCTATTGTGAAGAAAAGTCATCATAAAAAATGTGTCAGTTCATTCGTTATTCTATCTGGTAAAGTTTTACTTTATGTAGAAACTTAATGCTCTCACTTTGTTCAGATGGTGGATTCTCTGTTCTTGTGACCGCAGTGAATTTGAAAAGTGCAACAGGGTGAAGAAGATCTCCAGATTGTTGAATACCTGAAGATTCTGATGTCCTCTGAGTCATGAAAAGCATTCATTACATTTAGAATTAAAGACAATGCTATCAACTATTACAACGAAGTTGAAGTCTATTCAGAAAGTGATTAAAGTTGCGATGTAATGGAAGTAGCACCAGATCTTTTCTTCCGTAATGTGACGTACATCTGAGTGAAGCCGATTAAGATGTAGGGTTGGGATTCGGTTCAATCCATCAGTTGTTGATTGGATGGAGGCAGATCTGAATGCAAGCGTACTAATAAACTCACTAGTTTGTAGCACAATTGTTTAACCGTTTACCGCACTTTGTTAAGTGGGTCAAACATCAGACATGAAGCGTCACACTGCACTGCGGCTAATGAATTAAAGTCAGGCACATGCACAGAAAATAGTCTTTCTTTCCAAGAGAAAATAATTTAAAACTGGAATAAACTTGCTCATATATTGAAACAAATTAGGTTAAATATTTCAAGTAAGTTACATGCAAACATGCATCTATGAATAGTTCGCAATATGATCAATAAGATGTATTTAGAAAATAGATAGGGTGAATTTCCATTTCATGACAACTTTAAATGTTACAATGCCCTGGTTGCACAGACAAAGCCTAGTCCCAGACTAAAATGCATTGTTTTCTCTCAAGATGCACACCTGTTATATGTTTTTCTAAGGCATGTTTGAAAAAACATGGTGTTTAAATGTCCTAATTGAACTAAGGCTTAATCCTGATTTACGGTAATCTAAGCCCTGTCTGTGAAACCAGGCCTATACATATTAAAGCACATTTGAATAATGAGTTCACTGAGAATGACATATTATACATGATATTATTACAATGTACCTGAAATGGCAGATTACATATCCCAATCATTATTTTAGTCACTAAATGATAGCGAATTATTAAAAGTTAGCCTCTGGTTGTTGCATATTGTCACATTGCTGACCTTTTGTAAAGTCTCTGGCAGCATGAAGAAAATAAAAAGAAGGTCTGCCAAAGAAAAAAGGACAGCCAGCATGGCAGGGCCTTGATAAAACACCTCAGCGTCTTTGAGTCTCAGAGCAAAGTATGCTCCCATTAATGGACCCAATGTAAACCCCAAGGAGAAAGCAACACCAATCATTGCCTGACAACAGAAGAAAACAAACTCAATGAATCTTCAAGTCACTCAAAAGTTATAAGGTTAAAAATGTTAAATATGTCCTGAAAGCATCAATTAATGATGTTAATGACCGTAACTCACCATTCCCTTGTTTCTTGCTTTAGGGCAAGGCAGGTCCGCCACAACAGCAGTGCACAGGCTGACATTTCCTTTACAAATGCCTCCCACCACTCGAGACAGCAGAAACAGAGTAAAACTGTGAGAGAAAGCCCACAGAATGTAGGATGCCATGAGACCTACCTGAAAAACAAGGAGAACGTTACTTAGATCTACTAAGTCTACAAAAGGCCTTGAGTCATTGACATACATTAAAGTTAATATGTTAGCATTTCAATCTCTCTTAATTAATACCCTATCTCAGAGTTCCCAAAACTGGGATTCATTTATTTGATTAATTTATTCATTTTATCAATTCAACCTGGGGCTTAAATAAATAATAAAAATATATAAATGCATTTTTTTTATTCGTTTACCTGCATGTCATATGACCATTAACCAACACGAGAATCGTGAACATGTGAATGTGTTGTTAAATTATGGAAATATTAACTTAAAATCTCAGGGGCTACTTCCAAATAAATATTTTAGGTCAAAGGTGTTTGACTTAGAAAAAAAAAATTGGGAATCCCTGCCCTATATTATCTAATTTTGTCAGTATGGTCTATACTCACAGTTGTTAACAGGAGCATTGGTTTTCTTCCATAATCATCTGAAAGAGCCCCAATAATGGGTGATGACAGAAATTGTAGAAAAGAGTAGAGAGAGCCTATCAGACCTAAGACACCAAAGAAGAAGATAATCAATGTACATGTCCTTAATTCAAAAGGTCAGTTCAAATTATGTGCTGCATTTAAAGAAACCCTCAATATCAGCCAGAGTAGGCTATTGAAGTTACCTCCAAAAAGAACACTGTTATATTTTGTGTCCATGGGAACTCCAACTGCCCCTCTGAACCAGTCCACTACGCTCTGTAATGACTGATAAACGCCGTCCTGTAGAAAACACAGCAAAAAAGTGATGCAGAGATTACAACATCAAAATCATATGCGAAAGCCATTTTATAAACACTGCAATAATTAGTTTTCTTAGCATTTTTGTCATTTTCCATTCCAAATATCTCAAATAAATCTTAAATCAAGAAATGACTAAAGATATTAAGTATTGTTTTCTTAAACATTTTTTAAAATTAAAACAGGAAAAAAAATCTGTCAGTATAGTAAGAAATGTTTTTTTCCCATTTAAAATAAGTGCACATTACCTCGCTCATTCTTACTCCACTGACAGATATTTTTCACCTAATTTTTTAATTTTCAGGTAACAAGTCATTTTGCTTCTCAAGTAAATATATCTTGATTTAAGAATGTTTAGACATATTTGTACTAGAAAACAAATTCCCCCAGTTCACATTATTATGTTCCTATTCAACGGCTGCTTTTCTCCATCCAGTGGGGAAAAATGTAACCAAGTAAAACATTTTACACATAACACATTAATTGGAATAGTTCAATGAGAGCGTGCTACATGGAAACGTGAATGAAGCCATTGTCAGCGTCATTTAATACGAAAGAACAGCTCTGACCTTGGAGGCTTTCCACAGACTAAACTATTTAATATTATAAAGTTCATTCATTCAGTATCCAATCACTTAAGTCATCGCTGACTTTTGTACAGGAAATGCTCTGTTTCTTCAAAAGTTATAAGAAGGGGAAACATGTCCTGACTGGAATGCATTATGCACAGTCACACAGTCTACAGTTACGTGCATGACTAATCTAGGTCAAATTACAGCAGCATTTCTTTTTGAATAGAGAGCCAGCCAAACACCTTTTGAGATTTTATAACAACAATATATCCGAATGATGATCTCACCCCAGTTTGACTGTAGTGGTCCAAGATGGAAGGGAGCAGTGGAAGTATTAATGTGAAACCCAGCAAGTCAAGCAGCAGTGCCAAGAAAACCATCCTGATGACTCTGGAAGAGTGAATGTCCTCAGATGTAGTTTTGTCACCTGCCATTTCTCCACTCCGGTTGTTTTTCTTTACAGCTGAGAACTCTTAAAGCATCTCCTGTGGGCACTGAACTGAATCACTGAACAAAAACCAAACAATGAACAACAGTATGTACTCCATTATTTGTTTTTGAAACTAAAGTACCAATAAGTGCACTGGTATGGTAAAGCTTTTTGGACATGATGGTACCATATGTTTTTGGGTATTCTTCAAAGTCATGCAAATATAATTGACAAATCATTCAGTCAGTACCATGGAATATATCTAAATACCTTGGTATTGTAATTTAATACCACCACTTTATATATATATATATATATATATATATATATATATATATATATATATATATAAAGCAGATATATAGATATATATATCCTATATTTGGTGACCTTATTACAGTGCAATTGCACAAATAAGTACTTAGTAGGGTTAAGGTTTGGTTTATGGTTAGTTGGTTGTAATTATGCATTATTTATTGTTACTACTATAATAAGTGCACATGTAACATGTGTAACAAGGACACTGTAAAATAAAGTGTTACCAAAAAGTATTTAATAAATATTTCAGTGTCCTTGTTGTAATTGCACAAATAAGTAGGCTGGATAATATTAATGTTCTTACTATAGAATTGGGGTTTGGTTTATGGTTAGTTGCTTATAAATATGCATAGTTTACTGTTACTACTAGTAAGTATATGTAACATGTAACAAGGACACGGAACAATTAAATGAAGTGTTAGCAAAAAGCAATTAACAAATATTTCAGTGTTCTTGTTGTTATTGCAAAAATAAGTACTGGATAATATTAACTGACAACATGTACTTACTTTAGAGTTAGAGTTTGGTTTATGGTTAGTTGCTTGTAATTATGCATCATTTACTGTTACTACTAGAGCAAGTACCCATGTAACACGTGTAATAAGGAAACTGTAAAATAAAGTGTTACCAAAAAGCATTTTCTAAATATTTCAGTGTCCTTGTTGTAATTGCACACGTACTTGCTTTAGGGTTAGGGTTTGGTTTGCAGTTAGTTGCTTGTAATTATGCATACTTTACTGTTACTAGTCCGTAACAAGTACGTGTAACAAAGATACTGTAAAATATTTAGTAAAATATTACAAAATAAAATAAGTGTTGCCAACAATTATTAAATAATATTTCAATTGACTCTTAATTAATCGACGACTGATTTAAAAAACAACTTGCATATAACTTATTAAAAATTCATCATGCACCGGTCATATAAACATTTCACTCCAGCTCTGCTTCTGCTTTAGAGTCCCCGGGAAAACAGTTGTCAAATCAACTCTAATAAATTCTAAGAGACTTGGCAGTTTGTAACTCATTTAAGTCGGATATTTTCTTTGTTTAACCTAGAGGGTACAGTTCAGTTGATATCTTACCTTGAGCTCGCAGTGCGCAATCAAAGTTCCCAGAAGATGCTGCTACTTCCACACACACTCCCCCATCATGAACACACACCAGGAAGCGCGAGCGCGGTGTCTTATTTCACCAGCTACGACAACCGTGACGTGTAGTGGGATGAGCACGAGCAATACAGCTGATTTCTGTTAAGTCAATTTAATGAAGGCACAAAAAGTGTGCAAATATTTACAAATGAGAGCTTGCCACACAATAGATTCACGCAGACTGTATTATGAAGGTATAATAAGCATCACTAGGCATATCACAGTCCACGATGTGTTCCTCATCTGTCTGATCTGTCAGAACAGATGATCATAAGACATGCATTATCAATGAAAATAATGCAAAGCAATAAATGAATCATTCATCTCAAAAATGTTTTAATTTACTTGTTCAATTTAATCTTCAACATCACTACTCTTGTAATGGTTTCCAAAGACCACGAGAGGGAGTCAATTGATAATGTTTACAACAGATTGGCCGCTGAAGCAAATGATTTCAAAACTTTCAATATGATATATGATTTTCCAAATATATGATTTTAAATAGTATTAATTAGGGGTCTTCTGCCTCTGGATAGAGAGAATGAGCATATACATAAGAGTTGAGTGATTTTTTTTTTTTTTTTTTTTTGAGAAAGCACTGTCATTTTATTTTCTAAACCTTTCACCATGATTTAGATGAATATATTATGACAATGTTAAATAACGAGGAGTTCACCACACAAGCATTTTTGTCTCTACATAAATATATGGGTCATTTTTGGTCATTTTTATTGGTTTGCCTGGTTTGCTATAGTAACAAATTAATGTATATAGCTTGATATAGAGCTTGCATTGCAAAGACACAATAATTATGACCAGCGTCATACTTGTACATGACAATTTAATTAGAATGAAACGGATTGGTTTGGTTGAAGTAGTCTAAGTTTTATTAAATCATATTTTATGATACTTTCCAGTGTTTTATAGCATATTGACTGTTATATTTATTTAAATGTCATCTTAAATTGATGCTCGCAAATACTGAATAATAACATGAAAGACAACAAGTACACTAGAATGAAAAATTGAACCAGCAAGCAGGCGGAACTATACAGAAAACAAACGTTTCAGGGGGAACACGACATTGGCGCACACCATAATCTAAAGGACTTCAAAAAAAAAATTCAGCTGTCACATAGCGCTGTAAGTTAAATATATCCAATAGAAATTAATTATTTAAAAACGTTTTAACAGGGAAACATCATTGACTTTACTGGTCTATCATTTCCCCCCGGTACATGACATGCTTGCTGCTGTTTGTAACACCTTTGTTTGATCAATCGGGGGCATTTTCAGTGGGAATAGTAAGAGTGTAACGATAACAGAAGGAGCGCAGTATTTAAAATCTTAAAATTATATTCATTTTGATTACACTTAACTTACAGAATACTGGCACACATTTTTACAAGAAAAAGCCTTATTTTCACTCAACTTGGCATTTTCATGACTCGTCAGTAATCTGTACTGAATACGGTGTATTGTGTTCTCTGCTGTTTGTATTGTCAGGTTTATTGTTCCCGAAGAGGTCCCTCATTTACACATGAATGCAGGTAGACAATGAATGAAGCACCTCACTACTTTGCAGTCGTGACATCTCTTACTAAAAGTCGGTCATGACAGCTCAACAGACAAAATGATGTGCACCAGACTACTGACACTGCTTAAGCCACATGCAGTGAAGAGACATCTACCACAGATCTGTTCTGCCCGTTTTTCAACCCTCAGAAGACAGCATGAAAACATTATCACAGACTTCTGTCAGCCTGGATCCTGCTTTAACAAAAGTGATGATCACAAACAGAGAAAATGGTCTCCTTCACTGGCAGGTCACAACTACGGCAGAAGGTTTTTCAGCCTCACGCCTGCTGGGATTGTCAATGCAGCTCCAGCGTCTGTTCAGCCGTACCTCAGATTAATGAGACTCGACAAACCCATAGGTGAGCTCATGTCAAACGACACATTATCCAGGAAGCTCAAACATTACAAGCTCTTCTGTGTTTCATTATAATATTAATGAAGTGTTCTTGTAGGAACGTGGCTGCTGTATCTGCCTTGTGCGTGGAGTATTGGGCTGGCGGCAGACCCGGGATGCCTTCCTGATCTGAGCATGCTTGTGCTGTTTGGTGTCGGAGCTTTACTTATGAGAGGAGCTGGATGCACTATCAATGACATGTGGGATAAAGACTTTGACAGGAAGGTATGAGCACATGAATTTAAAGTCGACATGAAATGGAAGTTGCGATATACTTTTCTTCCCTATTTTGACATATATCCGAGTGAAACAGCTTGCCTTCTCGATCAAGAAAAAATGTAGGGCTGGACTTGATTTTGTCCACTGGGAATTAATTGGATCTTTGGATCATTGTGGTTTGCTTTTTTGCTGTGATCTCATGTGAGTGACAGGTTGTCCTGCCCTCGCACCAGTAAATGTGTCATCAGAGAAGAGATGTTAATGATCACAGATAAACTATTCATAATAATTACTGCAATATTCCACATTTTGTGGTGACTTTAAGATGACTTCCCCGTTCCCCCCCTTATAATGTTCTTCCCTTAGTCGTCCCAAAAAGTCATCTATTGTTTTTGCTCATTATCTGAGAACATAAGATGTGGTGGATTTCTGTTCCACTAGTGATGTACATTTCTATAGAAGCTTGCTTCCGCCTCAGAATAAAAAACAAAATGTAACTGCGTAATTTTATCTCACTATTATAACTATTTTACATTTCGCAATTCTGATGTTTATTCTTATTTATTATTATTGCCATTTATTATTATTGCCTGTGAAACCGGGCACAGATCTCACAATTCTGACTTTATTTCTCACAATTGCAAGTTTATATCTCGCAATTCGGACTTTAAAACTCGCAATTACGATTTTATAGCTCACAATTCTGAGGAAAAAAGTCAGAATTGCGAGATAAAAAAAGTCGCAAATTACTTTTTTATTTTTTATTCAGTGGCGGAAACAAGCTTCCATAAATTTCAGCATTGTTATCTGCTTTTCAACACTCTAACCTAACCTATCTCCTAATCTGTGTAAGATAAACGTGCCATAAACAATGTCAGTGTCAGACTTAGTTCATCAAAAAAGAATATTCTCTTATCACTTACCCTTCCAAACCTTTATGACATTTTTCTGTAGTACATAGAAAAATAAGATGTTTTAAAGAATGTTGGTTACCTTACCAGTTTTGGTTGACTTTCATTGCATGGACATACAAAATTCTGAGGAATTTTTAATAATATCAAATGTGGATTTGATCTTGGCAGCTGTTGGAGTCTGATTTTGGGGTCTGTCATGTTTCTGGTAGGTGTCAAGGACAGCCACTCGGCCCATTGCATCAGGGGAGATCACACCGTTTCGGGCTCTGGTTTTCCTCGGAGGCCAGCTGAGTTTAGCCCTGGGGGTCCTGCTCTGCCTCAATTACTACAGGTACTTCATATTTGACCATTTTTTTTTTTAAACAAAATTTAATGTATTTTGCCAACAATTGGGACTGAGGCAGAATTTTTACTTTCAAGTTGATATTATAATATTAGCAAGGAGTTCGAAGGCCGCTCTGCTGTACATTCTCAAAACAACAGCGTTTATACTCTACACAGGTCATTAAAATACATTATCGCGTCAGGTTGAATATTCTGATTGGTTAAGGCACAGATAAACGTAGAAAATTTCCACATAAGGCTGTTCTTCAGAAGCCTATCTCCATTTATTATCAGGATGTCAGTGAAAATCCCGTTTTAGACACAAAGTGACCCATTGAGGTCACCAATCTGAGTTTCCAGGCTCCAGTTTGTCTGTCAGATGGTCATTTCATCTCCACTGCGTGCTAGTTGCTCACCTCACAAACGTCAGGTTCCGTAACAAAAGGGTACACACACACACACAGTGATACACAGATACACAGCTTCTTCAAGGTCTGAGTTGGTCAAGCTCTTGCTTTGACGAAGAAACTTTCCCAAAACATAATGATAAGATATACATTCTCTCAGTAAAAGGTTTAGACAATATTCGTCATGATTCTCTAGTGGTTGAAGATGAAAAGTAAAGTAAATACTTTAACATAAGCTTGAAGATGTCATTTTCAAGGATAAATATTAATTAATAACTTGATAACCAACCACTCAAAGGATATACATTGAAGCGGCAGTGGATTCAAGAATCCACCCCTTCAATGCAAATAAGCAAATACCATAAATGTACAACCTTGTAGCTCACCTGTAGGTCTGTCTTTAAAGTTTATAACTTGTTGTTAAAAAATAATTTTCCTATGGAGAAAATGAATGGGGTTTTTACATCTGGAACTGCTGTACTCTATTAGCAAACAACAACAATCTGATCAATTCCCGATGGACAAAATTAAGTCCCTACATTTTTTCTTGTTGGAGAAGCCATTTCTTTCAGATATTCATCACAATAGGAAGAAAAGATGACTACAATTTTCGTTTCATGGCGGCTTTAATATCTGATAAACTGACTTCCCATCTCTCTCTAGCATAGCTCTTGGAGCTGCTTCTTTGTCGCTGGTGGTCACATACCCTCTCATGAAGAGAATCACATACTGGCCGCAGTTTGTTTTAGGTGTGTTACCATTTATTTCATCTTTCTCAAATTCAAAATCTTTCTCCCTTCCATATTACTCTGAACATTTTTTAAAAGTGAAAGTACTTAGACTGAACGTTCTGCATGATCTGTCATCATCTGTAGGTCTCACTTTTAACTGGGGTGCTCTTCTGGGTTGGTCTGCTGTGAAGGGATCATGTGACTGGTCTGTGTGTTTACCTCTCTATGTGTCTGGTGTCATGTGGACATTGATTTATGACACAATCTATGCCCATCAGGTACGGTGTCCGATTAGTTATCACACCCTAACATAAATGAGCGCAGTGTACATTTTTCTGATTCATCTCCCCCTCATGAGTAGGACAAAGATGATGATTTAAAAGTGGGTGTGAAGTCTACAGCTCTGAGGTTCCAGGAGAACACCAAACTGTGGCTGAGTGGCTTTACAGGGGCGATGTTGTCAGGGCTGGTTCTAGCGGGAGTTAATGCGGACCAGACTTTGCCTTACTATTGTGCAGTGTCTGCAGTGGCTATTCATCTCGCACATCAGGTGAGCAAGTCAAACTGTTATTGTTAATAGTGGCCTGCCTAGGGTTACAAAACAATTAAGCCTTTAGCCGTATTTGGATGGTCATGTGGAGGTCTGTAAAAGTAAATTTGCATGGCACCTCAACGATAAAATTCATGCGTTCGGATGGCAATTTGTTCATGGTGGAGGAGCGAGTTCTGTGACCCTACGAACTCAGGAACGTGCTGCTCATGTGGTCAGTCACATGATTGTCAGCTGTATATGCTTGGAATTATTTTAATAAATATTTTTTTTTTTGTTGCTTAATCTGTTTATTGAACTTTTTAAATATTAACAGGATAAAGATACAGGGAGAATAAGATATTTTTAATTTAATAATAGGAAAATAATATCCTATTTAATATTTGATTTACATTTAGCAAACGCTTTTATCCAAAGCAACAATAGGGCAACAATATGCAAATGTCGTGACCAGTCTCACTCTTATTTAAATCTCCTATAAAAAAAAAAAAAGACATGCTATAGTTAAAATGGTTAGTCTTGCATTCTCTCAAAATGGTCAGAATGAAGGTTTTTAAAAGCTACTTGTTTCACTTGTAAACTGAATAGTTGTGCAAGCCCTAATTTATATAAATGTGTATAATATTTTAAAAATATTGCATACCATAATGAGCCATTTCAAAAGTTTACGCGATTGATTTTATTACATGCATATCAATATTTGCTGAGGAAATCTCTCAAATAAAAGTTTTGCATTGACAGTTAATATTTGTTGTGTGTGTGTGTGTTCCATAGATCTACGCTGTGGACATCAACAGACCTGAGGACTGCTGGAAAAAATTTGCTTCAAACCGAAACCTCGGACTGCTTTTATTCTTAGGAATAGTGACTGGAAATTTATGGAAAAAGAGAAACGATGATCAGTATGAAACGCAGCTGAACTCCATTTCAAATTAGAGAGTCTGTTGGTTGTGCGACTTGTAATACCATTGATTTACGAGACATATCATGTTAACCAGCGTTTCTTTTAAAATATTTATTAAATTGCTACAAACTGGCTCTATTTATTAAATAATTAGAAAACGTACATAACATCTATAAAATTAATGTTAACATCGAGAACAGTGCCAGAAAGTTATACCTACATATGAACCAAAAACACCCAAATATTTTTATACAGCAAATAAAAATATAAAAAACAACAACAAAAATGAACCCCTATATAGGTTGATTACAGTATATGAATCAGATTTGGATTGTTTTAGTAGAGTAACAGAGGCCAACTATTTGTGCATTGTATGCAAAAGGAAATCTGAGGCACCGTGAACGTACCGAAGAGACTGTAAATCACAGGGAAGAATGTATGATCATTTTTGATAGGAATGATTCATTTGGATGAAGAAGCGTGTCATTGAGTAATGAGGTCACGAGGAAGCTCTTTCTTCATATGGAGACTCGTAGACGTCCATGGGTGGACAGGTGCAGACGAGATGTTGGTCTCCGTAGATGTCATCGATCCTTGAGATTGTGGGCCAGAATTTGGTCTCAGGTCTCACAAAAGGCTGAAATAACAAGGTTAAAGATACATTTTAAAACTGAATTAATAAGAACGCGAGGAGTCTGTATTTTACATTGATTTAAGGTACGCACCATGGGGAAAGCAGCATCCTCTCGGGAATACGGTCTGTCCCATGTGGTCGAGGTAATAGTGGCCAATGAGTGAGGAGCCATCTTTGGACAACAAAATTAAAGTTATATCGGGCAAGGCAATATGCTCATGTTTTTAATAAAGTGCTTCTATTCATTATTTTGTACATAAATGTCTAATTTGAGTTGGCAAGAGGGATACAAATAGTTTAACGCTCCATCCAAATGCATTACTGTAAAAGCTCCACAGACGCTGCTGACAAAGAATGTTCCGTTAAGTTAACGCTCACCTTGAGAGGATTAATCCTCGAGTCCATCCGGCCCTCTTCGATGTCTGCGATTTCCTGCCGGATGGCCAGCAGCGAGTCACAGAAGCGATCCAGCTCGGCCTTATCCTCAGACTCCGTGGGTTCGATCATTAGAGTTCCAGCCACAGGCCATGACATGGTCGGTGCATGAAAACCTGCCATAAAAGGTTGTGGAGGATCAGGGAATTGTCATCCATGAAATAACCTGCTTTAAATGTTTTTCTATTTACCATAATCTTGCAGTCTTTTTGCTACATCAACTGCCTCGATGTTTGCAGACTTTTTAAAAGGCCGCACATCCAAAATAAATTCATGAGCAACGAATCCTGCAAATAATCACAAATGTTTGTGAGGTACTTCAGTTTATTTTTTTAAGATCAGAAAATACAATATTTCATTCAATAACACCAACCTTTAGTGCCCCTGAAAAGAATTTTGTATTGGTTTTCCAGTCTTTTAGCCATGTAATTGGCATTAAGGATGGCCACCTCTGTAGCGTGCCCAAGACCCTTTGAACCCATCATCTGTTGAATGGGGGAAAAAAATCAAATATTAGATTAATGAATTAGGGATGCATGATAGATTGGTACCATTGATATTGTGCAGCTCATTTCCTCTATTTTATATTTAGAGTACCTTTGCCGTCATCTAAAACTCAGTAGTTAAAAGTTAATATTTAAAATCACTAGTAAATTAATCACAATGCAATCTTCAGCAAATATCAAAGTAAATGTTGGACCATGTAACGTTGTGATGCCCAAATACACATGTAGGATTTAAAATAACTTCAGCGTTTTATTGAATACATTTAGGCAAATAGTGTAGAAATGTAGGTAACACTTTACAATAAGGTTTCATTAGTTAACATTAGTTTATGTATTAACTAACATGAACGAACAATGAGCAAAACATTTGTTACAGCATTTAATAATCTTTGTTAATGTTAGTTAATAAAAATACGGTTGTTCATTGTTTGATAGGTTCAGTGCTTTAAATAATGTTAACAAATACAACTTTTGATTTTAATAATGTTAGTAAATCTTGAAATTAACATTAATTTAGATTGATAAATGTTGTAGAAGTATTGTTCATTCTCAGTTCATGTTAACTTAAGTAGTTAAATAATGAAACCTTATTAAATGTAACCGAAACTTAATATTAGTCTGTTTCGGTCAATGTTAATATCAGTACATCACTGTTATTAAAAAGGTAAGACTGGAAGTGCAGAGGGAGTGTCGACCTTAATGTAAGCCCATGAGATGGGCAGGATAGCGCTGGAGCCCCAGGGAGCGGCGCTGATGGTGCCCAGAGAACTTCCTGCATTCGTGAACTGAATGTTCACCACTGGATGATTGGGCAGGAAGGGGGCAAGATGCTGTTTCCTGTAGGCAAAAGCAATTAGGTTAACTGGAGTCAACAGATCAACATTTCTGGTACAGGTGCCATAGGGAAGGTCTGTTCACTTCAAAACACTTACACTCCGATTGGTCCCATCCCAGGGCCGCCACCACCATGAGGAATGCAGAAGGTTTTGTGGAGATTCAAGTGAGAAACATCTGAGCCGTAGTCTCCTGGTCGACATAATCCAACCTGTATCAAAAAGAAACAAGAACATGAAAACTCCAAAAAGAAAATGCACATTTAATGTAAAACACTGTAAACCACTCTTATTGTAACACAAGCTTCTAAAATGTTTACAGCATTTATTAATAATATTAATTCAGAATCATGGTGCACAGTTTACTCAATGCATAAACAACTGTTAATGTAAAAAAAATGTGAAGTTAAGATTAAACTAGAGTAATAAATGCTGTAAAAGCACTGATCATGTTTAGTTCATGTTAACCATTGCCTAACTAATGTTAATGATTACTATTAGAGCTGCATGATCCTGGATTTATTGAGAATCATGATTTTTTGTTTCAAATAGAGATCACTAATCTGAGTAAACAACTAAACATAACGTAATTTACTAGAGGTTCTGACAAAATGTTAATTGCTGCTGTCTATTTAAAAATGCTTAATTTGAAAAAGAAATGTTTAATCGGTTTGATTCATTGACTCAGTCACATACTTCACTTGTTTCATCACTGGATGAAAATTTGTTTTTGAACGAATATCTTGAAAGAGTGATTGCAATGAGAAATACATTTTTTAAAAGTCACTTGTCGCCACCTACTGATGTAACGACGTAATCAATAGATCGTTATTTGAAGCGCCAAGTTACTTTCAAAAGGTGATGTGCTCTATTTTGATCGCTACTGTAAACATCAGTGTTTATGTGAACAATAAACTTAGCCCAGTACTTCTGTGATCATTTGAATATTTGTTACAGAAATAACGATACTGTGTGGTTGAAAAGACCTTTGTGTGGTTTCATACCTATACAACTGCTCTCTCTGGCTCAGGAGCAGCGCAAACCCAGATTTAAATGTTCCAGTGTGATTTCATCAAAGGTTTAATAGATATAGCCGAATTGTTGTCATTTAGGAGTAAGATCATGTGGATGTTTGAATCGAGATCGGGATCTTTTACAGATTAATCGTGCAGCTCTTATTACTACAGTACTGTAAAGTCTTACGGTTCCATCTTCTCACCTGTGCGTTCATGTTGGCACCATCCAGGTACACCTGTCCACCGTTCTGATGAATGAGGTCACACACTTCACGGACGTTCTCCTCGAACACACCGTTAGTGGAGGGGTAGGTGATCATTATGGCGGCCAAGTTGGCCTTATGTTTTTCCACCTATCAAAAACGTGGTAAAGCGAGTCATTTTCCCTAGCCCAGACATAACCAAGCCATTCATAAGTTGATTCCCACCAGAAAGTATGAACACTGAGCTTTCAAAACAATTGAGCATCATGACACCGCAACAATGTGTGAGTTGGGACTATTTGTTTGCTTTACCAATGGCAGACAAGAGGTGCATTCAGGGAACTGTCATTATTTGCGCAATTTTGTTTGGTGCTGCTAGTGGGGCAGAAATTACACACTTTTACACCTTTAACACTGATGTGATAATGTTATCATAGACATATATCAGTGTATTGGTGTAAATAGCCCTCGAACAGAAGATGCAATTCTAAACTCTTTAAATCATTGTACATACCATGGCTTTAAGGTGAGACACATCGATGTTGCCATCTTTATCCACTTCCACCACCTGAACCTTCATGCCCGCCATCTGTGCGCTGGCAGGATTCGTTCCATGAGCTGATTTGGGAATCAGACAGACCTGAACAAATCCATAACAGATTTAATATGGGAGATTAATAGACAAAACCAAAACAAACAAACAAACAAACAAACAAACTTATTTTTCTAACAAGGAAACTTACTGGTTGTTTAAGATACACAGAAGCTATTTTCTGTCAAATATATTTGCAACACTAAGACCGATGACAAGATGTGATAACTCTTATTTGAGCTTATATATATTCTGCAAACTACCTTTGTCAAAACAGATTTCGGTCTGATACTTGCATGAAGCCATAGGGACTACTTTCATGGAGCCAAGTAGTCAAGGTCTACTTTTTTTATGCATCTTTTCATGTTCCACAGACATTTGGATTAACACGAGGGTGAGTAAAATAACAGAATTCTAATGTGGGTGTATTAAATTTTAATCAAGTGTCTTCCACTTAATCATTAAATGTCAAAATGTCATAACAGACTGTATGGCAGACTTTCTGAACTAAGGACACAGTGGCCTAAACACTTAATGTTGTGCAATTTGCAGCAGGTCACCATAAACAAACTCATCGTCCAAGGACTGCAAGTCTTGAAAATCACCAAATATGGAATCTTGCACTGAAGTAGAATCCTGTAACGGGGTGGTTGTTTTCTATGGCTATTTACTCAAACATGGCAGTTTGAACCTTGGCTGGTTTAAGAGCTGCATCCGCTATCTAAGATCTGCTTATTAGGGAGATGATAAAAAACAAAGGCCAGGTTACAAAACACTACAATGACTTGACTAAACGTTCTTATCGCTGATCTTCTTTCCAGTCCCAACTCGTCAAAACAATTTGACACTTTTTCAGCAATTTTCCCCTCAGGTTCAAAACAACTCTTGAAGAATTTAACAATCACTGTTAAAAGACTTCTGAACGACTTTGAGATTTTTTTTTGTATCACCAACTTTTTGCAGGTAGTACAGAATGTGATCTACAGTTGCTGACAAAAATATATTTCACTGCGTGCATATACACAAACACAAAATCTCCCAAAACCTCCTTTTGTGGACATATTTATTTGTAAAAATTTTGTAGAAATTGTACACATGCAGGAAGTTTTCTGTTAAGGTTAGGTATTTATAATTATGCAATGTCCCAATTTAGGTACCCAACTAAACATGAATGTGTGTGTGTGGGGAGTTCAGGCTTTCCCTACGTTGTAGGGAGGAAATGTCCGCACAAGGACAGTAATACCAGAAATCTTTGCCTTATGGGGATATATTTGGGGTACCCATTAGGAAAACAGCTCTTAGCGTTTCAATACTAAATTATGTTTTTTAGAAAATTAAAAAATGCAGAAAGTTTTGTGTGAGGGTTGGGGGATAGAATATACAGTTTGTACCATATACAAATCATTATGTCTATGGAAAGTCCTCAAAAAACATGAAAACCCAATGCATGCATGCATGACCTACTTTCAACTTTTTTATGGAGGAAGTTCATATTATCAGATTGAAATTCTGCTTATTATCAGTTCTCATAAGATTAGTAAAAGTCATGAAGGATCAGCCTGATCCTTCAAATGTCAAGAATGTTTTTAAAAAGGCCCTGAGATCAAACATGAGGCTTAAGGTTAATGAGAGGGGCTTTTCACTGAAGGATGATACTCACTGTTCTATGAGATTCTCCTTTGGAATTCAGATAGGCTTTGATTGCAGCCAAGCCCGCGTATTCCCCCTGCGCGCCGCTACGGGACAAAGAAATCAATAGCATCATGTAACCATTCTGCCTCAGCACAACAGAGTTCAAAGATTGCTTCAAATGGCTCTTGCCCAAGAGTACAGTATACTAATGATCCGGTTAAAGTGTCAACCAAGCAAAATGTAGAGATGCGTACACACCCCCAAACTTATCAGCACAAGAAACCTGAATGAAACAGAGTCATGTTGACACTTGATTTGCCAACTACAAGACCACTGTTTGCAATCAGAATGAATCATCTGCTTGATATTGAAGCAGCAATTTCAGGCAAGACACTTACCTGTTTGGTTGAAAGGAGATCTTATCATATCCTGTAATCTCACAAAGGTCTCTCTCTAGCTGCCTGAAGAGCTGCTGATAACCTTCAGCCTGGTCCAACGGCACGAATGGGTGGATGTTTGCAAATTCTCTCCAGGTGATTGGCTGTTGGTAAAAGGTTACAGTCAAACAATGAAAAGATCAGGGCTGCGTTTCTCAAAAGCATTGTAAGCCTAAGTAGATTGTAGAACCATTGGCACAAATGGTCTCCAGATCAACTTTGCTCTGATTGGTTGAAGTGAGGCGATGTCAGAGAAAAGAACAAGTAAAAGGAGGGCTATTCTAGAAGAGCAGAGCAATCCTGACTCACCATGAGCTCTGAGGAACTGTTCAGCTTCATTGTGCATGAGCCCTGAATTCAAAAGAGGAGTTTGTGTTACTGTGATGTTTTTATGTAAGATCAACACATGGGATAAATCCCAAAGTAAACTCGGTGATGCTTCGATTTTTGACTTACCAATGGAATCATACTATGTACGAGAGAAATATCCTTATTTTCCAGGCGCTTCATGTAACGTACAATATTGGTCTCTGAGTGATAGCTGAAATTGAAAGCAATACAAATAATTATTACACAGAAAAAAGCACATCCACACAGTTGTAGAAAGTTTCATTCACTAACAGATTTGTTCAAAACAATAGCTAGCATTGAAACAGACCTGTTAAACACTGGATGGGTGAGAAACTTGCTGGTTCTCTTGAAAGGGCCTGCCAGCAATCCTTTTGTGCGCTCACTCATTTTCTCAGCAATAAGTTCCTGATAAAGGTCAAAAAGACCATATATCATGAGGGAACGAAGACAAACAGATTTTTTGCAATATTTAAAAACCTTTCTGAATTAGGCAAGAACTTACAGCTGAAGATTCACACCCGAAGATCCAGAGCAGATCATCCAAGTCTCTCTCAGAGACGGTTTCATCCAGAGACACTCCGAGCTAAAACCACATCACGAAATTAAAAACATTAAACAAAAGATATTTGTTGATTTGTGTTTTCAAATTTTCACAGGTCTCACCAGTCCATCACTGTACAACCGCAGGTTGATTTCCCGCTGCGTAGCTTTTTCTAGGATGTCCTTGCCGGCCACGCCACAGTTGATCTTCAGCGTGTCAAAGAAGTTCTCGTGTTGGAGTTTATGCCCAGCTCTTTTCAGTCCTATTATCACAACAAGAAACAATCAGTATCACAAAAATCCCTATACAATTCTTGTAAAAAGAGTAAACAGGAGTCAAACAACTTGCCCTCAGCGAGAATCAACGTTGCATTGTGGGTTCTCTCAGCAATGTGCCTCAATCCTTGAGAACCATGATATAACGCATACATGGCAGCCATGTTTGCAAGAAGAGCCTGAGTAAAGACATTAAAATGGAGTACAGAAATACATCTTCACAGATAATACACACACATTCTTATACAGCCATCTTTGTGAGAACATTCATTGACACAATGCTACCTCTAGCTCCTTACCCTAACCCTACCCATCACAACTAGTTGCCTAACTCCAAACCTTACCCTAAACCTATGTATAAGTAAGTATCGTGAGTTATGTAATCAGATTACTTTTTTTCCAAGTAACCCATTACTTTTAAATTTACAACAAAATATCTGGGTAACTTTTTCAAATAAGTAACCTAAGTTACTTTGTTTTCTCATGTATTGACACACTTCTGTCCTCAATGTTGAGAGAAAAGCAGAGGCGTTGAGTGAAACATAAGTTTCAGACTAAATGTGAGCATGCATTACTCATCTAACTAGCACAAAAACATTCAGCATTTCTCAAAATGAGTAAAAATAGTAAAAGGCAAAAAATATTTTGCAAACCTGCAATAATTAATTCATGAATTCATTAATACTTTATGCATTTAATCTCACTATATTAACCAATGTCTTCGCTGCTGACCTTCAATTATCCAATTCAACCATAGTAATAAGCAAAAATTACTTTAGATAAACATCACATTTGCACTGAAATTTCTTCAGCAGCAGAGCTGAAAAGTTTGTTTGAGCTGCACCCTCTACTGTCACATGTGAATTTGCATTTTCTTCAGCCTGAGGCTTATTCATTTCACTTCTGGTGTGAAAGGGCCTTTACATTTGCCAAAAATATAACTTTTTTGTTATTAAAAACAAATAAGCAAGCCCAGCTTAGATGAAGAAAAGCAAAGCAAAAGTAACGTAACATTACTTTCTATAAAATGTAACTAAGTAATGCAATTAGTTACTTTTTTTATGGAGTAATGCAATACTGTCATGCATTACTTTTAAAAAGTAACTTTCACCAACACTGATTATTCCTAAAACCAAGTGTAGACCATCAAACAGGCCTTTAAAGGGGTCTCAGAAAGTAAGGACCAGCCAAAATGTCCTCACTTTCGATGGTCTAAAACTCAATCGATCCTCACAAAGACAGTCGTACAAGTACACACACACACACACACACACACACACACACACACACACACACACACACACACACACACATAGTATTTTCAGATCATTTAAGCTCTACCTGGGCAGTGCAGATGTTGCTAGTGGCTTTGTCTCTGCGGATGTGCTGCTCTCTGGTCTGGAGAGCCAGACGATAAACCTCTTTACCAGCTGCATCTCTGTAACCGGAAACATTTGACAGTTTATACCAACACTGATGAGGCAAACTACATTGAGGCCTTGAGACTATAAAAAAAAAAAAAGGACAGACTCACCTGGTCACTCCAACCATCCTTCCAGGCATCATCCTGACCAGATTTTCTTTGACTGCAAAGAATGCAGCGTGAGGCCCACCATAGCAGAGAGGAACTCCAAAGCGCTGAGAGTTGCCCAAGGCGATGTCAACTCCGAACTCACCCGGAGGACGCAGCACGCAGAGCGCCAGCAAGTCTGTAGCACAGCAAGCCAGTGCCTATGAAAAAACAAACAAAAAAAACACACACAAAAAAAATCAATGGACTCATGCATTGATCATGTATGAATCATATGCTATAATGCATCTGTATACAAAACAAAATCAAAATAGATTCTGTAGTGGGAACAGGATAGTTCACCCTCATGTCGCTCCAAATAAAAACAACTTTTTCTACATGGAACACAGATGGAGATATTTTGAGGAAACATTTAACTCTCACTTCAACATATTCAAACATGCCATGAAGGCAGGTCTGACATCAGTAACTGACATTATTTAATAGTACGGAAATAAAGTGTTCTTCAGTTTTTTTCCCTTTTGTTGTACACAGGAGAAAGTAGTCATACAGGTTTGGGACGGGGAGTAAATGAGTCTTAAGGTTAAATTAGGTAAATGGTTCATGCAAAACCCTATATACAAAGATTGGTATCAGAAAATGTGAGTTTTAAAATGACAGGTACATACACCACCCTTGTGAGCCTGATCAACAAGTGCAGTGAAATCTTCCACCCTGCCCTCAGTGTCTGGATACTGGAAGAGCACACCGCTAACATCCTTCCCACTGAAGTCCATCTCATGAGGAAGCTTGAGAACGGTCTTCACGCCAATGTAACTATGGGATACAAACATTTCATCAGGATTGGATAGATAGAGAGATAGAATGTTTTATTCTATAAATTGGTGAACTTCCTTACTTGGCTCTGGTTTGCACAACTGCAATAGTCTGTGGATGGCAGCGTGGGTCAATGTAGAACGTTCTTCTTTTGTTTTGCCTTTGAAAATGACAAGGTGAGTGTTAATCATCACTCCCAGCCCTGGGGATACGCCATCCTGCATGCCGAATACCTGAATGTGCCGTTTCAGGTGTTGGCTAATAAATCCAGAAAAGCCGGGACAATTTGTAAAATGCAATAAAATGAAGAATCTGTGATTTGTTAATTCTCTTTAACCTTTACTTAACTGACAAAAGTACACAAAAGTTTTTGAAAAGTTTTCACTGACCAAGGTAAGTGTATTGTAAATAAACACATTTTGATGGCTGCAGCAACACACTCCAAAAAAGATGGGACAGAGGCATGTTAACCACTGTCACATCACCTTTCCTTTTAAATAAATGGTTTAAATATTTGGGAATTGAGGATTAAGAAACTAATTGTTGAAGTTTTAGCCCAATCTCGCCTGATACAAGACATCTGCTCAACAGTCCGTGGTCGTAGTTGTCGGAGTCTCCTTTTCATGATAGCACATCCCTTATACGGTGTAGAGTGTCTAGAAACCATTTTAGCATGTGCAGAATGAGGCCTGGCATTGTCTTGCTTCCCAGGAAAGATGTCATCTTGATGGCAGTATTTGTCTCTGTTCAATCCCAATATATGCCCACATGAATGGTACCTTCAGACACATGCAAGTCACCCTTGCTGTTTGCACCTCCAAACCATGATAGATGTTTGCTTTTGTACCCGTCACTGATGAAAGACTGGATGGTCCCTTTTGTCTTAGAAACTTGATATCTTTTTATCCCCAAAAACAAGCTGAAACGTGGATTGGTCTGACCACAGCAAACATTTCCACTGTCTTTTGGACCACCGGAGATGAGCTCGGGCTAGATAACTCTCCGGCATCTCTGCACAGAATTGATGTATAGCTTTCTCCTTGCGTAAAACTGCTTCTGCATCAAGGAATGCCACTTGAATCTGATTGTTAAGTGACAATGGTTTTCCAAAGTACTCCCGAGCCCATGTGGCTGTATTTAACAGAGTAGCACGACAGTTTCTCATGCAATGCAATCTGAGGGCTCGAAGGTCACGCACATTCAACTGAGGTTTCCTGCCTTGGCCTACATGTTCTGAGATTTCTCTGGATACCCTGAATCTTTTCACAATATTATGTATGGTAGAAGGTGAAAGACCTACATTCTTTGCAATCTTGCATTTTGAAATGTGATTTTTGAATTGACCGTGCTCTCGTGATATTTAGCAAAGTGGTGAGCCATGACCCATCTTTGCTAGCAAAGACTGAGATGCTCCTTTTACACTAAATCACGATACCATCACCTATTAACAAATCACCTTCTTATTGTGGAATGTTTCAAAAGAGTTTAACTTGGATATTCTATATTCTTTTTTTTTTACATTTTGCCTCTATCCCAACTTTTTTGGAGGGTGTTGCAGCCATCAAAATTAAAATGTGTTTATATATACACTTTTACTTATAAAACACACTTAAGTTGGTCAGTGAAAACTTTGAAAATATTTTCTTTGTACTTTTGTCAGTTAAATAAAGGTTAAAGAGAATGAACAAACCACAGAATAATATTTTATTGCATTTTACAAAATGTCCCAACTTTTCTGGATTTGGGATTGTAGAGTAAACTCCTCCTTGATAAAATTGCATCATGTTCTTTACTGATGTTTCCAGCAGTTGGTGGACTAACCTGTTGCAGAGCTGCATGGCCTCTGCAGCGGCAGTGCCTTCATCCAGCAACGATGCATTGGCTACTGCCAATCCGGTGATGTCACAGACCATTGTCTGATAATTGAGCAAGCTCTCCAGACGCCCCTGAGAGACCTCAGGCTGGTACGGTGTGTACTGAGTGACCCTATAGAGAACACACAAAAAAAAAAAAAAAAAAAAAACTCACTAAAGCTCTAACCAAAGACCTTCAGCTTGAGTCACAAGACACATCTGATGCTGGGCACGCTACTCCTTTATGTAATAAGAATCATCAAAATGCAATTTGCTTTTTGACTAGAACTGTACTGACCATGAGAAACTAATGACCATGGTGTTCTAGCTCGTGACTGTAAATTTTAAGTCTCATTACAGAAACAAAGGGTTGATGGGTGTCAATTTTTATTGGTCCACTTTTTGACTATGCTCCACCAAAAGGTGAAATAAATGCTTAAAAAAAAAAAATTAAAAAAGCCAAGACAATACATACCATCCTGAATTCTCAAGCAGGTTTCTTTGTATGACTTGTGGGACGGAGCAGTTATAATAGCCCATTCCAATATAGGACCTCCACAACTTGTTCCTCGATGCAATCTTTTGGAGTGAGTCAAGAATTTCATTCTCACCTGTGGTAATTAAAGTACAAAGATAAGAACAATTTGGATATCTGAGGTTACTGATTAAAACAAACTCCCTAGGTTAATTAAACAGTGCTCACATACTTTGATTTGACAGTAAAAGAGATGATCACGTCTTTCAGATCTAAGCTCATTCTATTAACAAAAACCCCCTTATGGTTTCTCTTGCATCAAATTGAAATCAGCCTAATTTTACAAGTGACTGTGCCCACAATATTTTTAAGAAGCTTCTTCTCACATGACTCATATAATGAGTACTTAACTGCCTTCACACATCGTGGCAAATACACCTGGTATTTCAGCACACCCCAACAAAAATATCATGTCAATTGCAACATATGACCTACATTGTCCTGATGAATAATACAAGAGCACGTGATCTCACTGATTAAGAATTTAGCAATTTATAATTTAGTAGTTAAAGGTAGATAAAGGGCAAATATGGGACATTTCTGATGGCTTGGGAACTAGTTTAATGGTTGTAGTTCGAGGGCAATGGAGCCGGTTCATACCGAGACACACAAATTCCCGAGGCATTGTGTTGCAGCTTAGCAACACAGCAACTGAGCGGGGCAAAGATAATGCAGTAGTAAAAACAGCTAGAGAGAAATACACATTACGGACACCCCCCTCACACTAACATGTCTGCGGGATGTTCATTTTGTTTTACACTGAAAATGTGTGCATGCAGCTGTTTGGTGTTTTAGATAGTGTTTGTCAGTGCAAAAAATGTAAAAGATAAATTAAACTTAAAAAAAAAAAACTACAAATGGGAAAGTTTAGAGTGCCAAAGTAGTCCATTCTTGTTGAGCAATGAATTTGCAGGATTTGCAGATCAAGCTCTGTGCAGCTGAACCAGCAGAATCCAGTATAGCCCCCCCATCAGCTTCAGCATGGCTTGCTTCATTAAAGATACACACACAAGCAGAGGAGAAAACTGACTCCTTGCCATATGTCAAAGCTCATAGTGACTATAATAAATTAGACCATATTTATCTTTAAATTTGATAATTTTTTTGTCATTCATGAAACTGATTTGGGGAGGGGGAGAACAGTCTAGTGAGTGGTGTTATGTTGGCATAAGAATATTGGTCTTAAAATTAGACTTTTTACATCTGCATAATGTGTTAATATAAAAAAGTATGTGGTTTTAAATTTTAATAGTCGTATTGTCAGCAGAAATTAAAATTAAACCGTGTTATTCACACACCGGTGTACTCTGTTGTTTGTGGGTAAATCGTCGCTTTTTATAGTAAATTTATTTGTTAAATAATTGTCAGACGTTATGATTGCCAATGCAACTCAAAGTTCTTCCTGTTAAACGTCGTTATCCCCATTAAATTGTCAATTATTACGCAAAGTTATATGTTGAGCGGTGCACGCGTGATGTAATGCTACTGCTAACCAGATCAAACTGGCCGTGTGACGCTGAACTTTACACTCTAATTGTCATCCTATTGGCATCGGCGGAGGGCGTCAGGAGATTGGTGCTGCTCGCCGGGCTCCGCAAAAACAACTCCTAATATGTTCAAAGGAAGACTTAACGGTGAAAAACCCTCCAGTAAGGTCTATTGGCACACAAAGAGCGTGTAACCTACATTCCTCGCTCAGATAGACTCCTTTGTTAGAGTCTGGTCTGTTAGAAACCCCTAATTCGAAATATTTCGAAATAAAAATAATATGTTTGATAGAAAGGCTTAATGCAGTTAATAATTCCGCTGCCCTAAAATCTACCACCAAAAATAGTTCTACAATACCGCTTAAATGAAATGCAACCTCGCGGTTTGCCTCACAGACAGTCAATGCAAATATATGATGAATTCACAACAACAAACGACACGTGTTTCCTCTGTCTGCCGCTGCTGAGAGGAGTAAGAGCAACTTACACACAGGATCGTCCATTTTCAAACTTCTTCCCAGGCGGATGGATGCGGGAATTGTGTTTTCTATTAGCTGAGCGATTGACTGAAATCAAAATCAAAATGTAAACTATTATTTTGTTCATTAATTGTATTATCAACACAAACCGCGAAAATTGTTGCACATTAGAAAGTTGAAGATGCAGGTAAAATGCTGACATAAAGCGTTTAAATTGGCTAGCATTGAAGTATATTGGTTTAAAATATGCTGTTTAATTCGAAAAAATAAGTTTTACCTCAAGTCCAAGAGTATTGAGCATCTCTCTTTTCTCTTTGTCACCCGGTCCAATGTGTCTTTCAGAGAAATCATCGTGTCTCGGCAGAATTCTTTCAATCTTTCTGGACCACAGAACTTGTGAGGTGCCCATACAGCGCACATTTGCAGACACATTTACCGTTAAACCGCGAAGTTTCTTAAAAACATCCCCTTTGCTGCTGATATTCCATGGCACGCGAGCGTTCATCGACCGGCTGATGACAACCCGCCAGGATTTAGCGCAGCTCTGCATGTTCTTCGCTTGAGATTGACGAAAATTGTTTGCGATAATCTTTCAGCCAGCCTCCACGCCGTGTACCCCACTAACTGTCTGTGAAATTCCTTAAAAGTGTCTATTTATGCGCCTCCTCGTTGCACAAGGAGCAGCCAATCGATAAGTGAACTGTCTCTGACGCAGGGACAAGCCCCGCTCGCTCAGGTTCCGCCGTAACTTTCGAATGCGCCGTGGGGAGTTCTTACGAAGCGCCTAAAGCTTAAATTACTCATACAGCTGGTATCTGCTCGATATCCTTTCTATGTTTTTACATGCTTTTGTAGTTGCGTTTTTGAACGCACAATAAAACTTTAAAAACAATAAAACGCACAAAAAAAGAAAATTGTGGAGCAATCAGAATGGAGCAGAAGCTGGAAAGTGTTCCTCATTCTCCAAACCTGGGATGCTGTATTATTTAAAAAGAGAGAACTTCAAGTCCGTTATCCATCCACCTACCTACCTACCTACCTACCTACCTACCTACCTACCTACCTACCTACCTACCTACCTACCTATCTATCTATCTATCTATCTATCTATCTATCTATCTATCTATCTATCTATCTATCTATCTATCTATCTATCTATCTATCTATCTATCTATCTATCTATCTATGTCTGATAGCTCTATCTATCTATATGATATTAGGCTATATCCATCCATCCATCCATCTATCATCTGTCCTATCTATCTATCTATCTATCTATCTATCTATCTATCTATCTATCTATCTATCTATCTATCTATCTATCTATCTATCTATCTATCTATCTATCCATCTATCTATTCTGCCTGATAGCTGCATCCATCCTATCTATCTATCTATCTATCTATCTATCTATCTATCTATCTATCTATCTATCTATCTATCTATCTATCTATCTATCTATCTATCTATCTATCTATCTATCTATCTATTCTGCCTGATAGCTGCATCCATCCTATCTATCTATCTATCTATCTATCTATCTATCTATCTATCTATCTATCTATCTATCTATCTATCTATCTATCTATCTATCTATCTATCTATCTATCTATCTATCTATCTATCTCTGATAGGCTCTATAGATCTATCTATCTATATATATATATATGATATTAGGCTATATCTATCTATCTATCTATCTATCTATCTATCTCTGATAGGCTCTATAGATCTATCTATCTATATATATCTGATATTAGGCTATATCTATCTATCTATCTCTGATAGGCTCTATAGATCTATCTATCTATCTATATATATATATCTGATATTAGGCTATATCTATCTATCTATCTATCTTGTGTTGTGTGTGTAAAAAGCGTTTTCTTGTTCTGTTTGAGATAATTGTTTACTCATAACTTGGTTGGCACGCTGTCAGATTCCATTTAGGAAATAAGTACACACTGTGACGGACTGAATGTCTGTCTATCTATGCACGTCTGAAATGCAGAAAGACATTTTGCTCTGAAAATCAAATAAAAGGCAAGTCAGCCATACTGTATATGTATCTTCTCGTTTACTCACGCACACCACTCGAGCAGTTCCCACAACTATCTGGCCTCGCCTGGTGATGGATCTCGTTTGGATATTTTTTGGTGGAAACAGACAGCTGGTTTACCAGTTTGTGAACATACCATTTGCATTTCTGTTTTGTTGTTTAACCAGACAAGGACATCTCTCAATGATCAGCAGGTACAGTATGATAACGTGATCCATGCTGTTATTCATGATTTTTGATAAATGCATTGTCCTTTCTCCGAATGTTGATGTCACTTGTGAAATGAAATAGCTGAAATTCATCTCCTACTGCAAGGTACATGTACCTGACATTGGGAGGATTCATCCTGGCCATTGTAACAATGGGTCCATACAGCTTACTGCTGTTCTTCAGTGCCGTCCTTTTCCTGCTGCTGATCCACTGTTTACATCCAATGCATATTCATCAGTGGACGATGGGACTGCAGATGTGCTGGCAAACCTGCTGGCACTTGTACATCCAGTACCAGTTATACTGGCTTCAAGAAACACCAGACTCTAGGTACTGTATTTCTCCAAAAGTACACTGTATGAAAACATCCAATTTTGAGCTTTTGTTTTACTCCTAACAGACTTTTACTGGCCATATCCGCTCTCATGTTGATGACCCAGAGGGTTTCTTCTCTATCGCTTGATCTGCAGGAAGGAAAACTCTCTAGTCCCTTCCAAAACAGCAGTCAGGATCAACCCGTCCTTATTCCATTTCTAAGCTACTCACTTTATTTCCCTGCTCTTCTTGGAGGACCACTTTACAGTTTCAAAACGTTTGTGGAGTCTGTTAGGAAAATTAGTGTAACGCCACCCCTTGCTTCATATTTAGGGAATCTTACTTCAAAGATATTGCAAGTTGTAGTTTTGGTGTGGATTAAATATCCTCTCAAGGAACTCTTAAAATCAGTCATATTAAGAGTAAACAGCACTTGTGTTTTTCAAGATATATTATGGATCTGGATCCTGTCGCTGCTACTAAAGATGAACTATTATGCGCACTGGACGATCAGTGAGTGTGTTAACAGTGCTGCAGGAATAGGTCTCCATGGTTATGGTCACAGTGGAAAAACATCATGGGATGGGCTTTCTGATGGAAGTCCATGGGTGACTGAAGCGTCGAATCGTCCTTCAGTTTTTGCACGCCAGTGGAACAGAACCACGGCGGAGTGGCTTCGAAGAATGGTCTTCAAAAGGTCCAACAGATCTCCACTGTTCATGACCTTTGGGTTCTCAGCGTGGTGGCATGGCCTTCATCCAGGGCAGATTCTGGGCTTTCTCATCTGGGCCTTCACTGTGCAGGGGGACTACAAGCTACATCACTTATTGCATCCAAAGCTTACTTCCCTGTGGAGGAAATGGCTGTATGTGTGTCTAAACTGGGCCTTTACTCAACTGACCATTTCATGTGTTGTTGTCTGTGTGGAACTTCAGAGTTTAGCATCAGTGAAACTGCTCTGGTCCTCATATATCTTTGTGTTTCCACTGCTGAGTATTCTGATGGTTTTTATCCTGTGAGAAATTCATAGTTTCAGTGTATTTTATATAAATGTAATCGTTTAATAATCTTTAATCACTGTGAATAAGAACTAACCTATATTGTTTGTTTGATGCTAATTATGCTATATAATAAAAAGAAAGACTGTGCTTGCAAAGACAACTTGAGTTTGTTTTTGTTTAGTCATTTTGGTTTCACATTGAAGGTAAGATGTATCACATCATATCATGTCTTTTCTTATAGAAATACATTATAGCATACAGTAGAAAACGTCCTGTTGAAAAAAAAAAAGTCTGAATGCAGATCAACGATGTGTGAGATGAGAATTTATATATCGATATAACTATATACCTGTATATGCGCAATCTGTCACGCCCACTGGAGCCTCATCAAGAGCACGCATGTGCTGAAAAACCTCTGAAGTAAAGTAACCCTGGAACATAACCTGCTGCTATAGGCTACTTACATACCCTGAAAGTTACCTCCGTTTTTGGAACCGAAAGTTGAGGTTATCCACTTACTTACCATTCCTACTTACTTACCATTCCTTCATCCTTCCCTCGGGTCATTTTGACCAGGAAAATGTTTTTTAATAAAAACAAATCAAATTGTGTTCATCGGAGGGTTCCAAGGGAGGGAGTTTTGTCGCACTTGAACCACGAATACACACACAAAAAATGTAATGGATTCGAGGAGTTTTGTGGTTGAAATTTAAAAAAAGTAACAAAAACTTCCCTTGCGGGTCAATAGGCTCTATGCACGATCGCTTCCGTGTTTTGTCTCAGCCCGCCCAGTTACATCCGATGCTGCGTCGGAGGCCGCTTTTGCATTCGGTGGAGATAATGGTAAATTCAAGAACTTCCAGTAGTAAACGTGAATGATGTTAACAATATTGTGAGGCAGTTAGCTGTCACACCTAAGAGTAAGAAAGAGAAGGGCTATTTCGAGCTACATCGACAACTTTGAGGGTGAGTATTCTCTCAAATCATGCAAAATTTGACCAGCGAATTGGTTTCTAAAATCGTTGTCTCCGTTTCTGATAAAATACATTTTATGAAAGTTCTGCCGCTAGTACACTTCACGATAGAACGCGCTATGCGGAAGTAAAGACGCTGGCTGAGATCGTACCGGAAATACGTCAGCAGCGTTCGTACATAGAGCGTATTTGACCCCCATAGATCCTTTGATATTTTTATATAATGTTTAGCCTCCCCTGGCTGTCTGTTTTTTGTTTTGTTTGTTTGCTTGTTTTTGTTTTCTTCATTTTGTATATATTGCAATTCTGACTGTACATTGACTTTGTTTGTTTGAAGTGAAAAAAAAAAAAAAAATGTTGACCCCCATAGGAATGAATGGAATGCACGGTATGCTTCAGTACACATTGAAAAACCTAAAGCATAAAAATGCTAAAACTTTACCAAAAAAAAAATATATATATATATATATAATGTCTACATATCTATCTACATATCATATTCATATATCTAGACTGTAAAAAAATATCTGAATGCATACGGAAGAAAAAAACTGACTTTAGGACCCAGCGGAACAGCTCATTTGCTCCACAGAGATATAAGGCCATCTAGTGGCTAGAGTCATGAAATATGTTATTATTCTATTTTTCCACAAGAGGTCGGCAAAAACATCCAATGTAAGATATTTTGAGCTGAATTAAAAGGTTAATGCATGAAATTGTGAGTTGTTTTGAATTTAATTTGAAAGAATGAGAGGAATGTGCTTAAATTAGCCTAGCCTAGGCTACTATTTATTTATTTATTTATTTATTTATTTATCAAATCTAGTAATTTAAAGGTAAAAACAAAATTGCATTAAGAAATAGTATCAAAATGAAATAAAATAAGCTTTCTAGACAAAAAAATTAATAAAAATAAAAATAATTAAGTGTAATTTTGGGGCTTCGCGAGGGAAGGATGAGATACCCTGTAGGCTATGTCACATTTACCTGGTTTCTGGAGTATTTGGGATGACATGAGGGTGAGTAAATGATATGAAATGGTAAATGATGTCTTTTCACATTGGGTGAACTTTGTGTAGATTTTCGTAGGTATTAATTAAAGGAATAGTTCACCAAAAATAAACATAGCCTACTTGTCATTCATGCCTAGTCACGTCCAAATCCGTTTAAATTGAGTTCCTCATAGTACTTTTCTTGCTTGACACCCCCTGGTCAGTAAAATTTCACTATAGGCCTATATCTCCTTTTGTGTTGAAAGACCAGAACCAAAACCAACGTCATACAGAGGAAGAGTAAATGATGACAGAATTTTAATTATTATTATTTTACTAATAGACAAAAACTTCACACATTAATTAGTCAGAAACGTGTACAAAAACAGTGAAAATATATATATTTATTGTATATCACAAAATCAACACTACAACACATGCTTCTTCTACTGTGGTCATACTGCCACCTGGTGATGGGACACCGAGACGATCTGTCCATATCCACTGTGTACACATGTGGAGAATACAAGCTGATGCCTGATGGGATGTGATCACTGGTCTCACAAACGATTTAGGACATTATTCTTAGTTCATCTTTTTTTTGGGGGGGGGGGGTAAAATTATCAAAAAACAAACCCTTGTTTTAATCTGTGTGTCTTTAGTAGACTTTACATTATAGTTAACATGCGTGGCAGTGTTGAGTAGGCTAGGTACAATTTGGTGGTGCTTACAGGTGCTTGGAGATTACATATTAAAAAAAATAAATAAAAAAAATATTAAAAATGCTTTGTATGAAGGCAAATGCCAAATTAGATATTCAAATGCCCCTGAATATAAAAAAATAAGTGCTTGTCAACAGTATAATTATTGCATATAATAAAACTCGAAGGCTGAACGAATGACACAGATCCTGTAGCTCTAATTCTGATGTACAGAAATAAATCTGATCGGATTAACCAACATTATTATTATTTCCCTGATTGTCACTTGCAATTAAGGAAAAAATCAAGTCTTGTCATCACCACATTCAAACTCTGCTTATAAAATGACAAATCCATTTCTACAAACCAAGACATTATTGCTCAATAAATCAAAGTAAAAAAAAAAAAAAAAAGTTTCTCTATTTATCTTCGGAAAGAGAATGTGCATTTGGGGAAGTACCAAAAGACTAAGATATGCATATGACGTCAAATTAAATTGCATAGCATGATTCTACAGGTGATTCTACAGGTGCCATGATTCTACAGGCACATTACAATATTGCATTATTCCCTAAAAAAGTAACTAATTAGGGAAAGTAATCCATTACATTACTTTTGGGTTACTTTTTCTCACCTGGGCTGGGCTTTCTTGTATGTTTTTTAACAACAACAACAACAAAAAAGGTTCTATTTTTGGCTAATTTAAAGTTCGTTTCACACCAAAAGTGTAACGAATAAGCCTCAGGATGAAGGAAATGCAGTAGAGGTCATTAAACACATAAAATGTGTTACTTTACTCTTTACCTTTAAAAAAGTAATCTGATTACGTAATGTGTATTATGTACTCAAGTTACTTGTAATGCTAGTATCACTCACTGGTTGTGATATAAATAGTCAAAAGTGTGTTTATATCAACCTGAACATGATTCTGCTGATTCAGAGGAACATTAGTTCATAAAAAATGTTTTGGGGGGGATGGCTGCTCTTATTTTAAGGTTAAAGTTGGCAAATTCTTTGTAAAACTCTTTTGCTCATTTAAGCAGATTTCAACATTACTAAGGCATCTTTGTGATTCCAAAGTCCTGTGTGTGTGAGTGTGAGTGAGCATGTACAGTACACACATAATTTATACAACATATTCAGGACAGACAGGAACTGCCCTACCAGCTCAGCAATGTGGTATTATACAGTGAAACACAAGACATGAAAGACAATGAAATATAAGGCATAGCCCACTTGTTCAACAGCTGCTCAAATACCATGTATTATTCTGATTTTGTTGCTTAAATCTTTGTGGGTTTCTGAAGTACAGTGGCCCCAAAATGTATTCAGACACTCAATTACATTGAATGTAATTGCGACAGTTCTCATTAATTTAGTTTAAACTAATAAACTAAAACTTAAAAAAAAAACTATAGACAAAAGGAAAATGACAAAAACGCACAAAAAACATAATTAAAATTGAAAATATAAAAATAAAATCTCATTTATAATATTTACAAAAACTATAATGCTATATCAATTTTAATAAAATAACACTTAACATATGAAACCAAGTGATATTTATTTTAAATACATAGGCAGTAAACATTTAAAGCAAAACATTTCAGAGAAAGAAGTTTGTTATAATTTAAATAAAACAAATAAATTGTTTTTTTTAAAAAGCCATTAAAAAAAAAATCACCTTGAGGCCAGTAAGTTGTCAGAAATGAAAATCATTTGTTTGCGGATGCTAGTTTACTTTTTGGAGCCACTGTATGCAGCTTATATGCATATATCATTTGCAGTTTCACATATTACTTAGCATGTATGCACACAACAAACAGAGAAATTATAATATATTGCTTTCAGATACTGTAAAATCATCATATATCTCACTTAATGCTTGTTCCGTTCATACATGATGAAATAATCAGCTTCATCTGCACTCAGTGCTTCTTTGATTATTTCTAAGGCCAAAAACAGGTTCTGAATTGCACGGTTCTCAGTCGTTGTTATTGTTTGCGAACAAGTAGTGGCTTTAAACGTGGCAATGATGCCACAGTCTTAAACTAATATCTCTGCTTGGAAGTTATGGGGTGAGAGGTTGAGATAATAAAAAGCCTGCAGCCTTTTTGAAAGGTAAAAACATTAACACAATATGGCTTTAAATAGATCAAAGTTCATATAAAAAAAAGGTTACACTTTATTTTAAGGTGTCGTTGTTACAGTGTAATTTTATATTTACTGCGTAATATTAAGCAACAATATGTACTTACTATCGGGTTAGGGTAGGATTAGGATTTGGTTGAGGGTTAGTTGCATGTAATTATGCCTAATTTACAGTTAATACTATGGTTAGTACATATAACATATGTAACAAGGACACTGTAAAATAAAGTGTTACAAAAAAAATAAAAAAAGTAAAACACTGGTAAACACTGGTATCATCAATGGCTTTTAAACATCTGCAATGTCCGATTTATGCATGGGATGATCTGTAGTCTCAGTACATATATCTGGTAGTTTGGATTTTTTCTTCTCCACCAGCCTGTCAACAAGAACCACAAAAACCCCAGACAAAACAAGGCAGACGCCAGAAAAGTAGAAAGCAGCACCGAAGTCATGAGTCCAGTCCACCAGCCAGCCTGTGACACAGATACACAAAAGAAACATGAGACAGGTATGAGCAGGTATGAGACATAGAGAAAGCCTGCTGTTAGCAGTGTCTGTATCCTCCCTACTAAAGCACCGCCATGAAAACATACGCAAACCTTTTTCTGGAGTGCAAAACACCTCGCAACATAAGATCCTTTATGACATAATAGAGATTAATGGCTGTCAACAAATGCACACCTACTAAATAGGCTCGTCATGCTGTATTTGTTGACCATGAGCTGCGCCATGACGGGTATGAAAGAGAGGCTGTGAGGAATACATGTAACGTGTTTTCAATGGCATCCGCTATAAAACGCTGTATAAAACTCCTATCACTTATAATTTTCCACTGCTCATGTTGTTTGGAGTTTTTTGTCTGCAGAAATGTCGAAGATGTTTTTGCAGGGTTTCGAAATCCAAAAACACATTAAATAACAGCACAAACAACTGAAGAGATGCATGTCTGTCCCTTACAGCCTCGCTTTCATTCAAAGATGGCACTGCTGTGAATAAGGTCTATAGTGAGGTACACTATAGGAGAGGTACAATTATTACACTTATTTAACCAATTTAACTTTAAGATTGTTTTTGGTTCAGAAAGATTATGCAGGAAAATTGGCAAACAGACTTATGTTCACATTTGATCAAATGTCAAAATGTATCTACTGTACACAATGCAAAATGAAGATTTGCATAAAAAGCACAGTATGTCTGTCTCTGTTTAAACAGTCAAAATATGAAAACTTGAGAGGGGGCCACTATTTAAATAATATTATTCACATAAATTAAAAAATAAAATAAAAAAAAGACCAATTTAGACCAACTTAAATATGAAATTTTACAAATCTGACATGTGCCGATAATAGAGGCATACATACAGTAGTCGACATTTGAAGTGGATCAAAACCTTTCATCAAAGTTATACTTTGAACAATACCTGTTCTTGTCTTAGGACAAGTTTGATGAACTTTTTTGATCCACTTCAAATGTTGACTACTGTACTTGCTCTGACAATGATTCAATTTCATGATGATTTGTACTACATTCATTATCATGAAATTTGTTCACAATCAGATTTGATTCAGATCATTAGATTTACATTTATGCATTTAGCAGGCACTTTTATTCAAAGTGACTTGCAAAAGAAGAATTATTTTGTTATGAATTATTTTTAAAATAGGCTGAAGTCACAAACTGACAAAAACACTACAGCAGGTGTAACATTCATGTTTTTTTTTATGTTTTTTTTAAAACAATTTTTAAAGAAATATATATATATATATATATAAAATACAGGTATTATTCTAATACTTATAATAAATTATTAAACTCGCAATGCATTAATGAATTTTAACACCTTTAATACATAAAATAAGCAAATAACTTCTAAATAATGAAAGTAAATAAATGATGGTTAAATTATTGAAAGGTCAAAGTTCACAAAAAGGAAAAGAAAACTCTGCCATCATTTACTCGCCCTCATGTCATTCCAAACCTTCTTTCATTCTTCTGTATGACTTTCTATATCTTCTTTTATGTTCCACAGAAGAAATAATGACAGAATTTTTGGGAGAACAATCCCTTTTAAAAACTAATATTGTTGAAATGTCTAAACAGACAACAGTCCATGTGACTACAGAGGTTCAACCTTAATGTTATAAAGCTACAAGAATATTTTGTGTGCTCAAAAAACCCCAAAATAGCGACTTTATTCAATTTCTTCTCTTCCGTGTCAGTCTCTGAAGCTATTCACGTTGTAAAGTTGTTATTTTGGGGGGGTTTGCGTACAAATGGGATTCTCGTCGCTTCATAACATTAAGGTTACCTTTCCTGTCCTTGAAAGTGGTAATAACGTTGCAGTCAATGGGGGGTTCAGAAAGCTCTCGGATGTCATCAAAAAATATCTTCATTTGTGTTCTGAAGATGAACTAAGGTCTTACAGCTTTGGAACGACATGAGGGTGAGTAATGAATGACAGATTTTTCATTTTTGGGTGAACTAACCCTTTAAAGACAAGCACTGACCTGCAGCAGGTGGACCCACAAATCCCCCAGAGCTCCGGAACAGCATGAAGAGCCCTAGAGAGCTATCAAACCCATCCAGTCCAACAATATCCACGATACTCGTCACATGGATGGCCACCACACAGCCGAACAGGAAGCCATAGAACGAGCAGAAGACCAGGATGGTCCAGTAGCTCTGTGCAATGGGCAGCAGGAACAGCACCACCCCCAGTGCAGTGACCACCATAGTCAACAGCTGCAGGTTTCTCACGAGCCGCAGGTTAGCCAGCCAACCGCACGCCAGTCTGCCAAACAGGTCCGCCAATGCCAGCACTGACAGAACGGAGGCGGCCCAGTACTGCCCCATGCCCAAACTGTTGGCATACGGCACCAGAAACAAAGGTGGGATGAAGAAACCCGCCGCAGCCAAGATGGCAAACCCAATATATAGCAGCAGCTCAGGCCTCTGAATGAGATCCCACTGGAATGTGCCTTTTCTTGATGTCCTGCTTTCATCTTTTAAGTCCAGCACAAGTTTGCCTTGGATAGAGGTTTGTGCAGCTTGAAGGGGCTTCATCAGAGCACCACACACACACAGATTCAGCTGAAGACCGCCGATGATGAGTAGAGACCCCTGCCATGAATAGCTGTTGATAAGCCACTGGAAAAATGGGCTGAACCCCATTGCAAAGACACACTCTCCAGAACTAGCAATCGAATAGGCAATGGGGCGCCAGCGTTTGAAGTAATGGCTGACCATGCTGTTGGCTGGAATCCAAGAAAATGAGACTCCAAGTCCTAGATCACATACACACAAAAACACACTCAAATTAAATTATCACTAGACATTTATGGAGGATTGTAAATAAATCAGTAGACAAAGATTTAACCATTTAATTTAGTTAAATGTAAAAAAAACCAAAAAACATTATGTCATGTTAAAATGCAAATTATTATTATTCATACATATAATGTATGACTTTATTACTACATCTATAACATTTAAACTTATTTATTATTTAAATGGTTTTAAATAAATCTGTTTATTTGACAATTATAGTACTTTTTTTTACACAAACAATCAAAAGTTTGGGGTCGGTCCGATTATTTTAATGTTTTTGAAAGGTCTCTTATGCTCACCAAGGCTGTGTTTATTTAAAAAATACAGTAAAAAAAAAACAAAAAAAACTTATATATATATATATAAATGATTTTCAGCATCATTACTCCAGTCTTCAGTGTCACATGATCCTTCAGAAATCATTCTAATATGCTGATTTGCTGCTCAAAAAACATTTCATATCATTATCAATGTTGAAAACAGTTGTACTGCTCAATATTTTTGTGGAAACCATGATACATTTTTTAAAGATTCTGTGATGTAGAAACTTCAAAAGAACTGCATTTATTGAAATAGAACATTTTGGTAACAATGTAAATGTTTTTACTGTCACTTTTGATCAATGTAATACTTCCTTGCTAAATAAAAGTATTAATTCTAATAAAAAATCTTACCGACACAAAACTTTTGAATGGTAGTATAAATAAACTCTTTACAATGACACTTTACAAATTGACTGTTTACGTAAATGTTTAAATGTTATAGATGTAATAATAAAATAATACATTATATACATGAATAATAACTTGCATTTAAACATGATTTATCAATTTACATTTAACTATTTTAACAAAAAATATTGATCATTTTATTTGTCAAAATGGCCCTTGCATACCGTATTTCTTTCATACTGTAGAAGACTAAGTAAATACTGTGTACATCAATGTTTATTTCTAGATTAGTGTCTCTTACCCTCACCTAGTTTGTTTACAGACTTAGTGCATATAACACATAGCCTACTACTTCAGTCTATCCTATACTGTACATCAAATGGTATATATTTAAACATGGTAACAGTGCACAACATTCATCACATAAAACAGTGGTGTACCTGAGTCTGACCATGACCTACTGCCATCATCCTTAGACCATCTTATAAGCCGAAAACAGAAGGCATTGCATTGTGAAACAGTAGTGAACTATGGTTTGGTTTTTGGGTAATGTAAGAAAATGCGCATATTATGCACAGTTTGGATAATGCATGTATCTTCATTTTGCAGAATTAATATAACACTACACTCTTAGAAATAAAGGTTCAATGGAGTTCTATATAGAACCCTAGGGTTTTTGATGAAGTTTTAAAGAACCCTTTATGCCAAAAAGATTCTATATACTGAGGTCTTAAATGATTGCATAAACCTTCCATGTTTAATGAGTTATTTAAAAAAAATTAGTGATAAAGTATGTTTATGAGCAGTTAATTCATAAAATTGAATTAAAATAAAAAATGTATTAAAACAAAATCCATAAAATGATCCCCTTATGGGAAACCCTAAAAGGTTCTACAGTATATAAAGCACCTGACGGAACCCTGTAAGGTTTGTGGTGGATTTTTAATAGATAAAATAGTAAACTATATATTAAACTAACCATGTCTCTAACATCTAACCTTACTTCCTTTTTCAGGCCTAACATGATAACACTTTGAAACAAAATGTATTAAAACGTTCTGTCCTGTGTTTTTGAATGTTGTATGTTGTGTTGCCATACCCCTTTTACTTTGGTTGTGTGAGTGTATAAATAACAAATTTGGGAATTGAAACTAGACTGATGACTAAATTTGAACATTGTGATTAACAATGAAGTAATCATTAAAACAAAGTTTGCTTTACCTGGTAACAGAAGGGTTTGTCTATGAAAACCAATCAAATTGTGGGGAAATTATGTAAATAATGCAGCATGACATTTTTGTCATACCTCCCTATTCTATAAAAACTGTTGTATTCGAGTTAGCTGGAGGGATTCTCAGTGGAATTTGTCTGAGATCCTCCAGCCTTGCTTCTTCTTGGGGGAGATTCTCTGAGAACTGCTCGAGAGATCCTCCGGCCATAATTAAAGCATTTAAAGGACATTTGCTAAGGTCTGTTTGTCAATTATTCCTGCGCAGGAAGAAAGCTAGTTAGGGAAGCTTGCCATATTATGTCTCCATTGACTTCCATTAATTTTTAATTACGGAGCAATTGAATTGTTACTAGTAAGAATTACAATTAGAGAGCTCTCTAATTCAATTATTACTAGTAACAATTACAATTAGAGAGCTCTCTAATTAAATTCTTACTAGTAAAAATATGAATTAAAAGATATGTATAATTGCAGAGCTCTGTAATTGAATTAAAGAGCTCTGCAATTACATTCTTACTAGTAACAACTGAATTAGAGAGCTCTCTAATTGGAATTGTTACTAGTAATAATTGGATTAGAGAGCTCTCTATTTAAATTGTTACTAGTAAGAATTGAATTAAAGAGCTCTGCAATTGCATTCTTACTAGTAACAATTCAATTGTACAGCTCCGTAATTAAAAATGAATGGAAGTCAATGGAGACATATGACTTGTAAAAATTCATTTGTAGAGCTCTCTAATTGGAATTGTTACTAGTAAGAACTGAATTAGAGAGCTCTGTAATTGTAATTCTTACTAGTAGTAATTGAATTGGAGAGCTCTCTAATTGTAATTGCTACTAGTAAGAATTGAATTGTAGAGCTCTCTAATTGAATTCTTACTAGTAAAAATGCAATTACGACGAGTAACGCTGGGTACAATTTAAGCTAAAACGGCTTGCCATAGACTATATATTAAGCGTCGATTGGAGACGGCCCAGGTATTTATTAAGCGTCGATTGGAGACGTTAGGGATCGTCGATTGGAGACGTCCCCGGTAGACTTAGGTCAGATGAGATAGGACTTAGTTAGGATTAGGGAAAAATCTACGACAGGTTCTATATAGAATCTTTTCTTCTTAGAGTGTGTGATAGCATGTTGCCTTAATGTAATGTTAATGTTGCCACTGTTACACACTACAAAGACTTTTGCTCCGATTTGCAGTCTAGAGGAGAATAGTTGTCAAACGTCAGAGTGTAACACAGACTTTTTCAGCTTCAGACTATAAATCCATCCTGTCGGAGGATATCAAACTAGATATCAAAAACGATTTTAGAGCACAATTTAGTTTCACCCGTTTTCATTTCACAAGGTTCATGTTGAGTTTGTTGTGTGCGGAACGACTTTAAATGACTAAATGAGGTTCACATACTATCAGACTTTCGTGTATGATGACCAGTTTTACTCAGCAAGTACCTGGTGTTCAATCTGTTAAGATTTTTAAAGTTATGTAGTGTATTCCAGCCTTTATACACGTTAAAAAGAGGATTATGTGCTTAAAATTCCAGCATTACATAATTAAAACTAAACTACATAAAGAGTAAACTAAATTTACCTTGCAGTATACCCACAGACAGATACATCCAAGGCAGACTGAGGCCCAAAGAGGCGATAATCATTCCTGAGGCAGCCAGAAGCCCTCCGACCATGATAACAGTGCGCTGGGACAGGTGCATACTGAGAGCACTGGCAAGAGGAGCTAAACAGAGGGAACAAAAAGAAAACACCTCTCACTATGCAGGTCTGGTGCTTACTTGGGTGTGATCATGAAATGTCAGTTTAAAACGTTTTTTTTTTTAAATAGTGGTTCTGAGACAATTCATACAATTTCGGTGGATAACAATAAGGGAAAAAAAATTCTCACCTCCCAAATGAAACACAGCAATGGTGGTTGAGGTCATCCATGAGGTAGTACTAGTAAGGACACTGTAGTGATTTTGGATTTCAAGGAAAAACAAGCCAAAGTTCTTGTGAACAGCAGCAGTGAGGCCCATGATGAAGAAGGCCGAGGTCACCACAACCCAGCCATAGCCTCCATCCGGTGGGGTGGACAAATACCTCTCCATGCTGAATCCGACAATCACTTCCCACCTTCTGTAAAAGAATGTTAAATAATTTCAACATAGGCGTATATTGACATTATACTATTATAGTATTTATAAAAAAAAAAATTATATAGTATTTATTTTTACATGATCCATTTTGAGTTCAATTTTATCATATACTTCTGTCCATTTTTTAGGTTATGTAATATTTCCATTTAGCCTTAATTTTTTTCAGTTTAAGTCATTTTCATACTTCGACTTATTTCAGTTAGCTGCAGTGCCAAGGCAACATTTAAAATTATCTTTTAATTCAAGTTTTTTTTTAAGTTTAAGTTTTTCATTAATCAAAATTTCATCAAAAATATACTTTATTTCACTTTTATTTACCAGCTTACCAAAACAATTTAGTCTTCTTTTTTTTGGCCTAAAAACGTCTATAGGATTTTTGAACGTTTTGATATTTTTGTGGACATTTCTTCATTAACATTTCTTCAAACGTGCCAACATTGCCACACGGAGGGATAATCACGAACTCTTGACAAATTAGCTAAAAAGAGGCGTATGCATTTACTATTAGAGTGTTTTACTAGCGAGCAGATCCGACAAACCATTCTGTGATTATCCCTCCACGTGCCATAAGGTTGCTGACCCCTGGTATATACAATTTAAAAAATGCAACAAATTATTTGAAAGAAATTATTTTAGAATGTTGTGATGAATGCATCTCTGTCAGCACTTCTGCAGCCTGTTCCACACAGAGTGTCATTTAGCATGTTGTGACCAAAATAAATAAATAATTGCATTAAACTTTTCCCATAATCCATTGGATGGTCAGGGCACCACAGCAGATGCACACTTAGACAGCTTGTTCCATTCTGGTGGTTCTTGGCCAGGACTTGTGTCTTAGCAAAGTCAGGCCCATTCCATTATTTCATATTGTCTGCCTACTTTGTCCTCGGTCTACATCTCCTTCTTGTACCTTCAATTTCCTTCTTTTGACTGTTACCAGTAGTTGTTCATTTGGCCCAGTACGCAGTATTGCACACTTCCTCGTTGGTCACATGGTCTTTGTAGCTGATGCCCAGAATCTTTAGATTTTTCAGATGTACTGTAGGAATAATCAAATAAATTCCAGCTGTTACACTTCTTCAAAAGTCATTTTAAAAAATGGCAATCAACTCAGCACCAAGAAGCACAAGCAGTAACCAAGACCGACCTAACAGGAACAATCGTTCACAGTGGAAATCTGTAGCAAGTGCCAAAAATCATAAGATCGTGTGCGTCAACAAATTACCCACAATGCCTGCTCAACTGCCCAGCCCTGCTGCGATCACTGACTAAGCCAGTCCTTTATTGCCATTGACTCAGCACCACTAGCAGCAGGCAAACATACTCATGTTACAGTACAGTTCATGACAGCCTTGTCCTTGACTTGTTCCATCACCCATATTAGGCTACAGCTTGACGTATTAAAGAAGCTATCAAACTGTCAGCAACCTCCAGTACAGAACAGCCTGATGTCCTGCAATCCAAAAAGCTGCTAACCACCTACTATGCCATTCATGTGACCATTGTCACCTTTCAAAAACTCTTGCTTCCCCGCTGATAGAATCCTGTCCTAATCCACTCAATTACTGTATGAATCTGTGGTAATGCAGACTGCTCCTATATTATGTAATGTCTATAGGTTTGGGTGTAAGTGTAAATACAGGCACTCCTGAGGTTTACGGGCAAAATTTCCATGTTTCATCATGCGTCTGCACTCCTGTTGTGTACATCCAGCCTGACAGGAACCTGTCTGAATCAGCATATTGCTGCACGTTGAGTCACTGTGTCAAATGTGAACTCATGAAATTGGTAGAACTGCTTTTAGCGATTCCAGATTTCATAGAAGAATTATGCAACAGTGGCAAAATGATGACATTTACAGTGAATTAATTTTATGAAAAATTATAATTTTAACATTTACAACAATGATTAAATCATGCAATAAACTGTTCTGCAGTAATTCACAATCTAGAGAATAACTGCCAATTTTCACTTATCACTATTGTAAACCATTCGTTTTGTATTTAGAAGTGCACTGGAATTACACGACACTATTGAAAAATCACAGGGAAAAAAATCCATAAGCTCCATATTAATATAACAGGACACAAAGTGAGTTATTTGATCTTTTTTTCGCTGTAGTGGACACATTAAAACCCACACTGACCTACATTCAGACCAGTGTTTTTTTTATTATCTACTACTAACCCAGCAAACACAATGTTCCCCTAACTTTAGTATTTGGTTCCTGTTTGGTCATTTTTTGGGGGGAACCAAATAACGTTTTTTTTATTTTATTTTTTAATAAAATAACATTTAATTGCAGGGATTATAATAATATTACAATAATTTGTTACATTTTGTTCTTTTCTCTGCATTCAAAGAGCTTTATATGGAAGGGGAAACCTCCTCAACCACCACCAATGTGCAGCATCCACCTGGATGACATGACGGCAGCCATATTGTGCCAGAACGCCCACCACACACCAGCTTATTGGTGGAGAGAAGACAATCAGTCTATATGGGGATGATTAGGAGGACAATAGGAAAATTTGGCCAGAATGTCGGAGATACACCCCTACTCTTTTTCGAAAGGATATCCTGGTATTTTGTGAGCCCACATAAGAGTCAGGACCCCGATTTAACGTCTCATCCGAAGGACGGTGGTTTTTGACAGTATAGTGTCCCCATCACTATACTGGGGTGTTAAGACCCACACAGAACAGAGGGTGAGTACCCCCAGCTGGCCTCACTAACACCTCTTCCAGCAGTAACAGTTTTACCAGTTTTACAGGAGGTCTCCCATCCAGGCTCAAACCTGCTCAGCTTCAGTGGGTAACCAGTCTTTGACTACAGGGTGATAGCTGCTATAACCTAAAAATAACTCATACAGAATGTTCCCTAATGGTTATTGTTTTATACAAATAATATAATGTTCCTAGAACATTGCAGTAAGGTTATTTTTAAATAACCTAACATTAACTTATACAGAACGTTCCCTAATGGTTATTTTTAGGTTATTATTTTATAACCATGTAACTAACCTGCCAATTAAAACGTCTCAGATGTTTTTGTGTGATGACCTATACAGATCTCTGAAATTAGTTTAGTACAGATTTAATCAAATGAAGCAGAAATGAGATCAATCAAAACATGTTATAATGATCAGATAAATACAACTTTGTGTTAAGGTTTAAGCATGTGAAAAGCACAGTGAAAAAAAGCACATCATAAATTTGTGGGTTTATTTATATCTTCATTTACTACGCGCACTATTTAAAAAATAACGGTAATTTCGTTTTATTGGCTGCCTGACATTCGTTTATCGATCTCTTTATTAAATAAATGAGCAATAATCACACAGCAGAATCTGATTGGCTGAGAGCCTTTTTTTCCAGCCATACGATATTCTATGACATTTCTTAATACCAAGTACGGCATATAAAATAACATTATTTATTGAACAGCCTTTAATTGAAATGTTCAATTAATCTTTAATATTTGGCCACTTTTTTCTTTTTTACGATAAAAGCATTAAGTTCAATGCGGAGCGAGGGTTTAAACTTTTATTTTGAAATCACGATGAAAAAGATCGCACTTAAGTGTGTGTTAGTCCTGTGTTAGTGTAGGTTTGTAAATGATAGCACTATGCTATGCTATATTATGATTTTTAAATTGTTTTAATATATCGTGCAGCCTTAGAAAACAATCTAATAATGCGATTCATGGATTCTTTTTTTTTTCGGTTCATGGATTCTCGTATGTGGAATCAATACATCCTCCATACCCACGCGGGTGTGCTTGGATGATTACTACAGCGGGGTAATGATATCAGAGTAAAGCGGTTAGGGGAACGTTCTAGTAATGTTAGAATAACGTTAGGGGAACTTTAAAATGACGTTAGAATAACGTTCTACAATAAGAAAACGTAAAGAACGTTCTGGGAACCAAAACATGGTCTGGGAATACAGTTTTTATTAATATTTTAAATTAGTTTTTATTTTTTATATTTTCCATTTTAATTAAAGTTTTAGTAAATTTGTTGTGTATTTTTGTCCTTTGTATTAGTTTTTTGGTCTATATTTCATTTGTATTTCAGTTTTAGTTATTTTAGCACATCATGTTTAACTAAACGAAAATGAGAAATGTTTCATTGGTAATTAGCTGAAATATATATATATTTAATATATATTCAGTTAACGTTTATTTCATTCAAATAACGAAAATGTTTTTTATGGTTTACGATAACTAACCAATTCAGACAAGAGTGAATGAAGGTATTCAACTGAAAAATTAAACAAGAGTATTCTTCATGAATATAAGGTCGCACCAGTGTAGCCAACATAAATTGACATACAAAAATAAACCCAAATATTCATTGCATGGAGTAATAGTGAACAAGCGTACGCGCGTCCCCTACATATTGTTTATACTGTATTACATCTTATTCCGAAGTGTAACTATGTAGATCGTTGCTGCTTTTCTTTGCAAGATAATTCTCCATAAAGGATTAATGATGTAGGCTACGTCCTTGTACGTCAGCGTTTTGAAATAAAATCTGCTCTACAAATGGTTGGTAGGGAAATTACTTACACCAATGGTGCGACCGCACTCTTCTCCTCTCCTGTACTTTGTCAGGTCCTCTTCATGTTGTTCATCGCAGTCTGTAACACAATAGTAGCAGCAGTGTGTGATGCTGCCACTGATGTGAGCGGATCTCTATTTATAAACTCGCATGGCACTGGCCACGCCCCTGCTCAACACGCTTCCATGGCAAGCCGGCTGAGCATTTATTCCTTAAAGGCGGCATGAAATGGAAGTTTCGATACAATTTTCTTCCTTGTTTGTGCTGTAGCCTATATCCGAGTGAACTGGCTTCTCGAACAAGAAAAAATTTAATGAAAAATGATTTTGTCAGTCTGGAATTTATTGGATTGTTGTTGTTTGCTAATTGTTGCAATCATTGTTGATCTCATGTGAGTGAATGGTTGTCCTGCCCTCACGCCAGTAAACACTTGATCAGAGAATAGATGTCCTTGCAAGTGGGAGGCAGGGGTGCCCTAAGAAAACCAAAGGATCTGGGCTACAGCATTACGGTAGGCCCCCTACCCCAGATAAAACTTTTTTTTTTTTTTTTTTTTTAAGCTTCCTGACAATTATTTATGTGGAAATCTTGTTGAGAAGAAAACACTGTAGGCTACTTACTCAAACACCAGTTCTCTATTTACCCTTGCATGATTACAGTGATGATATAGGCTATTCATTTTTGTAGCATTTATTGTAAATTTTTTGGGGAATTTGATCATTTTCCACGGCACACATAGTTGGGAAACACTATAGCCTACATTATTATAGGCATTATACGGAGGTAGGCTAATATGAAAAGAAAATGCCATCAAAACTTTTCTGACTAAAATGCGAGTTTACAGCTCCATGATATAAATAACATAAATGATGTAAAATATTTATTATTCATTAGCAGTAGATCAAAATAATCACATGGCATAAATGTGTGCTATTTGATGAAGAAAAGGTTGCGTTTTCAAGCCACCAAAACGCAGTTGTCGTGTAAATGAACGGTCAAAACACATTAAAAGTCTTCCGTTTTTAGTTGAAATTGTCGTGTAAATGGCCCCTGAAAGTATTCTCTAATTTTGACCAGAGTTCTTTTTCAATTTTCTCATTCAAATTTTATATTCTGTGCTTCAGAATATATTTAACTTGTGAAATATGCTAAAAACTGCTCAAATTTAACAACCTAGCATTGGATTAATGCTGCGTTCACACCAGTCTCGAGATGACAACACGTGACATTATATTCGGACCAGTTCACATACTCGGACTGGGAGTCATGCATTGCATTTGTATGACACCATTATCAATGCCTAAATGAATCTGTAGTGGTCAGGCTGTACAGCTGTCACGTGGTCCAAGTAGGAGCTCTCAGAAAAATCTTAGAAGCTGTAATTACAAGCTCTATGGGGACATGAATGCTTTTTTAAAATCACGTATATTGCGATAATTATGACATGGTGTGACTGTGAACGCACCTGGGGACATGAATGCTTTTTACAAGTTTAAATCACGTTGTCAGGTTGTCAAAATATTATGGTATTGGGGACATGGCTCAAGATGCTGGAAGACACATGGCTCAAGATGCTGGAAGAAACCTACCTGCAAATCTACAGTACTGTGAAGTTTTTGGGCACTTGTGTAAAAATGCTGTAAAGTGAGGATGCTTTCAAAAATAATGTCATAAATAGATTTTATTGATCAGTTAACGTCTATTAACTAAATCAAATCAATATTTGGTGTGACCACCCTTTGTGTTTAAAACAGCTTTTGTCCAGGTAAAATAGCACATAGTTTTTCAGGTAACTTTGCAGGTCGGTTTCTTCAAGCGTCTTGGAAACGTTGCCACAGTTCTTCTGGATTTAGTCTCAGTTTTTTCTGTTTCTTCATGTAATCTTAGACAGACTCGATGATGATGAGATCAGATCATACCGGCTGTTGTCAGAGTCCTTGTGCACACAAATATCTCTCTAATATATTAATGGCAAGAGGAATGTTGGGAAATGTAAAATGATATTTCCTACACTACAGCAAAAGATATAAATAATGCTTAAAACATACATAAGACTTTTGCACAGTACTATATATATATAGACCCTTTCCAAAAAATTAGAATATCATGGAAAAGTTTATTTATTTCCATAATTCCATTCAAAACGTTAAACTTTCATAGATTATAGATTCAGGGCCCACAACTTAAACAATTTCAACAGTATTTAGTTGTTTATTTGTACATAATTTGGGCTTCCAGCTCATAAAACCCACGAAAACAGGATTTCAAAAAATTTGAATATTACATGAAATCACACAGTAATTACACAGTAATACCATGGTCATTGAACCAGGTTTTGGTTATTTTGGCAGTGTGGGCAGGTGCAAATCCTGCTGGAAAATGAAGTCAGCATCTCCATAAAGCTTGTCTGCTGAAGGAAGCATGAAGTGCTCTGAAAATGTCCTGGTAGACGACTGTGTTGAGTGGACCAACACCAGCCGATGACATGGCTCCCCAAACCAACACAGACTGTGGAAACTTCACACTGGACTTCAAGCATCTTGGATTGTGTGCCTCTCCATTCTTCCTCCAGACTCTGGGACCTTGGTTTCCAAATGAGATGCAAAATTTGCTCTCATCAGAAAAGAGGACTTTGGTCCACTGTGCTTTATTAAATCCAGAGTCAACGCAGCCGTCTACCAGGACATTTTCAGAGCACTTCATGCTTCCTTCATTTTCCAGCAGGATTTGCACCTGCCCACACTGCCAAAAGAACCAAAACCTGGTTCAATGACCATGGTATCACTGTGTAATTACTGTGTGATTTCATGTAATATTCAAATTTTTTGAATTCCTGTTTTCGTTTTCAACTAAATACTTGAAATCGTTTAAGTTGTGGGCCCGGAATCTATAATCTATGGAAGTTTAACGTTTTGAATGGAATTATGGAAATAAATAAACTTTTCCATGATATTCTAATATTTTGGAAAGAGTCTGTATATATATATATATATATAAAAATCTATGATATGTCTTTCTACAAAGCACCAGAAAATGGACATTGGATTAAATATATAAATGTCCATGAATGTAAGATATGGTAGGGTTTGTGCAAAATGTTTTCTGGGACCTTTTAAGGATCAAATCCAGTGGGCAATGTTTTTTTTTTTTTTTGTCTTGGTATGCTTTTTTTTTGTATTCACTGCCATTACTTTGCCCGACTGATGGCCATAAATGTGGCAGATGAGTAAAGTCACATGACTGAAACAGATGAATAATTTAGTTTAAGGAATAAAAGGCATGCCATACTTATGTCCATTCTCTCATGCACTTTCATCAAAATACTTATTTCACTAATGCATAGGAATGTATAAAGGAATGTTATTCCACACCCATTTCTCTGAAACATGAGTTGGTTGTCAACATGTTGCAATCAATATCTGTAACAATCTCAATCTGTATAACACAAATATATAATACGAGTTAACAGAGGTCTTGTAAATTTGAAAGAACAGATCAATTACTGTACATCAATGAAGTCTTCTGCACTGTCCTGAATTACTGAGAAGACACTGTCAGCATATCAACGGTTGCTTCAATAAAGCAAAACTCTGCATTGTGAATGCCATGGTTACCATAAAAATGTGAACTAAATAGTGAGAGCCTAATCCAAGCTGGTTTCAGGACCAAAATCAGGGCATTTGGGAACTGCAGAGAAACTGCCATCATAATCCAAATCAAATTGTGATTTTATAAGCAAAGTGAATCATGATGAAAATGCATCCTAATATCTGTACTTAAGTTATTCAAATAAGACACAATGTGAACGCCAGAATTTCAGCGATACAACTAAAAAGTCGTTCTCACTTTGGATTGTGGGAAACGACTGAACTGTTTACATTTCAGTAAACAATCAAAGGACAAAGCAAAGCAGAATGTTTGGCTTACAGGCCAATGCTGCTTATGTTAACAAGCTTCAATTGTCACAAAATAGTCACTGAGTAGTGTACTCAGATCAGTTTCATTCTTTCAAATTGGTCCAATAACACAAGGGTCAGTCGGTGTGGTGAAAACTGGTACCAGCCAGCGGTAAGAGGATAATGTCAAGTCTATGTTTGACACCCCACACTGTTGCCATTCCAAAGCTCCAGGGGCATGACGGATCAGAATACACAAACCGCATGTTCTTTCTTCAAGTAAATATCACACTGTTTGAGGACAAAAAACAAAAATGTATTTCTATAGTCTATCCATAGAATCCCTTGAATAATTGTGAATAGCAGTTTGACCGACTGTGGCGCTGAAGAGCAATACGTTAGCGCGTACTCCACATGTCCATTGCTTTACAAAGAGGTTAATGGGGAATATACCACTGGGGAATGGCTCATTAGCGGCTACTTTGGGCTGTAGCGATGACTGAAACACATTAGCATTTTTTATTCAAAGAAAAACAATAGACTTACAATAGCAAGATCTTTTATATCTTTTCAATCAGATACCAACTGCATTACAACAAACAACCAATAAACAATTATATATTTTTTTAAATCTTAATTTACATGACGCTGCTTCCAAACAATTCATTTCATTTTTATAAAATTATAAAATCATCTTTATATATGTACATACAAACACTTGGATGTAAAAATGCACAGCTTTTGCATTTCTTAATAAAACGATTCATTCATTTATACCATCGCTGATAGAGGGGCGCATGCCAGCACTGCTAGCAAAAGAGAAACCCATTCTTGATATAAATGACGTTAATTGTTCAGACAGAAGATGAGGTGATCAAGTCCTGGGGTTAGATCTGCCGTAATGGCACAAAGAAGGATTTTAAGACAGCGGACAGGGCCAGAGGACAGACTCAAAGCTGGATATCTGGGTGGCAGCGGTGAGCGAGTGAAGCTTCTCCCTTAAAACTCAGGCACTTGGGTATATCGGTCTGAATCGCTACCGTCCCGGATCAGGTCTACACGGAGAGCGAGCTCCTTGAAGGTTGGCCGAAGACTGAGATCGTTATCCCAGCATTCCTGCATGATCTCGCACATCTAAAAGAATTCAAAAAGTCAGTGTTTAACAAGAGCTGATTTACAAAGACCTGTTTTTGACCTGAATTATTTATCATTTACACAATTATACACTACCATTCAAAAGCTTGGGGTCAGTGAGATTCTTTTTATGTTTTAAAATAAGTCTCTTATGCTCTGCATTTATTTGATCAAAAATACAATAAAACAGTAATATTGTGAAATACTATTACAATTTAAATGACTGTGTTCTATTGTAATATATTGTAAAATGTAATTTATTCCTGTGATCAAAGCTGAACTCAGTGTCACATGATCCTTCAGAAATCATTATAATAGAACCTTTTCACGGACTGTGATGACATGTTTCCACAGTTTTTAATATTACATTTAAAAAAAAAATGTAATACAGTATTCTTTATTTCAAATTCTGATTTTAGTAATATAATGAATGAGGTAGAAAGAGATCAGATAACTTGATTATCAACCTATTTTCACTCGCATTTTATTACTACTAAATCATTTGTCATCTAATCACTCACTATTTTTCCTAAATTACCCCCTCTCATATCATGATTTGCTTCTCCTGTATGCATGGTTATTTCCAACTCTTCTTAATGTGTAGCTATCCTAATTGACCTGTGCCTGATTATTATTATTTTTTTATATTCTGTAAAAGAGATCTAACTTTTTAATGTATGATACTGTTGTATTATACTGGCATAAGTTGTTGCATCTCAAGTAAAACATTTAAATAATAATGATTTTAATACAGTTGTGTTGTAATGTGTTCTGAGATCTGGTACCTCTGAGGGACAGTCCATAGGTTGGGGTAAACGGTTTCCTCTTTTCAAGAGTTCAATGAGATGATAGACTATCGTTTGTCCCTGTTTGTCACCTCCCATCATACTCAGGAAAACCTGAACACAACAAAATAGAGCTTCTTATTTAACAGTTACTCTGTGCAGTGCCCAAAGCAATTCAAAACAAGCAACTATTAAATGTTGCCCTTACTGTGAATGCAGCATGTCCAGAGAACAAAACAAGAAATGTCAAAGAACAGCTGTGATACTTACTGTAGGTGGGCTACAGAGCTTGTCGCTGTATGTAAAGAGTTCATACAGAACCACTCCAAAACTCCAGATGTCTGACGCTACTGAGAACTTACTCTCAGTAAGAGACTCGGGCGCATACCTGTCACAACAAACCTATTTTTTAGACATGTTGTTCTAAACCCCTATGATTCACTTTCCTCTGCTTCCATCATTTGTGTCCCAACGAAACATGAAAGTCATACAGGTTTGAATGAAAAACAAACATACCAGAATATTGGACTCTCTCCAGGTTCCTTAACCTTGTAGTACTCTTTGTCCTGAGGTAAAACCTTGGTCAAGCCAAAGTCACCAATCTTCACCCTGAACTCACTCTCCACTAGGATGTTTCGTGTGGCCAGGTCTCTGTGAATGTACCGCTTTGTCGCAAGGTATTCCATTCCCTGTAGAGACATAAAGCAGACGTGACAATTTCAGGAGATTCAACATTGTTGTGGAATAAGATAATGTAAAAAAGGGAAAAACAGTGAAGAGACTTTTTGTTTGAAATGAAGAGAAAGAAAGAGGAGGCTTACAGAACAAAATTAGTAGAGACGCATGATAATAAGACTAGGGTTGGGTATCGTTTGAATTTGAACAATTCCAATTACGATTCTTATCAATTCCTAATTTCGATTTTGATAAGGTAAAAAAAACAAAAACATAGATATCATTCACGTTTATTTTAAGTCTTATTGCAAAACATTTTATTGTAGCTGAAAACCATGAACAAAAACCAACAGGCTAAAGAAACACTAACACAAGGAACTTTTACCCATGGTTTAAAAATACCATAGCAAAAACAACAAGCAGAACTAATATACATTTCAAGAATATACGAAAAAAATGCTGTTTTATAAGAGAAGTCACAGACAATTGTGCAACAGGTATGATTTTAGTTTAAGGCACTTCTCATTCATTTCTATTTTTTAATCAGGTTTGGAGCTAAACTCGGTCCTTCGAGAGCCACTTTCCTGCAGAGTTGAGAACCCCTGGTTTAGAGCTTGGCGTAACTACAAAAGTGTATATTCACTATAAAAATGCATATGGAATCTTAAGATTTTAATCACACAAGTCTATAAATCGCACTTTTTCATATATGGGTTTTTTAAGACAAAGGGAATCCTGGTTCTTCAAAGATTTAGCCAATGAAAGTTCTTAAAAAGAGCTTGTGTAAATCTTGTTCGATCCTCAAACTGTCAGTTAACCTGATAACTCGGGCCTGATAACCTCTATCTTGACTGAATGAACTGAAGTTCCGCAGCAGCCGGACAGTAGCTGAATGAAGTTTTGCAAGGGTAAACAAAGATCTTGTTGTTTGAATAAGTCCTAAACACTGTCTATAAAGGCTCATATTTTATTTATTTGATGTCTGACTGACATGTGGGACCTGACCTGAGAGAGAGGTCTAGCATTTGCTAGTCATAGCCAATACATAGCCTACACTTAAATAGCCTGTGCATAGGCATTTCATAGCATTTCATCTTTTATAAAATGAGATTTTGGCTAAAAGTATTTTACAACAGGAAAAACTGAGCGCCCATATAGGTACAACAAACTAGTTTGTAACCTGTTGATGAAAATGTAATGTGATGTCGCTGGCGCAGTTTTAATGACGGACAAAATGCACATTTGCTGTCATTCGCTGGTCAAAAACCATGTAACTGCTTTTAAGTTACACTTTTGTAAAATGTTAACAATATATTGATAAGTAATACAACAACATAGCCTATAATTTGTTTTTACCATCGGAAAATCATAAGCACAGGTGCGCCCCTGATAACCTCTATCTTGTTTCGTACTGGAACTTACACAAAGCGACTGAGTGATCGTCACCTCGGTAACATATATTTCTAAGAAATTTCTTCTTGGATTTATGATTGCTGATACACTTTTACATTTAATCATGTTATGGTAATAATATTAAACTATGGTTAATTCAAGGCTGTTAATATGCACGTATACGCTATCTAGCTAATTTCTGAATCTATAGTAGGCCTATTCTATACTCTCCGCTCGTCTTCACACACTGTAAAAAATGTCTAACCTCTCCAAGTCAAAATTTTCTAGTGACTGGTCACATCTAAATTTTTTAATTGGCCCAAGTGCAATTCTTGTTGCAATAGTCTGTTAACATTGGCTCAATGAGAAATAATACGTCAGACTAATTGAAAAATTTAGATGTTATCAGTCACTAGCAATTTTTCACTTGGGGATGTAATTTTTTTTTACAGTGCATGTATAAATGTGTTAAAACAAAAAAAGTTTTTTTTAGGGCCAAAGAAGCCCTGAAACCCTGTATATCTATATTATTATTATTATTATTATTATTATTATAATTGTTATTAATAGTGAATAAATCTAAAACTTTTATGTAGGCTTACTAAATAATCTTAATATAAAAAAAATATTTAAAAATAGGGAGGGGGTGCCCCTTTTCAGTTTCAACACATGCCCCTCAAATGGTCTGTGCACGGCCCTGATAAGAAGAAAGGTATTTATTACCTTGCATATTTGAGATGCATAATGCACAAGTTTCTTGTGGTCAATCCTGTCTCTGTTCTTGTTGAGATAGTCTCGTAGACTTCCATAAGGCAGGTACTCCATAATCAGTCGAAGGTTTCTCCTTCCTGAGAGAACAAGACATTACGATAGACAGAGCATGCAATAAGACAAAAGCACAGTTCTTCAATGTGGTAAAAATTTGTCAAGAAACAATGGAGAGCGCTCAATAACTAGATGCACACGGCTTTAAAAATGATGCACTCGTTTGGGGGTTCTCTTCTGGTTCGGATTCTAATCTCTTTGAGACAAGAGCTGGGTTTGGTGCATTTATGGAAGTAAAACATTAATTTGCAATGCAGGATAATGCAACATACCAAATGTTTTAAGCATTATCTAATCAGTCTGACCAAGATGATTCAAGCACTTCTAGACAGATGCAATAAGTTTTAATATCAAATTACATTAGTTATTAAATTTGCAACTAAATGAAAGCGTAAATTAAAACTAAATGAGAGCCTATACATTGTTGATTGGATGGAGACCGATCTAAATGCAAGCTTGTGGAAGAAGTAATTTCACCAGAACATATTTTGATTAAAAAAATGGCAAGGTTTAAAAATAAAGCATATACATGGATAAATGGTTAAAAATAAAATCAATAACATGCATTAAAAAAATTGATGGGGCGAATTTTCATTTCATACTTTATGTTTGAACTGGACAGCCAATTTTCATGGGAACACATGTAATTAGACTGCGATCCTTTATTAATGCTATTATTGTGCTGGTCAGTCAAGAGACTGATGGTCTCACAACACCTTAATTTTATCTTCGAGTATTATTAATATTAATCAAAATATGGCCTTATAATGCTCAGTTACTGCCACTCAAAGAAATGTCAACTTGATCAATGCTGAAAAAAATTACAGAAATGTAAATTTTCTGGTTCATTGGTGATCTCAGGTGGTAAATGACCTAAATACCACTTGTTTTAATTTCTATGCATTACTTGTCTGGAATCAAACTTTGATTTGAAGTAGTTGAACCAAGTGTAACAGCACATGCCAATGCATCTGCCAGCACTGCACTATTATTCATAATCATCAAGCAATGTCAATTTAGCCAATCGTAAAAAAATCTGATCTTTTACTGACTCAATCAACACGTAAGGGAGTGGAAAACATTGGCAGTCACTCAAATTCTGAGTAAATGTTTGGGGTTAAAGATGACGCATCTAAAGCAACAAAAGGTTTCAAAACACTTCATTCGTCCAGTACCTGCACCGTAGCAGACGCCTTTATATTTCACAATGTTCTCATGCTGGAGGGATTTGAGGATCTCGATTTCCCGTTCAAAGTCACGGATGTGTTCAGTGGTGCTGTGTTGCAATTTTTTCACTGCCACCACCTCACCGGTGTTGTCCTGCAGGGGATCATACCTGCACATTTCCACACTGCCAAAATTTCCCTGGAAACAGGAGAAAGGTTAGCACACATTATAATAATATTTTTTTTGACTATTTTCCAAATACTGTGGCAATTGAAGTAGTCATAAAAAATCAAAAAAAATCTGTAGAGCTACACTTGATGCTCCCCTTTAAGCATTAAAGAAATATGAAGCAAATCGACAATTCTTACATAAACAACCATTCAAACGTATAGGGTTGGTAAGATATGTTTACTGATTTTGAAATAATGCTGCACATATTTGATAACAAATGTGACAGTGATGTTGTTAAATATTATTACAATTTAAAATAACTGTTTTATTTTAATATATTTTAAAAAGTAATTTATTCCTGTGATGGCAAAACAATTTTCAGCAGCCATTACTTCAGTCTTCGGCAGCTGCCCTCGACTAAAGATTTTTCTAGTCGACCAGTAGTCATTCAATTAAGCGAGTAGTCGCATAATATACACTAATCGCATGTGTATATTAATGATTCATATAAATCATAATAATGAGCCTTTAATTCTCAAGCGCACACATAAAGCTTGCCAAAGCGTTTTATCATTGGATTAGGTTATTCATTTCCCCCTCTTTCTTTTTTATATTTGTTTTGTTTGTTATTTTGGCCTTTGGGACACCCTGAAGAGATGCTCTTTTTTCACTTGTTATTCCTTAAAGGAGAACTCCGGTCAATTTTAACATTGAGCTCATTTTTTTGTAAATTTGGAGTCCTGTCAGTACAGAGAACAACGACAAAAATCGGTGTTGCCTACACCGTGTTATCCTCATTTTAAAATTTGCACCCTATTGACTTCAATGGGGCCAGTTTTAAATCTGCTTTTAGCCTCTTAACATCCTTGATGTGCCATTACAAGTGCCCAGCCATTGTGAGTGATTCCTTCAGAGTGAACGCGGTGAATCTGACTGCAGTAGATGTGAAAGATATTCATAAAAATGAAGTTAATTCAGCCAGCGCACATACCTGTATTTTCTTCCTGTTTTCGGTCGAAGTCCACAGTAGTCGATTGTCGAGTTCACGCGCATAGGTTTAGTATCTATGATCATGTGCGTGAACTCGACAATCGACTACTGTGGACTTCGGAATTAACTGTGGAATTAACTTCATTTTTATGAATATCTTTCACATCTACTGCAGTCAGATTCACCACGTTCACTATAAAGGAATCACTCACATTGGCTGGGCACTTGTAATGGCACATCAAGGATGTTAAGAGGCTAAAAGCAGATTTAAAACTGGCCCCATTGAAGTCAATAGGGTGCAAATTTTAAAATGAGGATAACACGGTGTAGGCAACACCGATTTTTGTCGTTGTTCTCTGTACTGACAGGACTCCAAATTTACAAAAAAATGAGCTCAATGTTAAAATTAACCGGAGTTCTCCTTTAATAAATGTATTACTGTTTCTGCTTAGATTTGTGTATGTGTTTGATTATCGACCGGAGTGATTCGTTGCTGGGATTCCATAACCACAACCCAACTATTTATTGAGATCAAGACAGCAGAAAGCACATCTTATTTGCTTTATTTAAAAAAAAACCCCACAATGTTTTGTTGTTACTGTGAGCGTACACAAATAAAAGTTTGGAATGATGTATTACTCTTATCTGTATGAGCAAAAATGACGGAGTATTTTAAGTTGACGAAATGCAAGTGATCATGCCGGCGCCTTCACGTAGTGCAATACGAACTTTATACTTCCGCTTCCACACTCCGCACAAATGCATTTATCTAGGTTGTTAGCGCGAGTGAGCAGCCATGTAAAGTTACTACTTACATGTTTCAAATGATAAGCCATATTTGAGGTCGATGGATACTAGGTGAATGTTTCGATTTCCTGCCTGACATACTGTAACTATCACAAGGACCCGCCATTAACGATCTGTCCCTCACAGACTTCCGACACTTTTTAATTGTGGAGATAAAATCTTGGTCGACTAAGCCTCTTCTGGTCGACTAACGATTAGTCAACTATTAGAATGCAGTTATTGTCTTCAGTGTCACATGATCCTCTAGAAATCATTCTAATATGCAGGACTCTTTGATAAAAAGAATGTTAGCATTTCTTTGAAATAGAAATCTTTTTCAACATTATAAATGTCTTGCTGAATAAAATGATAAATTTCTTTGAAAAAAAACAAACAAACAAACATAAAAATCTTACTGCCCCCAAACATTTGAATAGTAGTTTATATATAAAATAAAATGATCTACCTTGCCAAGCTGCTGCAGGAAAATGAGATGTCTCTCCTCAAACTGCACTGGCTCCTCATTCTCAAACGCTCCAGTACTGAATCCAGATGCTCCTGCTCTGCTGGGTAAAATGTCACTCTCCTTCACGATCTCGTAATCTGAGAACACATTTCATCACTCAACATTACACAGCAAGTGCAAGAATGAGCAACAACACAAATAAATTGTGACACATCAAACTGCCAGTGGGACTGGGTGTGTTACATGTGACTGTCCTGACCTGGGCAGAAGAGACTGTTGAGGTCTCGTATGATGGCTCTGAATGAAGGTCTGAACGTTGGCTCGTAGTCCATGCAGCTGTTGATCAGGTTAGCAAGCTCTGTCCACTTGGGAGCAGGTAGTTGGTGATGGTTTTCATAGAACAATTGTTTCTGAATGGAGGATTACAAGAAATGTTCGTCAAGAGGTACGGATTATTTCTTTAACAGCACTTTGTACTAAAACAGGCTTTTCTAATACATATTTACTGTATTAGTATACTGTGGACACAAGTATTGCTTCACCTTGGAACTGTCCATGTTGGCAAGTGGCTTTTCTCCTCCGCTGCAAATCTCCCATAAAGTTGTCCCAAAGCTCCATTTGTCTGAGGCAAGACTCAGGTTTTTCGGATCTAAGATGCATTCAGGGGACACCCAGGGGATTCGCTCCACGAGAACTATAAAAATATTTAAAATTAACTTCAAATGAAATGCAAATATTTAAATCAAATGTGACAACCCATTATCTACATATTAAAGACCATCTGTGGTGAAAATAAAGTTTTTAATGTTTATATGTCTGTGTTTTTAAAAAATATACTTTCATGTGCAAATTCATATTATTGATATGTTATTGATTCAGTATTTTCTCCTGAAAACTGCAAAGAACCAAAGACGGTCTCAAAAACGCAGTTTGAAATCGCCCTTGTTTTTTTAATTCAAAAACATGTTGTAACCATTCCCGTCAACGTGCGGGCGGGCTTTATCATATCATTAACTGCTCTGAAGTAGGTGAGTCTCAAAAGTAGCCAGGTTATACCAGCATATTTTTCTGGTGATATGAAAAATCAGGTAGATTTAGCAATATAGCAGGTGAATATAGCAGCTTGCCATTGTGCCGCGTTTATTACAGTAAAGTTGATTAATGGATCAGGTGTTCTGAGCAGGTGCGAGTGAGTGAAGGCGGGGATAATTTGCATGTTCATTGATCTACATATACTAAATGAAGCAAGGGTGTGGAGTTCTCTTCAAGCTTTTTTTAAGGCATGAATTATTTTCACACAAAAAAATTAAACATAATTTTGGTGATCAAAGATGAGTTTTAAGGGATCAGGCAAATAAACTCCCATTTGGCCTAATTTCATTTAGTCAAATAGAGTTAATTTAATTTAGTAAAAATATAAGCAGTTTAATGTACATGTAAGTGGCTTTCATTTCAAGTTATCATTATATTGGCCATCGGCTATTAAAACAACCCACATTTGTTTACCACACCACTATCTGACAGAATGCTTTTGGACCTTATTAACAACAAATCTTAAAAGGGATAGTTCACCCCAAAATTAAAATTCAGTCATCATTTAAAACACCCTCATATCATTCCAAACTTGTATGACTTTTTGTCTTCTGTGGAATAAAGTCAATGTGTTTTTTGTTGTTTTGGACCCCATTGACTTTCATTGTGTGTACAAAAACAGTTAAAACATTCTTCAAAATATCTTCTTTTGTGTTCCACAGAAGAAAGTCTTACAAGTTTTGAACAATATGAGGGTTAGTAAATGATAACAGAATTTTCATTATTTTCATTTTTGGGTGAACCATTGCTTTAATAAGATGACGTCTGCCCTCTACTGGTCAGTGTGCATGACAACAAGTAAAATATGCTTCTGCTAAAATAGTTCTAGCACTGACATTCTACTTCATGGTATCTATGTGTTGTATAAACAGTGAACTCTGCATTTTGATGAGAAAAATGTCAAATGGCGATGAAAATGCATCAACTGGAGTGAAGAAGAGACCATTTCATTCTTACTTTTATAGACCAAAAAAAAAAACACCTGATAGTATATTCTGTAATGTATAATATGAGGAAGTAGGGCTGTGACGGTGGCAGTTTTTTACCACCGCGGTGGTAATGGACCAACTACCGGCGGTGGTGCGGAGGTTGGGGGGTTGTTTTGAAAGAAAAAAAGAAAAAGAAACAACACACTAAAGCGTGTAAAGCATTAAAATAAATATCAGTAAATACTGGTAACTTAAGTAATATAATAAAGTTGAATCCATTTAAAAAAAAACGTTCGTTTCGAAACCTTTTCTGATATCTTCATGTTTTCCACTTGTAAAAGGTATGAAAAGCGAATTGTATCTTCCACAAGGGCAAGGCATTTAGGCTATGTTTGATATTGCGCTGCCAGAGAAAGCGAAACTAAAAATCACCCGCGCGTGTGAAAAGCGCTTTACAAATAAACTTGACGCGCCTTACCATGTCTAATAACAAGCACAAACTGTGTTAAAAGGAATTTGACGGACAAGTAAAAATGTAGGCTATCTGTCCGACAGCGTTTTTCTACTTTACCACAGTAAAGAATACGAAAATAATAGGCCTAATTAAAAGCGAACCAAGGAAGAAACGTTTATAATCCCCTTCAGAACTGGGTGAGACGCGAGTGACGATATAGAAAAAGAAACAAGAGATTCCATGGAGGGATGAGTCACAATTTTTGAATATTCGATTAGTTGATTTAATTATAGAATATCTAAAAGGGTTGTGCGATTATTCTCTAAAATAAAATCTCCATGTTCTGGTGCTGCTGCGGTGGTGACGCATTAATGTAACCAGATGGTGACGCTGCCAATAACGTACATAACAGCTGTCACAAAGAACCGGCAAAATTAATGATTATGAATGTGTCAAATATAGCCATGAGACATTTGAATTTTTTATTAATAAATTAGTGTTTTCTGTGTCAGTGTCGGGCTGCAAAGATGAAGTTGACGATGCTGACTCGTCATCTTCGCAGTGAACGCGCCTATAGAGAGAGATGCACATTTCATACAGAATTTATAAGCAGATAGGCTTGTCGGTATATTTTCGTTTTGAATTGTTTTGTTTAAAAGTAGACAATTCAAGCTTTCTATATGGAATAATGGAATATTGTTAAATTCGCTGATAATCGGGTGACCAGATCGCAAACCAGAATTCAAAGCCGACAAAGCTTACATTTATGGGCTGACGCACAACTCTCTCATGCGTCATGAATCCAAACTTTTCCATGGCTGCGATGTAACATTTAATTGCTGACCTATTATTTATTTTGTAAACAAAGCTTTGTGCTTCACTCGTGTTATAATATTCATGTAAAACAGTATTTACATACAAAAATTGTTTTGGCGGACCACTGCCGGTGCTACTCAGCCACCGCGGTGGTGCGGTTGTCAAGTTTACCGGCACAGCCCTATGAGGAAGTGCAATGCTAGAGCTTTTATATAAAAAGGTCACGCTCTGCGTTTGGCCAATCAGTGACACTGACGCCACAAATACGCAAATAAGGACAATAACTGAGGGTTTAGGAATGTACAGTGTGAAATGTCATCTTATGAATACCCATGATGAATAGCTAAACACATGTAAATCATGAGCAGTATGATGTGTGAAGCAAGATAAAATATATAGAGGTAATGAAAAGGCGGCTACAGATTCACACAAGTTCTCCAAAGAGCCTTCATGCGGTTCACTCACTCTCTCTGGGCAGCACTGTGATGCCGATGCCAGGGTCACTTAGTTTGATGAATGGAGGGGTTCCCAACGTCCTGTCCTCCTCCCTGATCAAAAGTATGTTTTTTGCGCACACATTCCCATGAGCCAGATTCTTTTCCTCCTGAGAATGAAAGAACAAAAGCATTAGTCTACTTGGCTCACAGTTCACATGGGCTATTCCTGAATTGTTGTGACTTCTTACCAAAAAAAGCATAGCCCAGGTAAGCTGCTTGGCCACTTCCAACTTCCACAGGATATTAACTGATATTGAGTTCTTGTTTTTCTTCAGGTATGTGTCCAATGACCCAAACTTCACATATTCCTGCACCATGATGTCTAAGACCAAAAAATCCACAAGCTCAAGTATACGGCGGTAAATCATTTTGGTCACATGTGAACTGTGTGAACACTTACTCTCGTCTCCGCACACACAGATCCCGTAAGTCAACACCAGATGCTTGTGGGTGAGCTGGCTCATCATGCTGGCTGCCTCAAAGAAAGACTTACAGAGAGGAAAAAATTTAAGAGACTGAAGAAACCACTACATCAGTTAATCAAGCACAAACAAGTATACTTCCTTTTGTGAGATATCTTGATATAACATGTTATATTAAAGCAGAGGTTTCAACCCTGCTCCTGGAAACCCACTGACCTGCAAAGTTTATATACAACCTGCTTCAGCACACCTGTGATTTGCAAGTGATCCTGAAAAGCTTGAATAGCTGGTTCAGGTTTATTTGAGCGAAACTCTGCAGGACAGTGGGTCGCCAGGATTCAATTCGCTTTTCGATTCAGGGAGTCACAATTCAATTCCAAAATTACTCCAGAATCAGTTGCACACTTCCCCCTACATTTATGTGGTCCACTTTGACGAAACTCTCTCTTAAAACAGGACATTTTATCTATATCTTACCTCAGAGTAATTTCTGTGTGCTTTGTCCAAAACTTTGACAATGACTTCAGTCTTATGGGTTTCTCCGTAGTCTCCCTGCTCTTTCCGAATCCCTTTGAAGATCTTGGTGAATGTCCCCTGACCTTGACTCTCACCCTGGAAACAATGTTTTATAATCATATGAAACTTGATATTAACACTACCATTCAAAAGTTTGGGGTCAGTAAGGTTTTTAATGTTTTTGAAAGAAGTATCTTATGCTCAGCAAGGCTGCATTTATTTGAACAAAATATTTTAAACAACATAAAATAACTGTTTTATACATAATGGGCCCTATATTGCACCCAGCGCAATTGACTTTGTACACCGACGCATGTATCATTCCTATTTTGCATCCGCGCACAGCGGACTTTTCCCTTCACAGACGCACGTCGGTAAACTAGGAAATGCATTTGCGCTCCCGGGGCGGTTCAAGTCAAGTCAAGTCAAGTCAAGTTTATTTGTATAGCGCTTTTCACAATACAGATTGTATCAAAGCAGCTTCACAGTATTAAATTAAAATAATACAACAAAGTTTGTTTCAAGAGGAATTTATTGATTGATAAAATTAAATTAAATATCCCCAAAATATCCCGGTTCAGCGCAAAGAGGCGGCGTGTTCCGGCGCAAACGTTCCCTGATGCTATTTTGCAGGTTTAGAAAACAATTCCGCCACTAACCAGGAAAAACCTAGTCTAAAGTCAGTGGCGCGTTGCATGTTATTCATATGCTATTTTAAGGGCGCATGCTTGGCCATAATCAATGTAGCGTGTGCACAACGCGCATGCACTTTGATTCTCTCATCTACACACAGACGCAGTTGTTCTCATTTTTAGAAAACCATACATTATTACAAGGAAAAATATTAACACACGAGGGAAATCCTTGTTGTGTCCATGAAGATGTGAAAAATAGGAATAAATCTAGCTTACACATTTACCCAAATTATTATACGCCTGTTTAACCGAAGCTAATTTGGGTGGGTTTCTCCCATCCCCATACAATGTCACTTCTCTGTCTTTTACGGCCTGGCAAATCCGCCGTTATAATAGCAATTCGCCATGGAACAAGCGCGCCTGCTCTTAAAGGGAATGTGAGATGTCGCTCTGATTGTTTTATTTCACGTTACGCCCAAACCACACCTATGAATAATGAAGCTACTTCAGACCAACCCATTTTAGATTTGCGTCGGGCGCAAGAGTCATTTATCCCGCTGGTTTAATAGCAAGACCCAAGACCCGCCCACAAAGTTACTTGCGTTTCCACTTGATACTTGCATTTCAGATCGTTAAAATAGGGCCCTATATTTTAAAATGTAATTTATTCATGTGAAGGTAAAGCTGAATTATCAGCATCATTACTCCATTCTTCAGTGTCACATGATCCTTCAGAAATCATTCTAATATGCTGATTTGCTGCTCAAGAATAATTTCTTATTATTATATTTGTTAAAAACAGTTGTGCTGCTTAATATTTTTGTGGAAAGGGTGATATATTTTTTCAGGATACTTTGATGAATAAAAAGTTCAAAAGAAGAGCATTTATTTAAAATAGAGTCTTTTGTAACATTATAAATGTCTTTACAGTCACATTTGATCAATTTACTGCATCCATGCTCAAAAGTATTAATTCCGTTACAAAAAATCTTATCACATGTATAAGATAACAGGATGCTTACAAAATCAAGGTCTTCTTTCCTGATTTTGTGGAATACCATCTGACTGATGTTGTGTCTCTGCAGTGAGGGAGACAGGGGAACCTCCAAACCCCGATGACTTCGGCACACCAACAAACTCGACTTCTCTATTTACATCAAAAACACAAAGCAAGAAAAGTAAACCATCAACCCATTATAAAAGGATTAACAAAACATTTTCCAAATCTAAAAGGTTTGTTTTCCAGGTGATATTGTAGAGTTGTACATTTCTGGTATTCGTATGTCATATAACCAGGGCTTGACATTAACTTTTTTTGCTCACCAGCCACTGTGGCTAGTGGTTTTCCAAACTTACTAGCCACACAGAATTTTCACTGGCCACAATTTTGACATCGATACCATTGGAGGAAAACTAGCATATATATATATTTTTAATATAACCTCATAATTTGGCAGTCGGTATTTTAGGCTGCTGTTGCTTTAAAGGACAAGTTCGGTATTTTACACTTAAAGCCCTGTTTACAGATCGTATCTGATGAAATAGAACGGTTAAGATTAAAATTTGGACACATGCTGCTGTCCCGAGAATTTTAGGTTTATTTCGCTCCCCCCCCCCACCCCCACAATGGTTGTCTATATGCACTGGAAGATTCCGACCTAAAAACACATTAAACTTTCGTTTACAAAGACGTGAAACTCACCGAGTGGTCAGGGGTGTTCACTGATATGTTCCATCAAAAATCGCTGAAAAAGATGCATTCCAACAGGTTTTATCGTAGTTTTTGTCCAACTCCATTGACTTAATAGGACGTGCTGTGAGACCGCAGCACCTTTACGGTATTGCTCCGCCGCTTCTTCTTCTGCTTCTTCTGTGTATTCAATGAAATGCCCGTGGTTTGCTTGCAATTGGCAAAGGTGCATTATCGCCACCAACTGGGCTGGAGTGTCTATTATTCAAGCTCTCAACGGAAGGATCACGGGTGTGACGCGTTTGGCAAAATAGGTCCACAAAAGCGAAATAAACCTAAAATTCTCGGGACAGGAGCATGTGTCCAAATTTTAATCTTAACCGTTCTATTTCATCAGATACGATCTGTAAACAGGGCTTTAAGTGTAAAATACAGAACTTGTCCTTTAAGACCTGACGCACAGATCCATTATACTGTTGTATATAGCCAATATACTGCACTTGTCTTTATGTGCACGCACTTTGGGTGTGAACACAAAATCTGCGGGAATGATTACAATTATGCTAAATATGCACAATCCCATGCCGAAATTCAAGCCCTGTACCACCAACAATATTCATCCAGAGCAAGTGAAACGAGTGAGTAAAGGGTTTGTGTGTCAACTCGCTGTCGGAGAGAACGAGCAGCTGGTATCTTATGTATCTATTCTGCAGAAGAGTTTCAGATATTTCCATATCGATAAACTAGATTGCACTTAGTTTATTATTTCAGACGCATTTTTAAAAGACTACAATTGAAAAATTTATATTATATAAAATCCAACCCGCCAAAGTGGCTAGTAGGAGTGACTGCATTACACGCCACCACTGAAATCCACACGCATTTGGCGGGTGTTAATGCCAAGCCCTACATATAACCATAATGAGAATATCAGGTGCAGTACTGACCTTTGGCCTTTGGTGAACAGCACCTGCTAAACTGAAAGATGACACCATCTGATTTTACGGTTTCCTTCTGGTAGCACTTGAGCAGCTCCTGCAAGCTTCTAAAACTCCTTTTGGTTCCACTAAGATTGTAGTCGCCATTCTCGGACCTGGTGATCAGGCAGTGCTTGTACTCTACGTCCTCATACGCCTGAGGGAAACAAATCATTATGTCAAGAGACTGTCAGGATGTTTAGAAGGACATAGCTGATGTACACCACCGTTCAAAAGTTTTGGGGTCAGTAAGATATTTTTGAGAAAGAAATTAACATGTTTCTTCAGCAAGGATGCATTAAATGGGTTAAAAGTGACACTAAAGACATTTATAATGTTACAAAAGATTTCTATTTCAAATAAATGCTGTTCTTTTTTTACTTTTTATTCATCAAACGATCCTGAAATAAAAAAGTATCATGTTTTCCACGATAATATTAAGCAGCACAACTGCTTTCTACATTGATATAATAAGGAATGTTTCTTGAGCAGCAAATCAGCATATATGAATGATTTCTGAAGGATCATGTGACAATGAAGACTGAAGTAATGATGCTAAAAATTCAGCTTTTGCCATCAAGAATAAATTACATTTAGCAATACATAAAGGAGCTGTTTTAAATTGTAATAATTTTCCACAATAATACAAATAAATTAAATTCAAATAAATGCAGCCTTGCTGAGTATAAGAGACTTCTTCCAAAAATATTTTACTATATATAAAATAGACAACTGTTATTTTAAATAAGAATGAATGTAATAATATTTCACAATATTACTTTACTGTAATTTTGATCAAATAAATGCAGCCTTGGTGAGCCTTGGTTTCAAAAACATCAAAAAATCTTACCAAGTCCAAACTTTTGATTGGTAGTATATGAAGGTCGGGATTACAGTGGAGGATTATTCGATCTTAAGTACAAAATGCTACTAATTGATAATATATTATGTTTTGTGTAATTAAAATGGCACTTTGCAAAAACGTACCCCGACTGCAAGAGTCAGGAAGTATTTGTTGAAGTCTTTGGGGCTGCACCGGAGCACAAAGAGACCTCTCTGGTTCCCTGACTTGCGTAGTTTACTGATTGCAAACTCCATTCTGTCAACACAGGCAATGAAAACAATGATGACGCTTAAAAATAATGCATGAATGCAAATCTTCTAAACCTGAAAAAACTAATTATAAAGTCCCAGAAATGGGGCTCTATAATAAATCGTTTAGAGAAATCTGAACAGAAAACAGAGTAAATAAATAGCAAGTCATTCATAAGCATTTCCCGTAGTGCTTACGATATCGGCCCGTGGCAGTAGCTCTCGATGGCCTCCAGCAGATGGGGTGGGACGACATCCTTGCAGAGGTAGTGATGGGCATCTGTGGTCAGTCTATAGTAGCCATCGATTAGAGACACAAATGACAACGCCTCCATTGAGGTGGAAAACACCAGCTCCTGTACGAAAAAAAACATTTAAATCCAGTATTAGTGCATGATCTGTAAATATTCTCAAAGATAATAGCAGGAACAAATCCAGCAGTTCAAAGGCACTTTGAGACCCTTTAAAATAGAGTAACAATTAAAGGATATCCCAGAGAGTTAGAACAGACTTACTAGAATTTTTCCATCCTGTCTGTTGATGGAGACAATGCGGTTCATGTTGGTTCCCTCTTTGCTGGCTTGTCTGATACTGATATCGACAACTTCCGCAAAATCACAATATGTCTGCAGGTCCTTGTGAGAAAGTACAATAGTGTTAAGAAATTTCTTTAAATACGAAACCTTTTTAAATTTTGGCATCAGTACAGAAATATTAATAAAACACAACAAGACTGGTATTTCCTTCAGGATATGCCAATGCATTCAAGGCAGCAAAATAATTGTTTTAAAGTTCCAGGTAGGTTTAGGTTTCAGGCTTTAGTTCAACATAAATGAAATGCCACATCAGAGCCGATTTGCCATTGTCATGACACTCACTCATCATGCTCAGTTATTTTAAAACTGCTATTTTTACTGCATTTTTGATAAAAAGCAGCCTTGTTGAGCATGAGAGACTTCATATAAAAATATTAAATACACTACATTTCAAAAGTTTGTGGTCAGTAAGATATGTTAAATGGTTTTTGAATTCATTGTAGAGAGGGATAACAACAATGTTTGACGAACATCAGTGCTGCCTTGAAAACACTATTTAAAAATAGAGTAAGCAAAACACTCCACAGTTACTGGCCTGACTAGACCTCTATTAATCTAAAGTCAGATCTGTTTCACCTGAGGTGGGTAGTGGGTTCTAGAACAAACAGCCTTTCACAAAGAGTTCATAAAGTTAAAGCTGTTTAAACATTTACTCAAATCACTCAAATATATGTGAGACCAGATTGACTTCAATCACAAAAGTTTAGATCTTGCTTTGTGTATATGCATGGCCAAGGGGTGAACATGTGATTTTGAAGTACTCATGAATTTGAAATAAAACATTTAGGTTCAACATCTAAAACTGGTTACCTCAGACTGTGTGTCTTTGTGTCGTTCTCGGCACCACTGGATGCCGCGGTCTGCGGAGATGACGATGGTGACCTGCTCGGCCGAGGGCTCTTTGACCTGAAAGCGTTCGGTGTAGAAGCCAGAGTCCAGGGACTCCAGGCTGATCAGGTATTTGAGCTTTAGGTCGCGCGCTGAGGCTCGGCACTGGCTGAGCTGCTGCACGACTTTCCGAAAGCGATAGCGGATGCGCTTCCTTGTGACAAAATGGTAATCCTGGATTCGCTCCCTCATGTCTTTAGGGAGGAAAGACTTGTAACTGTGAATTAAGCAGAAAATGAGAATTACTGTCAAACACCACATTTTGTTTGTAGGATGGATGGAAGTTTTAAAGGTCTTTGTCCCATTTTTGTTTTAATAAGGCTGTCAATGTTAACGCATTAACGTGAGATTCATTCAAAATCACAACGCACATATTGCAAATAAATGTATGCAAATAAATACTGAAGCACGTGAAATTGCGTCATTAATGTAATTTACGTCACACAGCCGATGATCTTAGAAGTCGGGAGTATCATCACACTGAGCATCTACAATGGTGCAAGCACCTGAAACCCTGGTAGGTGGACATTTCTATTTTAACCCTATTTCGCTTCTCGGTTTGCGATCAGATCAGTTCCTCTTGGAGAGTTTTCGGTCAAATGATCCAGTGGGCGAATTCATTCAAACAATGAATCAGTCCAAAACAGCACTAATATAAAAAAAAAAAAACAGGCTTATTAAATCAGAGATAGTAGAGAGAATAAAGATTCGCAATGCGTTTTCAGTGAATTATTCATTACAGTGTGTCTTTTGCTTTAAAACACGAGCTCGATCATATTCTGTGTTTGTTTCTGAAGAGTGCGAGCCACAAACATCCCACCACTGTATGCCCAGACGATACACAAACTATGTTTCTTGGCTGAATAAAGCAAGCCAGAGTCTCGATAGTAAAGTTTTAAAGGTTGCGAATTGTAATAAAGGTAAAAACGATTGCAGTGACGTACAGGACTCGTAAAGTAAGTGCGTGTGTGTCTGTTATACTGATGCACAAACAAACCGTGTATGTGTGTTTCCACACACATTCAGGATAATGTTTTGATTTGTCATGTGCATGTTGCTGTGTTTAGTAATTTAGGTGTTTAGTAATGTCTATGATGAATTAGGAGATCTGAGATGGTTTGGATTCAGACAACAAAGCAGGTTTTAGAAAAAGCGGCAAAATTCGGCAAGAAAGATCATAACTTTAAATGGACTCATCGTAGATATGATACATTGACAGGTCAAAATATCAAGTAGATCATCCCATTATTGGTACCTAATGTCATTGTAGATGTCCAGTGGGGAGCACTGCTTCTCTTTGGCAGTCCTCATCATGTCCAGCACAGCCATGCCAAGGCACTCCTCCTGAACCTCATGGTCACTGGATAACTTTACCCAGCTGTTTACAAAGTCACTCCTCCACTGCATACACAAAACAGAGAGGGGAACCCCACATCAGTATTACAGTATAAAAAAGAGAGAGAGAGATTAATGACATGGCAGTAATTCTCTGGGAACAATGATTAAACACCTTTATTAAACAAGAGTTAAGGCCACGTTTAAACCGGAGGGCATTTATTCGATCAAAAATACAGAAAAAAAGCAGTATTGTGAAATGTTATTACAATTTAAAATAACTGTGATCTATTTTAATATATTTTAAAATGTAATTTATTCCTGTGATGGCAAAGCTGAATTTTCAGCAGCTATAATCCTTTAGAAAGGATGCGCACCACACGCATTTGTCTTTATTCACCACAACTGTCTGAGGCTGTCTACTGGAATCAAAGTAAACATTGCCTTTGTCTACTGATCGAGTGCATGATGAAAGTGCGTAGCAACGTAAAATCCCGTTCGCTGTCGTGTTCATGACATGTTTAATCTTGGAAGATTTAAATGCAGCAAATTATGACTTGCACTTCTGTAACCAAAGCTGAATGTCTTTTCCTATGTAACGCGACAGCCGATGGTCCCACACCGGCTAAACACCCTCTGGCTCCGCCTGCTTCAGTAGCCACACCCCAAACTCTTGCCAAAGGTTGAGCTGGAATAAGACTGACGGATCTGAGCGAACAATGATTTGATGGTGCCTGGGAGGCTCAATGTTTACAATTTTGGGGGAAATAAACTCATGAATGGCAAACTAGTAGTCAAGGAGTAATAATTCTGGGTTAACAGAATGCATTTTAAGCATAGAAAATCTTACATATTTCAGCTTTAACCTAGAGTTAAAAATAGTGGTCAACTACTATGATTTCTTTTTTATATGCAGAAACTGATATTTGTAGATGATGTTCAATATTCTGATATAATTAAAACTATTTAATGATAGATGTTCACAAATTTGCTTGGAATGAAAACTTACACAATATTTACTGAACAAATGAAACTGTCCACTATCTATTTACAGTGCTGTCAAATTGTTGGCCAATTTGGCACATTTTCTGTCACCAACCAATAATCTCAAAATTTGTATTATCAGCCAATTAATTAGCCTGGCCGATATCAGCCTATATCTAAAAAGTACCCTGGGTTAATGATATTAAGTGCAGTTAAGAGTATGTTACGTTTAAACCCAATAGAAAGATGTAGTCACCATGGAACTGGGGTTTTACACAGAAAAACACCATTTATAAAACTACTGATAGTATGTCAAACAAACATCAGTAAGCAAACAATGTTGTTTTCATTGTATACTACCTACTATGACACTGCTGTGCATTAATACGAGTGTGCTAGAGAAAACCACAGCAGGTTTAAGCAAACATACATTGTGAAAACATCAACCATGAACAGAGCAGCCACAGACTGACTGATAAGTGTACACAAGATGACACTGCAAAGCTGCTGCCTCAAAAACGGGTTTCAAAATGACTCCAGTCTGTGTTAGACTTGTAATTTTTAAGGACATACACCCATGTAATCCAATGGGGTTAGACAGAGTGAACCTCCAAACACATCGCAGCTTAATTTTAAACCCCCATAAGCCTGTTCTTCTTTACCTGGATGAACTCAACATGATGGTTGTATGACTTTCGCTAAAGCACAGCTTCCCCTATTGACAGTGGTTTCCAAATGTTTTCTTTTGGGCCTGCCTTTTGTAGAGAAAAATTTTTTTCAAGCCCCTCCACCAGCACGCACCCACATAAAGACTCTTTTAGAGACACGACCTTGCTTGCAAAATCCTATAGGATTTATTTGAAAGACAATTAATACAGTACTAAAACTTCTTAACTTCAACAGGATGCTTTTTAAGTGGTCTGTAAGTGGCATCTTAACTTGTTGGGCTTCATACTGCCAGAAGCTAATATTTTGAGGCACGCAACACACTGTGGTCACTCTTCATTACTCACCGTTGTACTGGTGAATCCGAGGACGAGATATGCCTCATCATATTTTCTTGTCTTGAGGCTGTCTACACAGGACGCAACAAAGCGAACGTTACAAATCCATTTTTTCTTTTGTGTCAGAAGTAGTGCAAGCGCTTGAAGCACGTCAGAAATAGAACGGGGCATCAGTTTCCTGTCAGGGTTTTGTCGTGTCGCGCCATATCCAGTGTAGACAGCATCACTGATTATAATGGGTTCTATTTGCTTTTGTCACGTCGCGCCGCAGTGCTCGTGTCTGGTGCAGACACGTTGTTTTGGTAGTCGTGATGTTTGAAGTTGATCCATTATCTCCTTTACGATTACTTGGCACTGATGCATGTATCGTGGATAGTTCACCCAAAATAAAAAGTACTGTGTGAGAAAAAAAAATCACGTTTTCAGAGTTTTAGTGTCTGTATTACTACATATAATGTTGAATATAATGTATAATAATGCAATGGGGCAATATTTGTGTAAAAAGTGGCCTATATTATTTTAAATATATCTAGTCAGTGACAGAGTGCAAGCATATTTGTCTAAAATAATTCTTTATTTTCAGCTTCAGAATCATGAATATTTTTATTCTGATGTCACCATTGTCCTTGGGTTACAAACACCAAGTCCAAGCCTATTCATTTCCACCCACAAAGTAATACCAAATGTAGCATTTTAATCAACAGCACATTTTTTGTTAAACTTTTATCATATGTCTTAGAGTATCGCAATAATATTGTTTCGGGAGTTCAGTATCGTGAAATGTATCGAATCGTGACATTAGGGTATTGCTACACCCCTAGTCCTTTCACAAACTTGTCCATGCTTAGAACAGAACATGCATCATTCTTTTATATTTTTACACGGCTCCCTGCAATTCTCGATTCTGATTGCCTCCTAGTGGTCTGTTATTTCCTCTATTTCTACATTTACATGAAATATTATGCTCAGTTAAAGTACATTTTTACTAATAGTTTAATAACCCTATTAAAACGTAAATCGCAAAAAAATAAATAGTAATTTTTTCAAAGATGACATTTAAAACAAATCTTAGTCTATAGTCCAGCATTGTGGATGCATTTTGCATGGGAAGCTGTACTAAAAAGCTGAAGTTAGGAATAAAAAATCAGATCAATCAACTTCCCCTCAGTTACAGTCATCGCATGACAGACTGTTAGTGGAAGACAAACGGGCGCCACAAAACCAGCCCACTCAGTATAGAGTCAGAGAGCGGGCAGCTGAGTTTCCTTTATTTATCATGTGTTTAGTAAATAGGGGCCTTTATCAGTGCAGATACACAGTGGCGTAATTCACATTTAAACACTGTAAAATCCGAAACCAAGACTGACTCTTTTCTGAGAAGATAATCTAGGCCAAACTGCAATTAAATTATATATGAATGTGCTCAATAACGCAAGATATGCTCAGATTTCAGGCCAAGTGAAGTGTAACTGTAAAACACTGCTATGGTGATTCAGTATCCACTGACAGCACACAACACTTAGTTCACAATTAAAGGTCATTTCTTTATTGCAAAACTGACGTGGGTAATCCTCACCTGAGCAAAGAGGTAAGACATTACATAGTCATCCAGGACAGGACTCTCAGATCCCTTTGTCACTCCATAGCGGTACGCCCGAGACGCTCCACAACTATACCAGCCGGGAAAATAGTACCTGACAGGAAATATCGCAGTCACTAAACTGCAGGCTACAAAACATTGAGACGGAGAGGACAAAGGCCAAATAAAATAAACCAGGTTAATTAAGTGAAATATGGAGCATAGTGCACTACCTAATTCTAAATAACAAACTCTCGTTGGCTGTTTCGTGTAAATGGAGAACATGATTGGGTGATAACCAGACCCCTTCATCTTCTCTGTACAGTCCAAACAGGCTGCAGTAGACTGGTGTAACTCCTGTGAGAAACAGATGAACATAAAGAACAGACGCTAGTGAGACAAGAGAGACAGACACAACATCAGCCCTAAGGCTCAAGAGCAACACATAAAAAACAAAGAACGGCAAACATAGATGCAAAACAATTTTTTACACCAAAACATCCAGTGTGAAGTAAGAAATGCCAAAACATATAAACTAGGGAATGGATCATGATGGTCAACAATGGTCCAACAGCGAAATAGTCAATTTGTGAGGTTAACTTTAGTTTTAATAGAATTGTCCTCATCTACACTACCGGTCAATAATTAAGATTTTATTTCATGCTTTTTAAAAAAAAGTTTATTTAATCAAAAATATAGTAAAAACAGTAATATTGTGAAAGATTAAATATAAAAATAACCGTTTTCTATTTGAATATATTTTGAATATATTTTACTGGGATGGTAAAGGGTGAATTCCAAATGTCATTTTTGCTCCCTTGAACTGCACTTCGGGAAGGGGACACCATTTGTAGAAGCGTTCCCTACGAAAGAACCAAAGTCTTCAGTGTCACATGATCCTTCAGAATAGAATCCTAAACAAAAAATGCATCATGGATACCACAAAAAATTAAGCACAACTGTTTTCAACATTGATAATCTTTTTTTGGTCAAACTTTAGTTTAGGGTACAGTTCTCACCATTAACTATTAAAGGGTTAGTTCACCCAAAAATGAAAATTCTGTCAGTAATTACTCACCCTCATGTTGTTCCAACCCCGTAAGACCTTCGTTCATCTTCGGAACACAAATTAAGATATTTTTGATTAAATCTGAGAGCTGTCTCACTCCTCCATAGGCTTCTACGACACTATAACTTGCTGGCCCAGAAAATGCATTATAGAGATCGTTAATATAGTCCAAGTGACTACAGTGGCTCAATCTTAAGTTTATAAAGCGACGAGAATACTTTTTGTGCGCAAAAATCAAACAAAAATAATGACTTTATTCCACTATTAATTTCCTTCTCTCTGGGCCTCGAGTTAGTTCACGTAGTGTTTTAGCGCAGCGCGTCTGTGTTGTACGTCACACGTAGGCTCACTATTGGCCGACGCTGGTCATGTGTGTGATGCGTGTGACGTGCAACACAGACAGGCTACGCAGTTACACTACGTGAAAAAAATCGAAAAAATGTTTTGAGTGAACTGCCTCAAACTCCTAATTACTGCTTATTAATAGTTAGTAAGGTAGTTGTTAAAGGAACACTCCACTGTTTAAAAAAATTAAATAAAAAAAGGTTTGTTTTGTTTTTTATCACTTTTACTCAGGACATGCTAGCTGGCAACAAAGGATTCCATTCATTAAGCTAAGCTAAGCTAGCGCCGACCCTCTCAAACTAAAACAATGCATGCACTGAGACAACAATGCATTTGCCCACCTATCTAAATGTAGGAAAGAAGGTGAATAAGCCCTATTTAAAAAAACGGTGGAGTGTTCCTGGATTTAGGGATGAAGAATATGGTCATGCAGAATAAGCCATTAATATGTGCTTTATAATTACTAATAAACAGCCAATATCCTAGTAATATGCATGCTTATAAACAACTAGTTAATAGTGAGAATTCGACCCTAAACTAAAGTATTAATTTTTTTTTTCTGAGTTCCAAATTAGCATAATATAAGTATTTCTGAAGGATCATGTGACACTAAAAATGTTGCTTTGCCATCACAGGAATATATTTTAAAATATTTGTACAAATATTTGCTGAGGCTTGTTATACATTTTATAAGTTCAGTGTTAAATGTACTTCACACCTTAACATGCATTTATTAGTTGATGTCTGATGCAATAAAAATGAATTTTCTTCAGTGCATAGACAAATAAAGACAAGGTGTTTCTGTACATTTTCACAGGATAAATGACATCAATCACAGATTCATTTACTAGCCCATTTACATTATTTTAATAGCAGCACCATGCTTAGCAGTAAAGAAAGTCAGCTAAAAAAGTGTGTCAAGACCATCACATGTCTGTCACCAATACCCTGTTGGGGATGAGCTGATGGCTCCTGGGCTGATGTTTATCTTTTATAAACAGTAAACACAGGTGGACTGACAGGATCTTATTATATAAGCCATCAATACTACACCTGATTAATGTGAGAATCCCGAGCATGCCACAAATAACTGACTGTTTTTGCAATAACCTATAATAATATAATATAATATAATATAATATAATATAATATAATATAATATAATAATTACATCTCATTTTAAGAAACAAACAAACAAAAAAGATACTGACGGTACTGTGTTATCAGTAATAAATCTGAGTACATGGGCAAGAAGAAAATAATGTTAGCCTGGTAAACCCTTTTTTCAGGGAAATCACTTTAACATTGTCCTAAACAGGAGCAACGTGACAAGTTTTCAGTAACGGTCCTAATCGAAAATGTTGCGTGAAATAGCATAATTTTTGTTTAATGCACAGCAGTGAGCATCCCAGTTTTTGATAAATTAAACTTCACAGTGGCCAGGCCTACTCTAAGATACAGACACTAAGCAACCAATAAAATCATGTCACGGGACGTTTGTCACAGTCTCCATGGAAGGGATTTATCACATTGCATCTGGATGGAACACAGTGCAACTTATTATTCTTTCATTCATATCTACTTTATAAATTCTAAATCATTTTTTTTTTTACTTCTTTTCTATAATCACATGATGGGCATAACTGACCGCACTCCTTGGCAGCATCGATGATGAGCTGTTCGGTGACATACTCTCCCGGTGGGTAACACAGAGGGGTGCAGTTAGCATCGCTCTGGCTGCTGTGGTAGAGGTGGATCTTGAGAACGGTGGGCTGCTTTGGACAGAGCTCCTCATGGTGGACATCACCATTCTGGTAACGTGGTTCACACACAGCTGTCTCCATGTCCATCACAGAGACACATGTGATGAGAGATAAAACAGCAACATTCACCTGGTGGAGGACATGGAGAAAGAGTACATTATCTACTAGGCTTGGTGCGGTAGTTGTTGTAACCGGTGTAATTACATTACTTGGCCACCGTGGCACCGCCCCCACTGTTGTTGTTTTATTTTATGGAAATATAAACTGAAAGCGTCTGCTCTGCTCCAAACAGCATGAGCAGGGCCTAGAACTGACATTTTGCCCCACCTGCCAATGGCCGGTGACTTTACCGGCCATAAAAAAAAAAAAAATTTCGGTCATGAAACTGTTTTAACAAAAACAGGCATGACACCAAAATTTCAATTAATCTAATCAAATGTAATATAACACTGCATAGTCTTTACTGTGTAAACGAAAAATAGATTAAACATAGAATAACAAAAGTAATTCATTCAAGAGCAGTGAGTGTTTTTTAACATTAAAAAAGCAGACAGCAGCAAGTCAATTAGCCTGCTGTCACTTTAAGACCGAATGCACGGATCCAATATACTGATACACACTGTACACAAGGCTCGAAATTGCTTCCAATTTGGTCGCATATGCTCCTGAAATTTAATCTGTGAGACCTAAAAATATATTTGGGAGCATTTGTGTGAGTGCAAATAATGGTTTTGGTGCGACCTGTTTTCATTTCTCTACAAAACGTTTGCAAATTATGCCTACTGCACAGTGTGTACCTTATGTGCGCTGATACGCGGTGCCCGGACCATCATTCTATCCAACATTACATAACCAATCAAACTTCATCCTTACGTTCTTAACTTTAAAGCAGATTTTAGATTGGTTAATTTTAGCTGTCAATCACTCCCACTCCCTTTCACTGCGCTCCGTTGTCACGTGACAGGGAGCTGTCTACCACGTGAAATTTAAAAGGCTTAATAAGAGAGAAGATGAAACGAACGCTGACAGATTTGGTGATGTGGTTAATGTGGATCCACCAGCTGAAAAGAAATCGTACAGCTTTCGGAGAGAGTGGCTAAAAGATTTCGAGTGGCTCCGCTATGCTGATGGTTCAATGCATTGCGTTCACTGTAAAGCCTGTGGGACAGAATTTGCAGCTAACACAGCGTTCGCAACTGAATCAATACATTTTAAGCGCGCAAGCTTGGTTAAACACGGAGAGAGAGAGTGCCAAGCACAAAAAATGCAGGGACAAGTGTGTGGCAAACAAATCAGGTTCATCAGGTTCGATTATTAAGGCTTTTAATCGCCAGGATGCTGTCATTCTGCTCTACTGGCAGAGCTAAACGTCACATTTGGTGGGTGCTCCTACATTTTTGAAATGGGGAGCACCAGTGCTACCAAGTAAAAAAGTTAATTTCGAGCTCTGTGTACACATGCGTTTTCTTTCTCACCTGTTTCCGTTCATAATGTTTACTAGGATACTTGCCGAGACAGGCATTTTTTGACAACTGTGTGAATTTGTCCGTTCAAGCGCAAAAAGACATGAAAGAGCTCAATATTCACACGCTGTCTGAGACACCGTTTTCTGGGCGTGTGCTTCGGATGTTTAAACTTCCTTAACAGCATGCAAATAATGAGTTGAGTCAATTTTTTCATGTTCTTGGGTTGAATTTAAATTGGCAAGGCTTACACTTTCGTGATGATACAGAACTGGCCCGTCAACTTTCCCAAGTGTCGATCATGTTTATTTAAAATGATGTTCTCAAAACATTGCACTGTTAGAATTTAAATGTACTGTACCTGCCAACGTTGATTTTTATTTGCATTTGGCACTTGGTGAGTGTAAATTTGAGTTTACTTCACTTATCACTGCACGATATTGGAAAAAACTGACATTATAAAATATATCGTTTTTCTGCAATATATATTTTATATATATTTTTGTATAAAAACAATTTCACCAGATGACTTTAATAGCTCTATTTGGAAAGAATTATTAATTTTAAAATGATTGGGGTGATTTTGTAGGGGAGTATATCTGCATAGAAAATAATAAATTAGAACAAAGATGAAATAACAGAGCTTTATTTTAAAGTTGAGTTTAACAGTATTCAGGTACAGAAATTGAATAAACAAATGTAAATGAACACTGCCTTCACTGTATAAATTAAATATAATTAGTATTTGTTAAATCTTTTAAGTGATCTTCTCTTTGTATTTTCGTGTTTGATTAACATTAAGGACACAGACAGCAGCAGCTTTATAAGTCTGCTGTCACTTTAAGATCGAACGTATGGGTCCAATATAATGATACGTGTGCGTTTTCTTTCCCAATTGTTTACGTTTCCGTTCAAGCAAAAACAGAAGAGAAAGAGAATGGAATTCAGTGTTTGTGTCTTCTTGCTCTAGTACGGTTTAAAATCGAGTGTTTGTGTCTTCTTGCTCTAGTACGGTTTAAAATCGCTTGAATTCTTCAAGTGTAAGTTCAACCAAAAACGAAAATTCGGTCATCACTTTGACACTTCAAAAAGTTCTTAAAGAGATTGTAAAACTAATCCATAAGAATTGTGTGGTTTAGTAAAAAAGTTCTGAAAAGACATGAACGCTTTTATATGCAGAACAGATTTAATGTAGGCTTTTATTCACATATAAACATTCATCAACGCACACATCAGTTATGATAAACGGAAGTTCAAGAATGTTTGCTTGATGTGCGAAAACCAATGAGGTTCATTCTTGTGTGTAACGCAGCACATCTGAGCTTAAGCAAGAACCAATGAGGTTTGTTCTTGTGCGTCAAGCAGGTTCGGTTGAGATTCTGTTTATGTATGCTGATCAATGTTTATAAGTGAATAAAAGCCTAAATTATATCTGTTCATTATATAAAGCGACTGTGTCTCTTTATTAAATTGAACTAAACCTCTCAATTCAGAGTTTAGCTTTACGATCTCTTTATGAACTTTTTGAAGTGTCAAAGTGGTCGTTGCGTAGCTGTCAACGGAGAGTACAGAACTGGCTCAGATTTTATTAAAAATATCTTAATTTGTGTTCCGAAGACGAACGAAAGTTTTGCGGGTTTGTAACAACAGGCGAGTAAATGATGACAGAATTTTGATTTTTTTGTGAGCTAACCCTTTAAATTGACAGGACCAAACATTTGCTCTATGATAGTTACATTTTGCAACTAATCCGAGAATCACGTTTTGACAATGGTGCCTGGTATGTACGGATCAACTACGATCCCTTTACTTGACATTAAAAGCGATTTCAATAGCGGCTTGCTGATGTCCGCAAATTATAGGCCTATACGTGATTGCAAATTCAAAAGTGTAAGTGAAAAGAAACTCCCATTCAAAAGCAGTCCACCCACTCCCCGGTGTTATCGCAAGTTTAATTATCAGTGTGAAAATGTCCTCACTGTGACATCTCTAATATCTACCAACAACAACCACCAAACCAAAAAGAATACAAATTAACACTGCATAATATATAAGAAAGGAACCAATATGTTATCTGGCAATAACTGAATTATTATTGATGCAGATAGAGGAGTTAATGCTAATTTGAATGATAATTAATGATGATTTTAACCAATAATTTGCTTACCATCTTTTCTTTTTAGTCAAAATCACATCTGTATATGAACAGGGGGTCAGATGGACATCTCTGGCCCCTCCACTCTTTTTAAACACATAAATGTGTCCTTTGTGAATGGCCACTTACATCTAAGGGTTTTCACATTCTTTCATAAGAACAAAAATAAAAGTATTTATTCACTTTTAATACTACATAAATCATTTCATAAAAATCACGAAATATAACG